>NW_004524649.1:10656815-10694137 GCF_000260255.1 Octodon degus | reverse complement strand
ACAAAGACAGAGATAGACAGACAGACACAGACAGACAGAGACACAGAGAGAGTGATCTCTCTCCTACAGATATCTACCAAGGAATGACAATGTAACAAGAAGGAGAAGGTCACTGAGCAGAAGTCAGTAGGGCAATACTCACTGCAGCCTGAATCTGATGGCAACTTGATCTTGGACTTCTGCCCTCTAGAACTGCTAGGCATAAAAGTCTTTTTAGGTTCATCTAATAGAGGATATTTTTTAGAACAGCCTCAAAAGACTTACATGTACACTGTTATTTATTAGTGTCCTAAGAGTTATCAGAATTCTTTGTAGAACTCAAATCTTCATCTTAACCTCGAAGTATACCAAAAACCAGATAGAAATTTTTGTACTATGGTATTAAGCACTGAACACAGGCCAAGTAGCAATTAGCTAACATAGACACCACCCAAGCAGAAAGCTGTCATTGTCTGCAGTCTGTCATCCTCCAGACGGCTTTCCAAGATTTCATTTAAAGAAGAGGCAAGTGAGTAGGCTCGCGCTCTCTCTCTCTCTCTCTCTCTCTCTCTCTCTCTCTCTCTCTCTCTCTCTGCCTTTGTAGCTAGATAAGTATTAGAAATATTAAAAGCCAAAGCTTTGCAAAAAGTTGATTTGCCTAGAACCTTCTATAGATCAGAGCCCTGTGAAAGCAAATGCTGATTCATTAGCTGGGATGGTATGGATTCCTGAGTTACTGCTGACATATTTGTTCCCACTTCAAAAATGGAAAGGAAGCCATTAAATAGGAACTAACTTTCCTTTAGGCCTCTAACAAAGCTGTTTGATTACATCTTTTGAGAGAAAATAAAAAGAACTGCTAAAACAGAGTCTCCACAGGCAAATAGGAAAAATGTAGCCTATTACCTTGCTTTGCCCATAACTGATTTTTTCCCCTTTAAAGTGTGAGAGTTTGATGTCTTAGATACTGCTATTACTTTTTTCCATTGTAAATGAACTGATAGAAATAACATATTGTCTGATAGTAATCTTTCACCTGTGCATGCAAGTATTAAAAATTGATAAAAGCAGTTGAGTTACAATGTGCACAAAGTTCTGAAAGAGATAGTGCCACGGGTGTATCCATTTTTGGTGCTCTTTTCTGTCACTTCATTTAGTCTCTATGCATGGTGATGGAGACCTTTCTGTTCCCATTTCAGAAATGAGACATTTTGCCTATTGAAAGAATGTTGTTATCTCAATGAATCTAGACAATAACCTTACAAGACTTAGCCTAATTGATGTTCAGGTCCTTCTATTTTTTTTATTATTTGAGCTATGGAAGTCAAAATGTTATAGAATGCAAGGTCAATTTCCTCTCCCTTTTTAACATAATGTGGCATAAAAATAATAATTTATGAGATTATTACCTATTGGATTGACTAGCATGGACAATGTACATGTGTCAAATAAATAAATAAACATTCTAAAGTAATTGATAGTAATGAAATAGTTTGCTTTTTAATGAAATTAAGATTTCATATTCGTAAGGTATTTATACAGCACTAGAAAAGAATACTATAGATTTTTTGTATGTATTTGGTACAGGATCTACAGGGCCTCACTACACAGATCAGGCTCATAGTGATCCTTCTGCCTTCAGCCTCCTGAGCACTGGGATTACAGGCGTGCACCACCACGCCCAGCCTCAGTTGCCATCTCAGACTGCCCTAGTGGCAGGGCCCATACAGCATATCAGGGATCCAACCCTGATCACTGCACCTGCCTAAGCAGGCACTTTAGTCCGCTGAGCTATCTGGTTGGCCCTAATACTATAGATTTTTAAGGAAAAGGCTACTTTTTCTCTTCTCATTCATATTTAAGCATATTTCAGAAAATAAATGATTGATTCAATTTGAGTTTTGAGTGGAGTGATTTGTAACCTTCTAATATATAGATTTTCTTGATTTATTCAATATTTTCTTAAGATATCAATTAATTAAAATAGTTTTTATAGTCTTTGCTTTTTTCCTGATAAATTACTTCATTTATTTATTTACTTATTTTCTCATTCAAGTAACTTATGTTTATTCACTACTGACTCTGCTAAGATGTTTCCTTGTAAATAACAAATTTTCCACTAAAAAATGGCCAGAAAATAATGTTCACAACATTCACAAACCTCCAAATCATAAATTATGAATGAAATCAAAAGTTAAGCCACAGCTCAGTGGTTTAAAGTGCCTGTTTTAGTAAGATTTGGCAAGTGCAGGGGACCAGGGTTCAGTCCCCAGCACCACATGCTACACCAGCCCCATACTTAGGGCTGCCTGAGCCGGCCAAAAAACAAACAAGTTAAGCCACAGAAAGACAGAAAGTATATACATAGAATGAATAGCCAGAATATATAAAGAAAAAACCAGAAGTCAATAAAAAGGCAAACAATAAAAATATAGACAACAAACAGGAATAGGAAAATAATAAAATTTTTTTGATTAAATTATGATGTATGTATGTTTCAAAAAGAAAAGAAAATACAGCTCCCCAATATACAATAAATGTTCAACCTTATGAATAAACAGAGAACAGTAAATTCAGGGCAAAAGGATATATCATTTTAATTTTTAGAAAAACTGACTCCAAAATGATAGCACAGATGGAAAAAGAAGGGCCTTTCATAATATTTAGAAGAGTTTCAGTGGCACAAACATTTTAAAGTATAATTTGAGGGGCCAGGGAGATAGTTCAACAGTCTAAGTGCCCACTTGGCAAGCACAAGTACATGGGTTTGATTTCCGGTACCAAATGCTACACCAGCCCCGCACTGTGCTGGCCACTGAAACTATGTGTGGAGGTGCACGTCTGTAATCCCAGTGCTGGGGAGGCTCAGCCAGGAAGATCACTATGAGTCTAACCTGCATAGTGAGATCTTGTACCAAATAAATTAATAAATCTTTTTTAAAAAAGTATAATTTGGTGAAATACTAATTATTTGTATTATCAGCTATCATTAATTATTATTAATTATTATTCTATCAACTATTATTATGATCTCTATTCCTACCACTGTTTAGATTTTTTTCCACTAACTCTGCCTATGAAACACCAAATTTGAAAACTCAGTCTTTTTTTATTTAGAATGTTTTCAAAGTTATTTATTCTCCTTATGTTTATATAGAAATTTGGAAAACATTGCTGAGATAACTTTTAAACTAAAGTATGTCCATAAAATTTCCCATATTTTCAGATTAAAGCCATAAAAGAAACTACATATTTGCTGCTTTTTTTATATTTATTGAGAAAGAAGTAGCAATGAGACAGTCTCAAAACAGGTTAGTAGGACAGTTACAATAATTAGTACAATGCATATTGCTGTCTTTGTAGTAGCTATTTATAGTACAAGATGCAGACATGATATCTCGTCTAAACACTATTAGTTCAAAACTTCTCATTGAACTAAGAAAATAAAATATAATTTGATAATGTCTAGTAAACTGGAAGATATACATCTTTATTGAGTTTTTCTGACACAGATACCTTCTGTAGTGTCTTATTTACCATACGTTTGTGATTTCCAACATAGTTGTGAAAGTAAATTTGAATGGATAGAGAAATGTAGAAAATATCCAAGTATACTACATAAAGTAAGAATATTATTGTTTTGTAAGTTTTTCTTCCAGAAATATGCACATTTGAACACGCATTTCAAAACATATTGATAAAAATCATGCTAAGCTCTATGTCTATGAGAAAAAAATGTCTTACTCATAATAACAGGAATTGGAAGTAGTCCAAATGTGGCAGCAGAGGGAATGCAAGGCATGGAATCTCCCTTCTGCTAATACACAGTTAAAAACAAATGACCTAGAGCAGTGGTAACAGACCTGTGGCACGCGTCCTGTAGCCAACTACTTGTTATCATTGAAAGCTCCACAAGTTCTGCCACCACTGATCTCTAGTTCCCTGTATTCACATAAATGCTTCTTAAAGGCATAATCATGAGTTTATTTTAAAAATAGCCAGTTCACAAAACTATTTACCTTATAGATTTATAAAAAGTTTATGCAAAATATATTTTAAGCATAAGCATGTATATTATATATAATACATCATATATATGATATGTAATACATTCAGGATAAGGTGAAAGATAGTAGAGGAATTGATAAAAAGTTCACAAAAGCCTTTCAATATTTTGTCTTAGGAAAAATAAAGAGGATTTATTTTCTCATATAGAAAGAAGAACAGAGTTTTGCCCAAAGTATGAATTCCTTCCCTTTTGCTATTCTGGCTTCACTTAGTTTTCTTCATGGTTACATGTTGGCTCCTGAGGACCTAGATAACATGTAGAATTTCCAAGTCAAGTATTAGACAAAGGATTTATTTCCTGTTTCAATCTTTTGAAAAGAGAGATACTTATTAAATGCCTTAGAGGAGGCTGGGCAAGTCCACTGGCCTGAGGACCAGTGGTCCAGCAAAGCCGCTGAGATTAAAGTTTTGCTCCAGCCAAAAAGATAAAATAAATAAAAAGTGTTATTGTCCTAGGAGCTCCCTAGGAGATTGGCCAGATCTAGGTAACATGTCTGTTCTTATACCAGACACTGAAGAGTACAATGAAACCAACACACTGGGGATACAGGAGTGAGCACAACAGACTCTTCAGGAAATTCTAGTGGAGTTTAAATTTTAGTAAGGAAGACTGACCATAAAGAAGAAATGAATTTACCACAGATAGAGGCAAAGTCATGGAGAAAACTTTGGGTTTTATGAGAAAGCAATTGCAGCAAGCTGAAAGGTGACACTCCCTCTGGTGAAGTGATATTTGAGCTGAGACCTGAATTACCCACAGAAACCATCCCTGAGCAGATCTGAAGAATGAAAATCCTAGAAGGGGGAAAAATGTTCTAAAGCAAGAATCAGTTTGTGTTGGAACAAGAGAAGTGGGGCAGAGAGTCTTTTGTATTATCAGAAGAGGCAGGAGAGTGGTAAGTCACAAAGTCTAAAAACTGTGCAGAAGCCAGAGGAGGGGACCCTATGTGACCTACCAGGGACAGCATCATATGTAGAAGGAAAAATAAAGCCATGAGATTGGGACTTGATCTATTCATGGTTCTAAAAGATAACTATTGCAGAACTCCAGGTGAATGAGACTGGGATAAAAGGCCCTACTCATGTTACAATAGTGAGGCCAGAGAAAAGGACTAATGAAGGCAATGTATAGTGACAAAGACAAGCCTAGAGTAAAAGTAATGATCAAGTATTGCAAATTGGCTTTTGCAAGTGGAAATGAAAGGTTCACCTAGACAGGAGGCCATTGTCCTGTGAAGAGCACCTTTCAAAATGGCATAGCGTTCTGGTAGGAAAAGTCCTACTGAGGCGCATTTATGCCTCAGTGGACAGCAAAGTCATCTCTGCTCATGGTTCAGGTCCCAGCATTCCATGTGTGTTTCCAGCAGTGAGATGGGAAATGCTTTAATCTTCACTTTTTAAGGATGGTCTGGCATAAACAGAAACAAATTATGGATAGAACCACTGCAGACTTCAAAATGATGGAGAGGAGATGGTCATAAAGTGCCTACAAAACTATGTGCTTGAATAAGCATGTGTTTACCAGCTCAGTAGTCATGGGATGTGCCCTTTCCAGATTTCCCTGGAGGACCAAGTTTCCTTTGGAGGCCACTGATAATATTACCTCTAGGTTTTGCATTTCTCACCTGCAAGGCCAGGCTTTTCATTTTCTGCCTAATATGCTCTAATCTCCTGTAATTGCAGCTTCCATCTTGAATGTGGGATTTAGACCATTAACTTTATATGACATATTTAAAAAGCAATTCCAACAAATAGATATTAGCCATTAAAATAATTTCTTGGTTAGTAAATAGATCCATTTAAATTGAATTTTGATTTCTTCATTTAAAAACAAAATGGCATGGTTTTGTTTCCTTTTAAGAAGTCATAAAAAGAGACATGCCATTCTTTCCTTCCTCACTCATAAACTTGATCTGCATAGAGAATATTGGTAAAAGATGAATTGTGAAATTAAATTGGAGAAGATATGCAACATGTATGGATATTATATAAGTGTCTTTTGGTTGCAAATGACAGGAAACAACTCAAACTAGAAAGGAAATTTGTTTATTTGTATGTAACTGGAAAATCTAGGTGCAGCTGGATCTGGAGGAACTCAGTATATCCAGAGCATGGCTTTCTATCTTATCTTTTCTTCCTTGACCTGAGATTTTGTAGTCATCTCCTCCTTGTAGTAAGATGGACATACCAACTGTAGCCTTAAAGCTACTCAGGTTGAAATTCTATTTTCAATGTTCTCTGAAAGATCTTACTGCTTATCATTTCTGGTTGTGCCTTTTCTGAAATTCCCAGATAGCAAGGGGAGTAAAATGATCTGGTTGGTGACATTTCTTTAACCCCATGAAGAAGGGATTAAATCTATTCTATCCATATAGGTAGAAAGAGTGACTTCAAATTAGGAAATTATGATGTTGATACCAAATTGAAAAGAGGGATAAAGCTGAGGGATCAAAGAATGTTTTTCCCTATTATATCTTTACATAATTCTTCACAGTGTTTTAGGTCCTCTGCACTGCTAATGCTAGAGACAAAGATAATATCATATTGAATCTCTAGAAATTTTTCAAGAAAAGCCTTACTTTCCTCTAAGTTAATAGATTATTTAACAAACTTCTCAATACTTTGCTTCTGAACTTCGAGGACTAGATGCACTTCCAGATTCAGTAAGGGATAAATTGTACTAGCCTGACACATGGAGGATGCTCTGTATGTACCACCTCATTAATTACTCACTTGTATTTTATTATGGGTACCATTTTTTAAGCAAGGAAAGTGAGAAATGAATAGGCTAAAGACCTTAGCATAATAAAAAAGACTATGGCCCATAATTGAATCCAGGTCATTCTGTGTGCAAAGCCATCAACTCTTACTTTTAAAAGCATACAGTTTTCTTACAAATGAAAACTCTTAATGGTAACTCTCTCACTGGGTCAAGCAATTGGAATTCGATTTTCCTTTTCTTCTCCAAACTTGGACTTTATTCATTAAGCCTTGTGGCATCTCTTTTAAGATAAAGGTTTCACATATGTTATTGTGCAAATGTTAATAGTTTTTAAAAGTATCAACCAGAAAAATATTGTCTTCTCCATAACCATTCATTCTCTAAATATATAGTGAATGCCTATCTTGTATAATGGAATCAGAGCAATACATAATGGGTGGCTATACTATTCCAGATTGGGTTTTTTCATAATAGTGAGAAGAAATACACCCTATTCTGCTTTTCTGCTACACTGTCACATGGAATCCAGAAGATAAATCCTCAATAAGAATTAGGAACCATGGAGTTCAGCAAGCTGCCTCCACAAAGCCAGGTAAAACACCTCCCCTTGGAAGTCTCCAAACCTGACACAGCCATACAGCTACAACTACTGTATCAGATTTGGGTCTTGAGCTTCAGTAGTCTCTTTGCCTTCCAATTTGTGCTGCTGTAGACTGAACCTGTCTTGTCTCTTTGCCATTTTATTTTCAGCTGAAAGCACACACCAGATGTACGTTAAATGCTCAATAAATATATGTGGAAAAAATTATTTGCATATTAAAGTGGCTGGATATTGGTATAGCAATAATGTTGAACACAAAACTAGTAAAATTTACATGAAATGCATATTTTAGAAAACATGTGCATTAAATATAACATGCTCCATGTATTATGTATCAACTTATATATTTACATGTATGTAATATATGACGTCACACATTTGTATTGAATCTCTTATATACACTTATATAATAGGTTATTAATCATTTATAAGATTTAAATATTTTATTTTGCTTTTAACAAATGTTTTAAACATTCCCTGGGGTCTAGATTCTCTTATTTGCATTTTATGAAGCTATAAAATATGAACAATTTACCTCTTGACCTCCATGCGCTCTAACATACTCTCTACTTTATTACACTAAAAACACACATGAAATGAATTTTATTTAAACTTTTGGACAACATATTTTTAGCAAGTCTCAAAGATGTGTAATTCTATTTTTCAAAAAGTAGTTTGGTTGTAGAAAGCTGAGCTGAGCTGACATGTAACCAACTGGTCATTGAGGAGGGAAAAAAACTATCAAGCTCTTTTTAATTTAACCAAAAGTGAGTTTGCAAAAGGACATTAGAAAAGCTTCAAGAGTTGTCAATCTTTAATTTCTGTTTTCAGAATCTTGCAATAAGGCATAATTCTTTACAATTCATGATTACTCAAACATGGCTTAGCCAATTATTTTTTCCATAATTTTTGTTTTCAAACCAGGATTATGATGATGATAATGAGAAAAAAATAGTGTAAACTACAGGAATATTGTTCATCTGACCTAGTACTTTCTAGAGCTTTCTTTTTCTTGTTTATGCTACTGTTTTTCTTAGAGGATAACTGCTCTGTCTTATATTTTTGTAAACCTTTTAATATTTTTTTATTTTGATGAAACAATGGAATAAATTATATAATGCCAATGTTTTTTTATATTTACATAAAAGTTCTTTCTTTTAAAATGTTTAATGTGTGAGGTTTACTGCTTGGAATAGCAAGAGAGCCACAGATGTGGGGGCAGAAGCCAATAGGTAATTAAAAATGACTTGTCTGAAGCCTTAGGACTAGTTAGTGTCCAGATTTAGCTTTCAGAAATTTAAGGACAAATGTAGGTAAGTCAGTAAGTTATAGAGACTCCTTGAAAATCAGCTCTGTTTTGTAGTGACTTACTAGAAGGTAATAGGATGCAGTGGTTGCGAATGTAGGCTTCAGGATTCAAACTATCCTTGGATGTAATTCTGTCCTCTTGCTCCTTAGCTCTGTGACTCTTGGCCAAGGCATTTACCTCTCCTGCACTTATCTGTGAAGTGACTGTGATATTACGAACATTTCAGAGTCTAGGTAAAGATGATATGCAGTAATCACACTGAGCAATGAATGAGAATGGCTAATGGTATTTGCTCTTTTTTGTCATATTCTCTTATGTTTTGTCAAGCATTAATGGAGTGAATAAGGTTGACTGTGTAAAATTTAATGACTTGTGAAGCATGATAGTAGGCAATGTTAAGTGCTTCAGTCTTGGCTGGTATCAGATGTCTAAATGTCCAGTCAGAGTCCTGTGTACATGGCATGTTGCCTGCAGGTCATGCCGGTGACCTTTTCCTGTGCTTGGTAGCTGCCCTGACCACGTGCTTCATTTCACAACCAGTTTCGTTTCAGTGATGCTGGAATCCCCTCCTTTCCCATTTTTACTGCCAATACCCTATTTCAGAGAATCAGAATTTTCTTTTTCACTGATTGTACCCCACTACCTTTTTGGGTACCTTTAGTGAGCATGTTAATTCTATTACCTGTATTTTGAACCAGAACAATTTTTGTGATACATGGTTCAAAAGATGTAATACGCTTGGTAGTTAATGTCATGGCATCCCCAAATTCTCTCAGAAAAGAATGATAGTCTTGCAATGATTTAACCTTTTTCTACCACCTTCTCTGTATCCTTCAGGATAAGCTGTTCATAAGAGGAAACAGGATCAGGGATATTAACCAAACCATCTAGAGACAAAATTGGAACCAAATCCAGATCTTTCTGCCTCACGGTCCAGATCAGCAAGATGACTATGTAGATCAAAGGTCACTCAGTTACAGCCCATGGGATACATTTATCTTATTCTCTGGTGTGCCAATAAAGTTTTATTGACATGCAGCCAGGCCCAATTACATACTGCCAGTAGCTTTTATCCTGAAATAATAGTTGCGACAAAGACCATATGGATCACTATCTGCCCTTTAAAAAAAATCATACTTTGATTTTTGATTTAAAGTAAATCAAAATCATTTTTTGATTTAAAGTAAAAGTGATAGATTTCAGGATGTGCATAGTGAGAAGCTCTGTGATCAGCCTTCTGCCCCTTAAATGAAGGTAAATGAAATGCTATGTGAATGACCAGAAGAATCACTCAAGTAGTGAAGCTTGAATCTATAAGGTGATTTTGACTCACCAGATAAGGACTGGCAAAGCAGTTTAACAGGCTGCAAATTGTCCAATCACTTACTTTTATTTCTTTTTCTTTTTTCTTTTTTTGTGGAACTGGGGATTGAACTCAGGCCCTTGAGTTTGCCAGGCAAGCGCTTATTCTACTGAGCCATCTCCCTGGCCCAAATCACTTACTTTTATTTTTATTTATTTATTTATTTATTTGGTGGAACTGGGGATTGAACTCAGACCCTTGCGCTTGCCAGGAAAGTGCTTATTCCACTGAGCCATCTCCCCAAACCCCCCAAATCACTTATTTTTAAAGGCTTGCTGACTGTACATGATGTGGAAGAGCTAGGAAGTTAAAGAGATGGCAGGAATCCTCTCCCTGACTGTGGCGAAGAACAGGTGAGTAGAAACAAAATGACGTGCCAGTGGGGTCAACCTATGGCATATGTACCACAGTGGCCTGTTTGTATCATTGAAATCTCTAAAAGGTTCTCCCTCACTGGTATATGTCATTTGTAGAAGCAGAGACTGAGAGAAATTGCAAAATTTAGAAGCTAACATAGGGAATTAAGAAAGCAGCTGAACAAAAGAAGTGAATGTTAACGAAGAAAGCTTGAATACAAAACACTCAGAGCAAAAAATGACAGATATTAGCATAAATATTTGCACAATTGCCTGTTGAACACACTCAGGAAAGTTTGCAGTTGACCGAGTTGGTGGGAAAAATTGGAATACTAAATTATTCAAAAAATTGACCTGCTGTTTAATTTAAATATGGCAAAGCTTTGAAAAGAACTTAGCATGAGTAATATTTTTTCCACAAAAGCAAACTATTCCTGTTCTTTGAGAGGTGCCTGGCTTTTGTATGATTAGACAGAGAGGTAGGTAGCACAGGGTCTGAGGATGTGTTGGCTGAGAGCAGAAAGTAGCTGTGTTCAGAACGTGCCAGGACCACGCTGACTGTCAAGCCTTAGACTTGTGTGTGGTTCTCCTTCCAAAAAGGCAAAGAATGGGTAATTACAAAATGACATGCTAGTGGCTGTGGAGAGTAGGTGAGGCTTCCAGAACCTGTCATCTCAGTCTCTCCCAGGTAGAGTGTATCACGGGCTCATTTACTGTGCCTTTGCTCACCAGTGACCGATGAGACCTCAAAAGACTTGTGGAGATCTGTGGGTTCCTTTCTGTGATGAAATGAAGTAGAAGGATGGATTCCTTTTGATTTATTCACTGATGATTTAATTAACTTCTGACCAAGGCCTGCTGGAAACCCTGCACTAGAATTATGGCACCAAGATGATAAACATGGGAGAGACTAGAAAAATTATAGATGAGTCACTTCTCATCATTGAGGTGACACCCAGGCCAGAGCTGAATGAGTAGAGAGGATTAAAGAGAAGAAGAGAAGAGGAAAGAAGGAGAGAAGAAGGAAGAAGAAAATTAAGGCAAAGCCTTAAAATGGGTGTGAAGACCCAATTTTTCTCAAGTAAGCTGAGATTGAATAGGAAGTCCTGCCACACAATTTTAAAGAAAGCAGAAGTACAGCAATCCAGTTGTGGTAGCACATTCTTGCCCTTCATCCCATGCATGCAGCAAGTGAAACATGAGCATAGGACATGTGTCCTGATTCTCCCTGATCCATGCAAGGGGCTATGAATGTCCCTGAGTCACAGGTAAGAGCCACATGCATCGCCTCCTGTATGCCCTGCTATGGATCTCACTTAGATCTGGGTGGCAAATTCACCTCCTTGGCACTGAGAGACAGTTCTACTAGGACTCAAATTATATTTACTCTATTAGTAGCATTTATCAATCTAATAATAACCAACATTCACAGAAGGCTCACTATGGTACATGCCACATACTGTGCTCAGCACTTACATTCATTGTATATTCAACTCCCACAATAATTCTCCAAGGTAGGTCATTTGCTCCGTTTTCAGAAGATAAATTTTCACAGACTGTGAAACTAATTTTCCCAAAGTCATGTATCCAAGTGTCTGACTCATGTGTCTATTCCAAATGAAGTCTCCCATGTTCCAGGTATTACTCTCTTTTAAAAATTTAATAAATGAATTTTATGGCCAAGGCAAATACTTGATAATTGCTAACTACTATAGAATTCCATTGGTAGGATTTTCAAGCTTGAAAAGTGTGAAATTTGTGTCAGGGATAAAGGTTCACCTGGGTTAAGGCGAGCCAGTTTTCATCTCTATTACGTACTTTGAAAGAAGCCAGGAAAGTTATGTGGGTATCCTATGCTTTTGTTACTGTGTTTCCTGCATGTTTCGTTTGAGAAAGAATGACCCGTGCAACAGATAAGGTTCACAGACAAACAGCATATCATTCATACCAAGGAAAGTTCAGTCCCTCACCCCAGACCTACAGCTGGAGGTACCAAGCTCCATCAGTCTTTGGACTGTCAGGTGCCAGTTGCTCAGTGAGGACATCACCTTTGGCCCTGCCTAATCCACACTCTTTTTTTGTTTTGTTTTGTTTTGTTTTGTTTTTTTTAGTGTGATTATTTCCTTAACAGAGAAGCTGATATATTGAGTAATAAAATCAATACAAAGAATAGGTTTAACAATATTTGAGGGTCAAGACTTGTTTAAATTTCCTTTAACACAGTAAGAAATTATTTCTAGGACACAAAGGCTCATTTACCAAATTATCTGAACAATTTTTACAAGACTTTATACCAATCCTGATGTTTAGTGGTTTTTTTACATTCTAAAATAATTACATTTACAAATGAAACTTATATATTTATAATACATTCTATATATTTATTTTTTAATATTATTAGTTTTATTGAGAAAAAATTGCAAGGAGACAGCTTCAAAACAGGTCGGTATGAGAGTTACAACAATTAATACATTGCATATTGTTGTCTTTGTAATAGTTATTCATAGCACAAGATACAGCCATGATATCCTGTCCAAACATTGTTAGTACAAATCTTTCTTCTTACTGAATTAAGAGAAAGTAGCTATATATCTATACTAATTATTTTGTATACACAGATGCAAAATTGTCCTTCATTTATATCTCCTTTTTTTGTTCAGTTTTGTCAGAGATGTGTATTCCATTGCCATCCAAATATTGTAGGTACATGAATTTGGCAAAATATTCCAATATAGCCCAGTAGTACACAATAGTAGTGGGTTATCCACAGGACTGGCAATGTCCGGATCTGTTGGCTTGAGCCTTCCACAGCTCAGCATATTAACATGGCTTCACTTTTCATACCTCGTTTCTAAACTTTTCTGCTGGATGGTTAAGACCAAGATAAAGCAAGACTTATACAAGAAATATAACTTTTGCATCTGACAAGGTCAGTCAAATCCCCTCAGGACTTATCCCGAAACCCTGTACCCACTTTGTAAATCCTTTGTCAGTGTCAGCCATGTGGATGAGTTACGGCCATTACTTGGCCAATGTGCTCTCTGTGAAAGCCTGAAAGAATGTTTTCTCTCTGTGTGACTCTCCTTAGGCACACACTACATCATTGATCATATTCCTCTGTGGCCCCATATTCTCCTTGATCAGAAAATTTGGGACACAGCTGAGCTAAATGATGTTACAGTATAGGTTCTACTATGTCCTGAGTCCTCACTGACCTTGAAAGGCTAGGACCAAAATGCTGGCTGTTCTTGCAGCCCTTCTTTTTCTCTAATTTTTGGTCTGCAAACTTGGGTTGTTAATCCTCCAGAAGAGAAGCTTATTATTGCCCTACAACATATTCAGGTAGGTTTAACCTCATTATCTCTCTGAATATCAAACATTTTAGGCATAAGGATGGAACATGTATTTTCCATCAAGTGTAATCCACACTCTTGAAAACTCAAAGGAAACACTTCTTCTTTCATTACTATTTATTCTGTTTTTAACACATATCAGAAGAGAAGTTAAATCACTCCTTGGAGCTCATAGGGCTCAGTTTTGACCACGTTGGAAACTGATACATAACCATCCTTCCAAAGTTCTCTGGGTGAAGTTTCCCACCAGTTGAGATCTAGGATACAACTGAAAGAATTTGCTTTTTTGTTGTCCAATTGAAAGTTAATTGGTTGGCAGTTGCTCTTAGGGCTCAGGAGCATAAAAATGGAGACCTGGGTGTTATGGTTTGTGTCTAGATGTCCCCCCAGGCCTTATGTGTTCATGGGGGGAGACTTTTTCAGAGGTGGTTGAGTCTAGAGTTTGTGACTGATTCATAATACAGTGGTGGAATTTAGGGTGTTGGTAGTAAGGCTGGGTGCTTGTTGATCACTCCCCTGACTGGATTGACACGTCCCTATTTCCAGAAGTCTAGATAAGATACAAGGGCAGAAAGGCTCTTTTACCTCTTTTGGTCTTACTTGTTGCTTTGGCTCTTTTCTGCCACAATGTACTGTTGTCCTGTGCCACAATACTTTGCTTTGGAGCCACCTGATTATGGATTGAAACCTCTACAAACTGTAAGCCACATAAGCCTTTCCTTCTTTAACTTTGGGTGTTAGGTATTTTGTCTCAGAAACAAGAAATGTAGCTAAGACATTGGGCTTAGACACAAGGTATTAAAAAACTAAAAGTCTCAGTTAGGTTTCTGGATAGACATGCTAGAAGTGCTTTGGATATTAAGGAATCCTACTGGATGCTGCATTGGGCAAGTCTGGTGGTATAAATATTACATTGAAATTATAATAGTGGTAAGAAAAATAAAATTTATGATTGGATATCAATCTCTAGTTTCTGTAGGCTCTACATTGAACAGATGTTTCTAGATATTGGAGCTATAACCCTGGAGTAGATGAAGTCCCAAATCACATGGTGCTTATCATCCAGGGAACACATATTGGATTGGCTTAAAGCCATTTCTAATTTTCTGATTTTAGCTTCTCCTAACTCCATAATGAAGGCTGGTCAAATTTCATACTCATTTAGTGGTCAGGAAACAAAGCAATGAGGCTGTAGAACTAAGAAGTGGCAAAATCTAAGTTTGGTGCATTTAACCTGAGCTGCTGTAATAAAAATAATAATAATAATAATAATAATAATAATAACAACTTTGGTTGTGTGTTTGTTAAAGATACCACTTTAAACAAATTTAAATATATAATTCTGTGCATTCAATTATATTCACATTATTGTGTAGCCATTACCACCATCCATCCTGTCTTTAGAACTTCTCATCTCAAACTGAAGCTCTGCATATATTAAATAGTAATTCCTTGAGTTAGTCAGTTTCCCATTACCATAAAAAGGTACTTTATAAGAGAGTTAACTTATAAGGTGAAAAGCTTTATTTTGTCTCACAGTTTTAGGGGTTCTAGTGCATGAGTGATTCATCCTGTTGCTTTGGTCCTCAGGCGTCCACGCAACCCACTGGGATTTCATGTACAGTGGAGCCAGTTGCTCTTCTCTTGAGCCAGACAGCAAGAAACACAAAGAAGAGACTAAGTACACACATCTCCTTCTGAGGGCCTGTGGTCCTCTCAGAAGGCGCCTCTTCCTAAAGGTTCTACTGCCTTCCAAAAAGGCTTTAGTATGTGGGACGTTTGAGGAACATTTAGATTCAAGCCACATCAATAAGAGCAAACCATTCAGCCATCCAAAACCCCACAAATATCAAATGTTTGAACAGCGCTCAAAAGCCCAAGTCCCAAGCCTCCTCTGAGTCTCAAGGCAAACTCAATGGAGAACTTGAAATTAAGCAGAAAGTTGTATCTTTCTAGGGTACAGCTCTGGAGCAGGCATAATGTTAGCATTCCTGTTCTAAAAGAAAGGAATAGGAAAACAATAAGGCAGGATCAGCCCAAAGACTAAAACACAGCAGGACAAACACTTCATCCTCAGAAGCCATGTCTGTCATGTGGCACACTGATAGGAGGGGGGCTTCTTTGAGCAGCCCTTCCCCTACGATTTTGCTGGTTGCAACCCCAATGGCCACTGTCCCAGGCAGGTTTTGTACGTTCTCTACAGCTTTTCTAAGCAGCATTACTCATTGCTAGCACCTAGGTCCTTCTGGGACCTTTATTATAGTTTTATCTTTCCTATCACAGCTCCATACCCAATCCTGTTTGGAGCTTCTTGTAAGGGATTTGACACAATGTATTACCTGTCCTCCCAGGCTTTATTTGAAATCATCATGGAAGCCTTCATGATCCTACAACTTTTGTGTTGTATGCCAACAAAATCAGCAACATGGAGGCAATGCCAAGGTCTGCTGCTAGCAAAATCTGTGCCTGGACCCACTTAAATGACAGCTGTAATGACTTCTGAGTGATTTGCCAGCTAAACATGGGGAAATGAATTCCTAAGTGGTCTGGGCCATTCAGGGTACCCTAGGATTCTTTTATACAAAAGATTCTTCCCTGGGGAAATCTTTGAAAGAAATTTACATTCCTACACCTTTGAATCTATGATAGTTAACACTTGGAGATTTATGAGATGACTTCTTTCCTATTTTGTGGATGCAAAACACTTGGTTTCTTTTTATAAGTGCCAGCAACTGTACCCCTCTTCGTTATGCATTTACAGGTGAATCATTTTTTCTTTCTTTATTTAGGACAGGGTCTACTGGGTTTATAGGGTCTCTCTATGTAGATCAGACTCATAGAAATTCTCCTGTTTTCAGCCTCCCGAGTGCTGGGATTACAGGTGCACACCACCACCCATCATGCCTAATCTCAATTACCATTTTAGCACTCTCCAGGGGTGGGGCCTGCACAGCAGCTGGGATCGAACCCAGCTGCTGTGCTCTGCCTAAGCAGGTGCTTTAGTCTGCTGAGCTATCAGGCCGGCCCTACATGTGAATTTTTTTCTGGCCAAATTTCAAATTTTCTAGATCTTTCTGTTTTGCTCCTCTTTGCTCCTGATTGTCACTGTAAACTTGAGTGAAAGCAATCAGAACTGCCCATGCTACTGCTAGAATGCTGTGCCGCCTTAAAATTTCCTCTGCAAAGTAAACTAGAATATCACCCTTAAATTTGGTCTCTCCAAGTATCAGTGCATTGAAATTTCACATCTAAATTCTTCCCCATAATATAAAAACCTAAGTTTCTAGTCTGGTTCCCAATAGAGTCCTATATCCATCTGGAACCTCATCAGTGTAGCATTTACTATCCACATTTCTTTCAGCACTTTGGTCTGAGTCTACATCGAGAATTGCCCAGTAAGTCTGCTTAAAGTAGTGCAGGCTTTCTTTAGCCTGCTTCTGCAAACTTTCAGTTTTTTTCTGTAGCCAATTGTAAAGGTTCTCCCAAAGTCCCCACAGACATAGTAACACTGAAGCCTGCCCAGTTCCTCAGTACCAATTTCCTGTATTAGTTTACTTTTCATCACTACAATGGCATATCTGAGACAATTAACTTGTAATACTAATTTTGGCTCATAGTTTTCAAGTTCCAGTTTATGATTGATTGAGTGCAGTGATGTGGGCTTGTGGGTAGGCAGAATAATGGTACAAAAACTCACTTTAAAGTCAAGAAGCAGAGAGAAAGAGGAAGAAACCATTTCTCATAATCTTCCAATTCCTGCCCACAACAATAAAGCCCTTCCACAGTTCCTGTCACCTAAAGGCTTCACTGTGGCCATTAATGTCACCCAGGAGAGCAAATCCTGAACACTTGGGCCTTTGGGAGTCACTTAAGATCTAAACCACAGTAATCCCCACTGCTTTTCTTCTAGCTCCTGGTAACCACAATTTTGGTTTCTGTCTTTATGAAACATAACATGTAAGTGCAATTGTGCAGTATTTGTCTGGCAAGTTACAGCACATGTCATCATTTCTTTCCTTTTAAAGGTAAATGACATTCCACTCTGCCCATGTGTTATCCTACACTTTGTTCATTCACCAATGGATCTTTTTTGCTTATTGTATACTGCTGCTATATACACAGGTGTATAAATACCTGTTTGAGTCTCCAATAGTTATTTTGAATATATGCCCCAAAGAGGAACTGCTGTATCAAATGGTAATTCTATTTTAATTTTTTGAGAAAACACCATATAGTTTTCCATGGAGACTATACCACTTGGCAGCTCTGTGCTCTTCTGACTACATCCCAATGCCTTGGAGTACAGCACTGTCCCCGTGACGATGCTGCAAACAGAGGTTCTAATGTCCCTGATGTGTGTCAGCTGAACCCACACTTACGTCCCACGGGTTATGACAGTTTGCAAATAACATGCCTGCTTTGCTGCTCAAAATAAATGTTGAAAGGGCTGGCCAAATAGCTCAGCGGATAAAAGTGCCTGCTTAGGCAGACGCAGCGGCCAGGGTTTGAACCCAGCAGGTGCTGTGCTGGCCCAACCTCTGGGGCTGAGACAGTGATTAAGACTGGGCATGGTAGTGCATGCCAAAGCTTGGGAGGCTGAAAACAGGAGGATCACTACAAGTCCGATTTATGTGATGAGACCCTCTATACTCTGCAGACCCTTACTAAAATTAAAAAAAGGTTGAAAAGCAGGCATGTTTAACTCTTCAGTGCTTTCAATTTGATGAAATATTAGTATTTTTAAGGTGTCAAAACAAATGACATAATGTCAGTATTCAGAAGCTCAACTGTTTCTGAGATCAATTGCTTTTTTTTCTGGTAGACACACAGTAACATGCTTTATTATTGGGTATGATCTTTAGGAATTGTGTGTTTAATCAGCTCCAGGCTCAAACACCCACAGGATAAGGGAGCGTCTCTTCATCATCACTCTGTGGGTCTTTCTTGCTTTTGCCATTCAAAGGTTTGCTGAGAATTAAAGAGGAAATTTTCAGAGGGGTTCAGGGCTATGGAGATGTGTGTGTGTGTGTGTGTGTGTGTGTGTGTGTGTGTACGCAACAGAGACAGAGACAAAGAGAGAGAGACAGAGAGACAGAGAGAGAGAGGAGAGTCAGAGTCATTTAATTGTTCTTTGTTTCATAGAACAGAATACCTACTTATCATCACTTTTAGAGAACTTTCCTCTTCCTTCAAGTCTAGTACTGCAATTCTTTGAGGAGTATGAGAATGTTGTGGCTACAAAGGAGCTATACAGATGCCTCTTCTTTAAAGCTTTACAGGCATCCCTATGATCACCATTGCCTAAGGATTTATGATGTTGTGACTCCTAGAGTGGTTAAGGCTGGCTTTTATAGTAGCAAATGTAGGTTTTCACTGCATTACACTTGGGGGTTTAGCTTTTCTGCCTCAGAGCTGTGCCTAATTTTGTTGGTGTGTAGCAGTTTTGTAGACACCCTTCGAGGTAACCCAGCATGTGTCATATCCTCATGCATTTCCCTCCTCTTGACCATGGCATGACCTCTGAGCTACTGCCAGCTAATAGAAAATGGCAAAGGTGATAGATTATTTGTTTCCTTGATTTGGTCATCTTATATAAGAGTCTCTCTTAGCAGACTCAAGGATAGATTATTATGCTGGGCTTGAAGATGTTGGCCTGTAAGCTTGGTGTGAGAGGGCTGTGTGACTCAGAAGGGGAAGACTTAGGATGTGAGAGTGGACTTGGTTGATAGCCAACAAAAAAATTGAGGACATTGGCCAGTCCTACAGCCACAGAGACTGAGTTCTTCCAACTATGTGAGCTTGGAGGAGGACTACAAGTTCCAGAAAGGAATCTGGGCCCACACAATGATCACAGCCTAGTAATACCCTGAGCAGAGGACTGAGTTAAGTCATGCTTGGACTCCTGACCCTTGGACATTGGAGAACAATGAATGTGCTTTTCTAAATTTCCTCATTTGTAGCAATTTATCACCTAACAAAAGGACAAGAATAGAATCAGGCATGCTCTTAATATTACCTTCCCATTTCTTATTCCTTTTGTGTTTATACTGTTTTGTTTTTATCTATTTCCTTCTTCTCTGAACTCTACTTAATTGGGCTATCAATCAAGATGCTTCTACTCCCTACAGACAAAGTAGAGCTAAAAGACCCAACTTAAGCCAATCAGCTGTTTTTCCTCAGGAATCTGAATCTGGAGAGCAATCCCAAAGAGTCTGGATGTGCGTGTAGCTGTTTTTTATCCCAGTGGCAATGCCCTAAAATACCCCTGGTATTAACAGTTTTGGAAATCTCCTATTTTCTTTTTTATCAATTCCTACTCATCACATTTTTTTTTCATTCAGAGAGCCCAACTAGTAGATTCCTGAAATAAATTACCTTTCTGCTTAAATTAACCAGCCTAGTTGTCTTGGTTGCAGTCAAGTGATTTCATTTGATACATACAGTATGATCATAATCTCCTTCAATTTCTATGTCTCTCTTAATTAGCATTCTAATCATTGAAATGATAAGCTTTTAATATTAAATACTGTTAATGATACATGAGAATTTTAAAGTTTTTTTTTAATTTTAAGCACGACAATATTGTTGACTAGATCTCATGAAGAAGTTACTTAGGATCAATCACACACATATATTGTATGTGAAGATGATCTTTTTTGTCTTGAGAAAGAAAAAGTACAGAATAGCTGTCAGCAGTATGGTTTCTAATTGTTTAGAGGAAAATGAAAGATCACTAGCAAGTGTGAATTTTCTTGATCTTCAATGTTCAGAGTATAAAGAGTTCTTTCTCCTGGCCTGAAACAATGGAAACAAAGGCAAAATCTTGAAGCAAATGAAAACTCAAGAATAGAATTATAAGTAAGGATTAAAAAGCAGAGAGAACTACAGTTTAAGTAGTGGGATTTTTAAAAATCATATATATATATATATATATATATATATATCCTTTTTCTTGAAAGTCTCTATAGAAATTGTTCTGAAGGTCTTCCTTTCTTGTATTTATTTGAGATCAATAAAAATTCAGATTATATTCTTTACAGAGGAGGTTGTAAAAAAGTTAAAAGGAGGCTGTTAATGTTTTTCTTGTAGTATTCATGACATCCTTTCAACAATGGCACTTTTTTCTTAGTTTAATTTGTTGAATTGGAACTGAAGGTTATTTTTCACTGTAATCCTAAGAATGATCATATTAACACTGGCCTGACAAATCCTCTGCTAATGGTTTTATAAGTCCCAAAAAACATAAACATTCAACACTGTTAGAGTTGGGGAACAAGTTTAAGACAAATTTATGTCAATGAAAGAGAATGAATCACAGTAAAGAAAAGGCTATAAAGAAAACACAGAGAAGAAAACCAATAGCTGAATGAGAGATTTTTATGAAACTTCAGTGCATTCAGCTTTGCTCTAGGGTCAGTTTTAGCTGCATTATAAAGTTTATATTGTCAGTTTTCCTATTGCAAAACAGTTGAGGTTTTGTTTTAGGATTGCTAGAAGAAATGAACTGGTGTTTTTATAATATTTCCTTTGTAATGTAAAACTGAACATGGTCCTTTACAAGATTTCCTTCTCAGTCACACACATTCTAGGGTAGATTAAAATGAAATCAATCTTAGACCTCAGTAAATGTCAAGATTTCATATGGCAATCTTTGACTTTGCTGTCAGATCATTTTTTTTCTTGGAAAAATGAGTTTTCTCTCCTATTTCATTTCACCAATAGAGATTTGATTGAGTCTGGAGCACACGTTGTGTGCCATCCAACAGGACCCCAGCCCCCGCTGTCATCTCCTCCTGCCATTAACTAAATGAGCTTTCATCTTCCAACATGTTTGAAGGTTGTCAAGAATTGTATAATTAATCATGTAAAGAAATAAAGTCATAATGAGATATGCTGCTTTGCATGTAGTCAAGGTATTTTCCTTGGTTGTAGCTGTAGAAGCAGAGTGAAACATAATCCCCATTTTCTTCAACTGTCTTCAGGAGTCTGTCCCCAGATATAGACAGAATCATTAAGGATTGGCATTTTGGGGTTCATAGATTATATTCAAATCATATTTTATGACTAAAATGTTAAAGATCCAGCAGGTGCAGAAACAGATTGCTTTTAGTTCAAAAACATTATATACATTCTTGTTTCAGTCTTGATTTTATTGTATCTTTTTGGTTGAATTGCTTTTTAAGAGAGGTTTGTTTTGAAACCAAGACTTGACTCTTCCCAATAGTTAGTCACTATCTTTCCCTATGAATTGGCTGCATTGAGTGAATATATCTAAACCCACATAAACAGAACAAAGATCTTTGTGCACAGAAATCTAGAACTGTTATTTTTCAACTCTTGGTTCCATTTTGTCCCCACAATCAGGAACTTTATAATGAAACCTTGCCAAATGTTTTCCAATAAGACTAATACAGGCCTTGAGGCCACTCTGAAAGAATGCCTTTTTATGTTTTGTGGAAATTTCATTGAAGGTGCTCCTATCAAGCTCATGTGTGTCTCAGGAATTGATAGATGCTTTTTAAAAAATATGTTACTGAAACTAAAGCTATGCTAATGTAACTCTCAGCTGCCGTCTCGAGCCACCATCTAAAACCCTGTTCATTTAAACCCCATTTCTTAAGGCAAGAGGTACCTACCAGGTGGGATTGTTACTTGGACTGTTACTGACTGCACTCTGGCCAGCATGGAATCCTGAGTGTGTGTAGCATCCCTATGCCATGAGTCTTCTCCTGTAAGCACATGTTCTCTATACCAAAGAAAATCAGTTCTGAGGAAAATCCCACACTTCTCCTTTTCCCTTGTGGAGTACTGTTACAACCTGTAGGCATCTTGATTCATTATACAGAGGGTTTAGGGTTCAAGCAAGTCAGCAATATTTGGAATGTACTAATGCTTTCTGAGAGACTATGTTGATTTTTTCCTTAGGATTGTTGACAAAATTTACTCTTCTAAAAACTAATTTCCTCCTCTGTTTATACTTGCTATAATGCTTTCTTGAAAAAATAGGTATTTCCAGAGAGAATTTGTCAGTGCTTTTTATTGGTCAGGAGACTATCATTATTTATTCAGATGATTTTTTTTTTTTCCAAAGGAAAATATCCTGACATTGGAGATCATCCACATATTCATTCTGGTGACAGAAAAAATGTAAAATGGACTTGTGAAGTATGTGTGTGTGTGTGTGTGTGTGTGTGTTAAACCCTACCCTATATGAAAGGCTGCCAGTGTTTATAAGCCTTAGGAATTACAGAAATTAATATCTTCTGTTGCTTATGGGAATCTCAAGACCTGGGATTATCTCATCCCTTTGTACCATTTAGAAATCACTGCTGACACATAGGGATTAAAACATCAAGAGGAGTAGTGTCAGGCCAGCCTATTTTTCAGCCTTTGCCTGGATGATTTCACTGTTCCCCACCCCTCCCTCTATCATACAGGCTCTTTTCTAGGGTTGAAGGTTTGTCAGCTTTTTCTACTTTGTGCTTATATTTGCCTCCTATTTTCAAAAACCCATCTTCCCTCACCAGTAAGACAATCTACATAGTGTGTACACCCATGCACAGATGGCTCTGCTGCTCTACAGCAGAGTTCTGTGATAAGAGTTCTGTGATACGAGTTCTGTGTGCATGTACACCCATGTGCAGATGGTTCTGCTGCTCTACAGCAGAGTTCTGTGATCTTTAGACATGGTTGTATCAATAGACACAGGAGTGATGATGGCGCAGTATCCCCAGGGAAAGATTGCAGAGGCTTTGCCTTACTCCAACACAAAGTTTTCTAACTTCTGTTAGAAAGACCATCATTATAAAGCACAGTGTAGATAAAATAAAAGGAAAAGAGATTAAAGGTTAAAGCTTCCAGCTCCTAGACCATAGGGCAGTGTTTTGGAGCCCCCTGTATCTATTATGCCCAAGGGCTGATAACAGTTCTCATAAAAGAAATGTGAAACCGAGAAGCCAAGCTTGCTCTAATGTGTCATGAAATAGAAGACAGAGACACAGAGCACTGAGTTAATATTTGAGAAATGAACATATCAAGTATTTCCCTGCACAGCCTACATTAATATATGGAAACTACTGGAAATTGCCAGTGACCCTGAGATTTCCTATAGGTTGACACTGTGGCCCTTGGTGGCTCTCTAGATTCTGATGTTCACTTAAATTACATCATTACTTTAATCTTAATGTGAATTTTATCTCCTTAGTAGTCTGATCAGTTGTTCTTTTGCCAACAGTTTTGCTTGCATGTTAAGGTAAATAAAAATATTTATCACCCTTAGGATCAGCAAGTGCTAATAAAGTTGCCAATGTTTGCATTTTTAGATTTGTTTTGATAACAAAGACATCCTAATCTTTTTATACTACTAACTGTTTATACTACCAACAGTTTGGTTATCTCCCAATCCAGCAAGAAAAGTCAAGATATGAACATTATTACAGTTGACACCAATCAAGTTCAAACAACGGTATATGCTATTTTTGTCATCAATATATTTTCTGTTTTAGATTGAATTTCTATGAGAAGTATGTGTTGTGTGTGGGTTTTTTTTTGTTTGTTTTTGTTTTTGTTTTTCAGAACTGGGGATTGAACTCAGGCCCTTGCGTTTGCCAGGGAAGCACTTATTCTACTGAGCCATCTCCCTGGCCCCTGTTGTGTGTCTTAATACACAAATTATTTGTATTTGTAGGATTTCACTGTCATTTTTTGATGAAATCAATTTTAAAGTTTACTTCATGTTACATATCTGACATAACCAATTACTGAACACAATATCTATTCCTTGCTTTGTATTACATTTTATATAGTATTTGAATTATTTTGTCTAACATACAGTGTTTATTAAGCTCTGTACTGCAAGTACTTCATATTCAACTAGTTCCCTGACTGGACTAATATGTGGCTCTATACACATTTAAAGCATAAGCTGAAATATATTTAATCTATTCTTAGGCTCCTATTCCCTTACCATTACTTTTTTTTGTGGTGAGAGCATACTCGAGATTGAACTCAGTATGTTGTGCTGGCTAGGCAGGTGCTTCTGTTGCTGAACCATCTCCCCAGTTTCCCCCCAATTGCTGTTGTACCTACAATTCTTTTTTTTTTTTTTTTTTTTTTCATTTCATGTATTTAGTACAGGGTCTCACAGTGTAGCTGCTACTTATAGTGATCCTCCTGTTTTCAACCTTCCCAGCGCTGAGATTACAGGTGTGTGACACCACTCCCGGACTGTGTCTATCATTCTTTGTTTTCCTTTCTGCCTTATGATGATCAACTCAAAATAAATTTGTATTCATTACTGATTACCTCCTACCTCAACCTCTTAACATTTTAAGAATCTATTCTTTTCCTAAAATAATAGAACACCATTGGCTACTAATAATACAACACCATTGGCTACTTCAGGGCTTATTCCACTGAATCTTTTTCTTTTTTGCAGAACCGGGGATTGAACTCAGACCCTTGCGCTTGCCAGGCAAGCACTTATTCTACTGAGCTATCTCCCTAGCTCCACTGCATCTTCTTCAGACCATGTTTTCAACACTTGTGACACATGACAGTGTGCTTTCTTCTGTCTTACTTGCTGTCAGCCAGTGCGAACATTCGCACTGTACCTGTAGCAACCAGACAAGCTATCTGAAAGACAGGTCAACTGATCCTGACATTTCTGTTTTTGTTTGTTTGTTTGTTTTGGTTTTGGTTTCTTGTGTCTTCTCCTTGACCTCTCCTTGGATTACTGTCTTTGCTTCTACATTTTCATCCTCCTCTTCTGTCTCCTTCTTTTCCTTCTTACTTGTTGCAAATATTCTATAAAGAAAAGCAAAATGATACTGTTTAAAATTCCAACTAGTTGTATCTGTTTCTATCTTTTGGATAGGGCATATGCACAGAAAAGGGGTAGATTGTGCTCATTTATTTTTTAACAAGATGCCTTGAAGAGCTGTTTGAATTGTTGTATGTCTAACTCAAGGTTTCTTAAGTTTTGGCATCTATTATCTTTGTTAATGCTTGCCATGGTCCTTGTTATTTATTTTGGTTTTCACATAAAATACTTTATGTGTTCATTGCATTGAGAACATCTTCTAGATCATTTTGAAAGTCAGGCTGAATTGAAAGTGTTTGTCATTGCTAGACAACCAAAAAGAGTCAAGTGTCAAAGCAGTGATGTTTACCTAACTAGGATAATGATTTCAAGCAAGAACTACTTGATAATTACACAAGACTGTCACTTCATTGAGTTGAATACTGTCATTGTTTTCTTTTCCTTACAATGAGAACAAAATTAATGTGTAGGAGAAAAAACTAATTCCAACACCCCCAATTTCTAATGCAGCTGCTTCATGCTACATATTTTAATGCACTATTATTTATATTTTCAATCTCCCAGTGTATATAATGTGTTTTTGTTAATACATAATTATGATAGCTTAAAATTTAGCATTTTCATTGTGCTAAAACAGATGAAAGGATGAAAGGAAACTTAAGTCTTCTTTTAAGCTTCTTGTACTATTGTCCCTCAATGTAATAAGCTTCTTTGTGGGCCTGGCATTAAAGTGCTTCCAAATGGTTATTGGTTCATGGACATTAGTTTCTATAATACAATTTTCTCCATCATCCGTTTGTCTTGCTGTTTGTTCGAAGGCAGATTCCTGCATTATCGGTGCCCTCATGAGCAGTGAGGGACGAGCCTGAGTGAACTTGGGAGTAGAGCCAGTGGTTGCCTCTGCTGCATTACTCAGAAAGAGAATGAGCAACAGGCCCGCAGTGGCAAATGTACTAAGCAAATGTTTGTTGCTTTGACAGTTTGGACTCGGTATTGGCAGGAAAAGTCAACAGAAGGTACTTTTACACTTGCTTCAGAATTATTTGATTGGTGTTGTAGGATAGAAATAAATGTTTTGTTTTTACTTAATCTTTAATCCAGCAATGAGAGAAAAGTAACTGAGACAGTAAGCTAACTCTAGACTGTGCACTAATCTCCTCAAAGAATGGGTAAAGATGAAGACTTTAAAAAACTAATATAGGTAATATGGGGAACCCATCTATCTATGCACTTATTCATTTATTTCTTAATTCAGTCAACATATATCAAGCATTATGAGAAGGCATTCTATATCACAAGAAAGTTTGCAAACATTCCTTTCAGGAGGATGGAAGAGGTTTATATTAGCTGTGTCATAGTTCATGTAATTGACATCCTAAATGGATAACTTTCATTCTTTAGCTCCACAAGATAAAATAATTTTGTAACAATCATTAATAACAATATTCTTTTTTATTAAACCAGTTTACATACCACAGTCATTATTTTATTTTATTTTATTTTATTTATTTATTTATTTTGCGGAACCAGGGATTGAACTCAGGCCCTTGTGCTTACCAGGAAAGCACTTATTCTACTGAGCCATCTCCCTACACAGTCATTATGTTAAAGTACACACTTTAGGCCAGGTGTGGTGGCATGTGCTTATAATCCCAGCACTCAGGAGGCTGAGGCAGGAGGATCACTGTGAGTTTGAAGTCAACCTGGACTGCACAATGATTCCAGGCCAGTGTGACCCACATAGCAAGATCATGTCTCAAAAAAGTACACAATTCAGTGGTTTCCAATATATTAAAATGGTCATGTGAGCACTACCAAACTATTCATTGAAGGACTTCCATCACCTTCTAGAATATATAAAATCAGAACTATACTCATTAATAGTCACTGTTCTTCTCTTACCACCTCAGAATCTACTTTCTATCTCTGTAGACTTGCCCACAATGAATATCTTGTATGAATACAATCATCTAATATGTGACCTTTTGTGACTGTTTCACTTCAACATTATGTTTTCAAGGTTCATCCATGTTGTAGCACATTTTAATATTTTATTACTTTTCTATAGCTGAATAATATTCATCATATTGATAGACTACATTTTGTTTATTCATTGATCAACTGATGAGTTGTTTGAAGTTTTTGGCTGTTAATAGTTTTACTATGACCTTTTGGATACAAGTTTCTGTAAGAACACATATTTTCAGTTTTCTTGGATACATCCCTAGGAATGGATGGTTGGGCCATATAGTAACTCTGCATTTGAGTATTTAATGAAGCACAAAACTGTTTTTTCTTGGAAGCTGCATCATTTCACATTTGCACAAGCATTGTATGAGAGTTCAATTGGTCTACATCTGTGCCAATAGTTGTTTTCTGTTTCATTTTTATTACAGCCATCCCCGTAACTGTGAAGCATTGAGTCTTTAGTTTAGAAGCAGTGAAACACTCCTTTAAAAAAGAATAAATTGAAAATTCAGTAAAGTAGTTTGTATATGAACCAAAATTTGCATCTTTACCTAAATTATTCAGTTTTTGAGCCTGCATTAATTCATCCTTTTAAATATTTAACACAAGTACAACTCTCAAAATTCAAATAGAATGAGATAATTGAAGTAACTTAAGTTTTGTTTGTCTTTGCAACCACATGCTATTTTCTCTATTAATAATCTTCTTTTTAAATGCATAGTACCATAGAGACAAAGCCTGTGCCTGAAACAAGTCTAAATTATTATGAAGAATAATGAACTTAAAAATCAAATATACAAAACTGAATCCTCATAGTCTTGGGCCAGATATACAAACAGGATTCTTATGAACTGGCTCATATTAAAAAAAAGGATTTTTTAAAAAAGTTTCTAAGTTGGAAATTAGGGATTGTCATAGTCCTTTAGAACTTAAATCAACAAGAAATTTTGAAAAACAGGAATGTCTGTATAGAATTCTTTAGAATGTGCATCATTTAGAATAACACCTATGTTGATAATAAGAGTTATTCGATTTCATCAGTTCCTAAATTTTCTATGTATGTTAAATTCCCTTATTAACCTTGCCTGGCACAGGCCATTCTCATTCCTTTTGCCTTACTGATATGTATTAGTTTGGAAGCCTTCTATTTCCAAATCAAATGCTTAACGGGAAATACCTTAGCAGTAAAGAAGACACTTTTCTGATTTGGTTTCTGATGCAGGCGGAGGTAATTCTTCAGCCAAAGATCTTAACCTGTCCTTTCACCACAGTGTATGAGGAGAGAAGGGCTGGTTGGTGCTCAAGAAAAGAGGTTCAGAGGCCACGGTTTGCATAGAGACACAACCTCAGCGTTAGCCTGAACTACTTCCAGGGATTCTAAAAACACAAAAGCTTTGTGCAAAGCATATTCTAGGAATCAAACTCTTATTTGTTATCTATTACTACATTCAAAAATTACCCCAAATTTGGTTGCTTAAAATAACAGTAAGCATCCATTATCTCACACAGTGTTTGGCATTAGGACCGTGCAAGAGGAGGGATCCTGGCTCAGACCCACTCGAGGGAGAGCCAGGCACTGTGGTGCCTGGGACAGGGCAGCAGGCAGATGTTTGGTCAGTGCTGCAGCACTGGCTTCTAGTGATGCAGCTGGGAGCTGGACAATGCAGTTTCTCTCGCATGGGTTCTGCGTAGGGCTGCTCGCAGCATGGGAGCTGGCTTCTTCCTACTTCTACTTTGAATTTTCCAAGTCATTGCAAAGTACTTAATCAGAGATTACAAAATGAAATCACTTCTATTATAAATAGCTTGCATTCATTTGCATCTTCCTTCTCTCTCTCTCTCTCCTCTTCTCCTACTCCCCGTCTCGCCCTCTTCCCCTCCCCTCTTCTCTTCGCTTCTCTTCTCCCCTCCCCTCCCTTCCCCCCCCTCCTGTACTGGGAATTGAACTCAGGACTTTGCCAGGCAGGCACTGTGCCTGAGCTGTATCTCCAGCCCACATACTTCTTTCTTATCACAGAGTGTTGGAAATTTGGAAGATTAGAGAACACATACTATTGTTTGTAAATGTAATTTTTAATTAAGTTTGTTTCCCACCATTGTATTGTAATTTTTTTAAAAAGAAAAGAATTATAATAAAACTTATATGTTTGGAATCAATAGAAAAATTTAGTTAGCTTCTTAATTTATAAAGTATATTTTAGAATTAAAAAAAAAAAAAAAACACCACTAAGAACAGAGGCTGAGATGTAGCTCAGTAGGACAGAGGCTGCCTTGCAAGCACAAGGCCCTGAGTTTAATTCCTGGTACAAAACAAAAGAAACTATGAAAACTGAGAACAATACTCAATGTATGAAGTGAAGGAAATAGAAACATTTAAAGATGCACTTCTTTACAACATATTCATAGCCATAATATATTTGTAATTGAAACATAATTACTTTGATTTGTTGTTATGGTAATTGTTTTGCTTTGGCTTTGAGATTTCTTTTAAGTCCCTAAGAAATTTCCTTTTAATTTTGAAATCGTTTTTGTTGTTGTTATTTTGGTAACAGAACTCAAACTCAGGACCTCGTACTTACCAGGAAGGCGCTGTGCTGTTGAGTGATCTCCCCAGCTCATTATTTTTGAAATCTTTGGACATCTATTACAGTAATATAGACAATGGCAAAACTGGAGGCTGCTGAATAGAATTTTCTTTCCCCTCCTTTTCCCCACTCCCAGTGCATAGATTTACATGGACTAGTTTGTATTACTCAGTAGGAAGATTCTTAAAACATCAGAAAGATTCTTGAAAACTGTGCAGTAGTCCCTCGCTGTTTCACGGTTCCACTTTCATAGACTCACTGTTTCACAGGTTTTCAAAAAGTGTTAATCTAAATTATTTATTGTGGATTTTTACTAAATTGTGAGATTTTGCAGTACCATACAATATATGTAGGTCATTAAAATTGTGTAAGTTTGCAAGTTTAGAAAATGGCTAAGAACAATAGAAGAGTTTTTCTAAATTGTGGGAAAGGTTTACAAGAGTTGCAAAGGGTTAATAAAGCCATATATATATATATATATATATATATATATAGTCGCTATCTCACTGATTTTCACAGGGGTATATGGAAAGTAACCTCCACGATAAGTGAGGGACAACTTTATTCTGGTTTTCTATTTCTGTTTTAATTCAATAAAAAATCAATTCCTATTTTGAAAGTACTGAGGAACAGACTATCTAAATGAATAACTATGTAATTTTTGTGCATGACTATGGTTTGACAACAAATGTATTTTTTATGTCATTCCAAATTGTTTTCTATTCAGAATGAATCCCCAGAGCAATCAAAGTGATAGTCTTTGATCCTCTATCACTGGTTACTATGGTTTCTGTGCTGTAACCTTAATTTAGGGAAAATAGGAGTTTGATATCCTGAAGCCAGAACCTGATGCAGTAGGCTCCAGAGCACAGTGGTCTTCAGTGTTTTCTGCCTCTCTCCCTGGATTCCTTTGTTCCATCTCAGTGTGTGCCTGGGGTGGTATGTGTGCCCTGGGTGGACAGAGTGCCCAGAGAGGACTGACTCCCTCCTGTGCACAGAGGCAGGGGCCCTGGTGTGGTGGAGGACAGGTCCGCATGCATTCTGCCCCCCTCTCTGTTCTCGTGAGCCTGCCACCTCCATTTCAGTAGCACTCCAAGTTATGCAGTATTCATACTGTATATCATAATAACACTTTTAAGGATCAGCGTAAGAATATTATTGGCAAGTTAGTAATCATGAAGAACAATTCATGGGGTTGAATGTGGAGTCTCAAAATACGCCTCTCCCTAAACCTAATGATGCACACTACAAAAACTTAAAAATCAAACAAAAGCTTAAAATCACCTCTGTTCCCATGGAGCCATTCATGTATTTGACCCAAGGAGATCGGGAGTGCTCGCAATCATTAATAGGAAGGATGGACAGCAAAGGAAGTAGACTTGAGTCCACAGCCTGCATAGCTGGCTTTAGCAATCTGCTACTTGTTTTTAACTGTTCCCCACACAAACTAACTATGGGAGATCTAAGTAGAATACTACCCTAAACAGCATCTTGCTTTTATCCAACTGTAAAGAAGCTTGTGGAGCAGCCAGAGGGAAAGGATGTGGAAACTTCCAGGAGACTAGCCACACTCTCATTCATAATAGGGATAAATTCTGGAGTTTTCCATGTTGCTGTCTTTCCTTTGGTGTGAAAGTAGAGGACAAAACTCTGATCAAAAATAGTCAGAGCTACTTATCTTCACTGATAAATAAGGGTTCATGTATTAGAACACAAAGCAAACATAATGGTGATGGAGCTAGAATGAGTTGAGAAGTCTTCATTGAAGATGCCTTATTGGAAATACTTAAGATGAGAAGTGTTTTGGTTTGGGATTATTTTAGGATTTTGGAACATTTTATGTACATAGTGAGATATCTTGGAAATAGGATCCAAATTTATTATATTTTTAATATTTATTCATTTACTTGGTACAAAGTCTCGCTACACAGCCCAAACTCATAGGGATCCTCCTGTCTCAGCCACCTTGTTGCTGGGATTACAGGCATGTGCTACCATGCCTGGTTTCAGTAGGTGGCTTGGTGCTGTGCCAGCATGGCATATGATACCAGGGATTAAACCCAGGTCCTTGCGCTTGCTAGGCAGGTGCTTAGATCGTTGAACTGTCTCCCTGGCCAATGGGACCCAAATTTCAGCATGAAACTTATTTATATTCTATATATAGCTTATATATGTAGCTTCAAGATAATTTTAGACACCTTGACTGGCATTTCTCTGAGATCAGATACAGAATTTTCCAATTACGGGGTTGTGTCAGTGCCCATGAAGTTTTAGATTTTATTGGATTTTGATTTTGGGATTTTGGAATGAAGAATTGTCAATCATCCTGCAGTCTCTGCGTGATGTTGACTCCAGTTCATCTGTTGCCTTAAGACCTCCTCTGTGTTATATCTGAGGGTGACAATAAAATGGCCATTGGAAACAGAAACCACTAAGACAGAAGTAAACCTGCCAAGGCACTTAGGCTAGAAGTAGAGCTCAATACTCTTCTGTCAATAAAAGAACCTGTGTGAAACACCAGACATTGAATTGATTACCAGGAGAGTGGAATAACCTTGACTGAGATGATTAGCAAAACCAGAGAGGAGTTGGCAAAGCCACAAAACACTAACCAGGACAGCCAGTAAAGCTCCCTGGCTTTATCCTTTGCCATCTGGCCATAGCAATAAGCAAATGGCAGTATTTAGGAGAAGCTAAGTAAGTGTTGGTTAAGGTGACAAGGGAATCAAAGAGTTGACACTATAGTCATGCAAGTGAGAGTTCTAAACTAACCTGTTATGGCTTGTGTCTTTCCCTTTGTAAACCTTAACTACAACACTGTCCAGGGAAACATGACATTACACCAAGAAGCTGTGGTACAAGTAGGATAAGTGTTAGTATCATTGTGGTACAGAGGAAAATTTAAAAATCATTACAATGCGAATTATAGAAAGTAAATATTGTAGACTTAGATGAAATGTAAAAATGTTTTCAATGCTGAGAGCTAGAAGATTGACAATGAAAGTGTAAATCAACTTTCTTATTTGAAATTAAACTACAAGGATGTTTAGAATAAAATGACTAAAAACATACTTTAAAACTTTAACCAGAGAGAAAAAATATGTAATCTATATAAAAATAAAAATATATGTGCTAGATATATAGCTCACTGGTAGAGTACTTAACGTAGCATGGACAGGCCTGGGTTCAATTCTCAACACTAGAAAAGAAAAGATATATGTAGAAATTTAAAAGAAAAGAAACATAACATTCAAAAACATAACATGAGAAAATGCTAACATTTGCTACATTAAGGAGTAATGAGTGGTCAAAATACGGGGTGAATATTTAAATTTAAAAGCCCATAACATTAATCCCTTTCAAAATACTCCCATTGCTTCACATGCCTTAAACTCATCATTCCTGCCACTTTCTGAAGCAGTTTGGAAAGTCCTCTTTTGGAGAGTACGTTTAGTTGTACAATTAGGATTGCCACAATGTCCTGAATTCAAAATATTTACCTTTCATAGTCGTCCAACTGTGGGGAAGAGCTAGACATTAAAGGCCTGCCAAATAGCTCAGGGGATTAAAGCACCTGCAAGTAGGTGCAGGGACCTGGGGTTCAATCTTAGGGCCTGCCGTGCTGACCTCGCCCCTGGGGTGCGCTGAGACAGCGATTGAGACTGGGCGTGGTGTTGTGCGTCTGTAATCCCAGCTCTTGGGAGGCTGTAAACATGTGCATCGCTATGAGTCTGATCTAATAATGAGACCCTGCCTGGACACCTGTAGACCTTTCCCTAAAATACAAAAAACAAAAAACAAAACGTGTTATGCAATACCAGATGCAGCAGGTAAATAAGGTGGGCGGGGACCTACATAATGTTTTTATGAGCCTGCCTTTCCACTGGATGACACTCAGTGGCAACATTCACTCTGTTTTTGATCACTCTTCATAAAAATATTCGTAAAAAGGACTTCCAGAACCACTTCAGAAAGTGACAAGAACGATGAGCTCTGTGTGTCCAAAGTGAGAGGGAGTATTTTTAGAGGTCCTAATCACAATTTGTTTTCTACTACAATTAATATTTTTTAAAAATGTAAACATTCACTACATATTTTGATCACCCATTTGCACAAAAAAGTATGCTGAAATAGTATACTAGTTAAAAGTGAAAGAAGGAAAATGAGGTAACAGGTAAGTGCTAAAAAATAAAATTTGTGATATTAATTTCAGACTTGACTTCAAGCCAAAAGAAAGGTTGAAAGAAGGAGTTCAACATATGAAAAGGGTTGTAGTTCATAAGGTTGAATATAATTGCACAAATCTTTAAGGTCTTGATAACATGTCAAAACATTAAACAGCCCAGTGTGGTGATGCATAGACGTAGCTCTTCAGGAGGCTGAGGCAGAAGGATCACTTGACTTAGAAGGTCAAACCAGCTTGGATAACGTATTCATACCACAACTCAAAATGCAAAATGGAATACAGTGTATTGAACTGCAAAGAAACGAAAAGAGAATTTAACAGAATCATAGAGTTGCAACACAAGTTAACTTATATCACCATGAGAAGTTTATGTAGTTGAAAAATTAGTCACATTGAATCTGAATACAATACAATATAATGCAATACAATGCAATGACTGAAAAAAATGAATGTATATATAGATATAGAGGTAGGTAACTCCTATAGGTAGATGGATTAATTTATGAATGATGGATATATTTAATGAATGAAAATTTATTTTTATACTATTGACCATATGCAAAAGTGGAACATATATGAGATCTCAGACAAAATTTCATACAGTCCAACAAAGTAAAATAACATGAAGCACAACACTGATGACAATGTAGTAAAATTAAAACTTAAAGAAAGCATAAAACTCAATTACCTTAAAATTCCAACAATTCTCAAATAATGATTAAGCCTAGAAGAAATCAAAATGAAAATTCAAATTTTTTTCTTTTTACTGTTTTTTTAATTTAATTAATTTTATTGAGAAACAAATAGCAATGAGTGTTTCAAAACAGGTAAGTAGGAGAGTTACAGTAATTAATACATTGCATATTGTTGTCTTCATAGTAGTTATTCATAGCACAGGATGCAGATATGATATGCTGTCCAAACACTATTAGTACAAATCTTTCTTCTCATTGAACTAAGAAAAAGTAGCTGTATATCTATCCTAACTAATTTGTATATACAGATATGAAAACATCATATCATAGGGATATATGTGCACCTATGTTTAAAGCAGCACAATTTATGATAGCCAAATCTTGGAAGCAATCAAATTTAAAAAAATGTTTGATGCAGATTCTCACTATGAAATTCAGACTGGTAGTGATCCGTCTCTCTCAGCCTCCCCAGCACTGGGATTATAACCATGTCCCACCACACCCAGTTCTGGGGCTGGCCAAGGCCAGAGTGGCATGCCGTACCTGAGATCAAACTTGGGACCTTACGCTTGCTAGGCAGTCACTTATGCTGCCCAGCTATCTCCCCAGCCCCAAAAGTAAATTTATAAAATACACAGAAAACAAATAGCAGACAGAGTTCAATCATTTTACTACTAAAATCAACCTGGAAAAAAAATCTGAGTTTATTCATAGAAGTTTTGAAAAAAATTAATAAAAGAAGAATTATTATTACTAGGTCTTAAAATACATGATAAAGTTGCAATAATTAGAAAAAACATTGATACTAGAGAAGAGCAAGAAATAAGTGTTAAATAATTGTGTGTTTTAACATTTCATTTTTGAAGTTTTGTATTTTTAAATTATTAAAACACTACTCAGGGACTGGGGAGATAGCTCAGTAGAATAAATGCTTGCCTGGCCAAAAAAAAAAAAAAAAAAAAGCAAAGCAGTATTCAATAAGTAGTATGGAAAAAGTAGTTAATTGTTGCTTTATAATAATTTCTATCTCAAAATAAATTCCAGATGTGAGGAAGTATTTTAAAGTCTAGGGTTTTAAAAAAAAACATATTGCTAAATGTATTTAAAACATTAACAGTGAGAATCTTTCTACAGAGACTGTAAGATTTAGTATTTATGTAGAAAAAATGAGTATAGTTCACAATATAACACATCCCTTGGTGTGGGGCCGTCACCACTGGCTGGGGATCGAACTCCCAGCCCCTACATCTGCCTGAGCAGGTGCTTTAATCCGCTGAGTTATCTGGCTGGCCCAATTTTTCTTAATTTTAAATAACTTCTGGATAAAGCAACTAATTTAATAGAAAGTTGTACAAAGATGTGAGTGGTACATTTATAAGTAGAGAAAACTGAGTATGTAACACATAGTTACTTAATACCATTTGTATGGAAAGCCAAAAATACACATAAAGGCAAAACATCAAAATCTAATATTTATACCCACAGAATTGATGAAAATTTATATATGAATAAAACAAATGTGGCTACATTAATAAAGGACTGAATTCTGAGGCTAGAAATATTGTGACCTATTCAGGGAGGTTTGCAGATATGTCAGAACTGTAATTGTAGCTATTCTTCAACCCCAGTTTTCACTAACAGGGACTTCCCCTGCAGGCCCACTTTAAGAAGTTCAGGGATATGTTGGCTTGGTGCTGTTTACTGTGGCTTTACTCCCATGTCCGCCCAAGACCACTAAAGCGACTAAAGGCTTGAACAGTGTAGGGTTATTTAAATGCATCCTACAGGTCTAGGGAGATAGCTAAATGGTCTAAGTGCCTATTCGACAAACTCAAGGACCTGGGTTCGATCCCTGGTACTACATGCACGGTGGTGCATGCCTGTAATCCCAGCACTGGGGAGGCTGAGACATGAGGATTACTACCACTCTGAGCTTTGTGGTGAGACCCTGTAATAAATAAATAAATAAATAAATAAATGGCATCTTATAATAATCAGCTTTGAAGAAGACTCTTTAAAATGACTATTTCACTTAAAACAGAAATGTCTCTCATATCTAGAATTATAATTTCAAACATAAGGTACAGAAATATGAACTACATAAAAATGTGTATACAGCAGTCCCTTCCTTGTCATAGAGGTTACTTTTCAGACAACGCCTCAATAAGTGAAAATCAACAAAATGGTGACATATTTATTTTAGTCTCTATGTATATTTTAAGGCTTTATGAACCCTTCCCACACTCTTATAAACCTTTATTACATTTTTAAAAACACTTCTAATGTTCTTAACCTTTTTCTAAACTCGTAAACTTA
>NW_004524649.1:10651645-10656420 GCF_000260255.1 Octodon degus | reverse complement strand
TTTTGTTCTTTTCTGTATTGTCTTAATCATCTCATCATTCCATGTATGAGCTGCAATTATTTTTGGTAGTTTTGCTGTGGTTATTTTTTAAGCATGTTTAGTTTTCTTCTATATATTTATCAAATATCAAAACTAATCTACATCAACAATTTCAACTAGTGAGTAAAATAATTCTGTTAGGGTTCACTAAAGTCTATGCCGCTGTATTCCAGTGTGAGCTGAAAATTTAGGAACTCTCGGCTTTAATATTTCTATAGAGAATTGTTAAATATGCATATTCAGTATTAATGCACATAATACTACCAAGTTCAGGCTGATTCTTTTTAAGTGTCTATTCTGCTCCCACAAGACTTGAAATCATTTCAATATATTTTGTTTTATAAATATTTAACTTATGTTTGCTGAGGTTGAAAAAGGCAATATTCCACAAGGGTCCATTTTCTAAATGTAAGGCATGAATGATTTTTTCATAGTTACAGTATTTCTGAAATATTGAGAATTTATGCATGTGAAATGTCTCATAATGGACTATTATAGACTTAAACTATTCTTTTTTAGCTCTCCAGTGTAAAATTCAAAGCATAGAAGCCATATCAAATGAATATGCCATGTTTCTTGAGCTGTAGGCTGCTTGATCTCTACAGAAGCTCTGTTTGCTCAGCCAGATTGTTCTCAAGGAATTTTTTAAAACAGAAATAATTTAATTTCTCCTCAAATAATTCAACCTTTGAAATGAATTCTTCTACACTGTTACTTTTGCTGTTGCACTTTCTACTGACAATTGCTACATGACAGGTTTGAAGGTATTTACTTTATGCAGAGAGTGTTATTAAGGTAGTAGCTGAATTGCTTGATATAATTTGCATAAAATCATATTTCAGTTATAAAATTAGTGTGTTGGAGGTTATGGCTGAATGGGAATGAGCCATTCATTTCTTCAAAGAAGAAAGCTTTGTCTCCAGTTTTTAACCATACTTGAACTTCAATCACCTGGACTACTTTTGCTTGTCTGTTTTGTTGTGTTTACTTAAGTGCTGGTGATTATTCATTGGTTTGAGCTGGCGGGAGTGGTGTAGGTGCATCTTACTCTTAGTCTAACCATACAATGAGTTGGTGCAGGTCAGCTTTAAACTTATTCTTTAAAAGCTCCCCTAGAGCTTGCCCATGTTCTGGTGATTCCATTAACAGCTATGAGATGCAGGCTTAATGTCTTTGCCGTCTGGGAATCTGACAGACTGAAACTTAACGTTCTTTTGGGCCCCTATGAATTTTGTCTGCTCATCCATGCTTACAAAAATGAAATAAAATGTCAGGCCTTGCTCTTGCTCTCAAAGAAACAACTGTAGATTTTATGAGGAAAACAATGAACATGTCATCCTGGATTTGGTAGCGGGGAAGAGCAGGGAGTACATAAATTGTCTTTTGGGTGCCAACTGTTATGCGCCAGAATTGTTTGCATTAGTGAAATCCTCTGGTTGTAAGTTATGTAAATTGTATTTTTTCCCCTAGACTATGTTTTATGGTGGAGACGAGGGCTGATGAATGTATATTAACTCTGAAATGTCTCACACTTAAATACCGCAATGTGGTAGACAGTTAATCTTCAAAACAGTGAACATACGTAACTGCTTTATTGCCATCAACATATGTCTCTTTATAATTATCCTGGCTGATACCGTGGGATGAGCTAAGAATGCAAGAACTGTTTCAGCTCTGGAAATTTTGTGTTTATTTTGGGGGTTCAAAACAATAGATGAGAGGGAAAAGTCCCATGGTTTTGCTGGATATCAGTAACGGCGAAATTAATAGTGTTGTCTGTTTAAGACCTAGGAGAGAAGGCGTTTCATAGGTTTGTCTAAACAGCTGTGTCAATATACCTTGGCATGTCTGAGGCTGTTGAGAGAAATACCTAAAATGGCTTGCAACCTGATAGGGCATAACACGGAGTTGCTCCCAATGATCTAGTAGTGACATGTGTGCAAGTAGCATCTTGTGATTGGGTTGCAGCTGACCTTTTAGTACCTAGGGATTCACTGCTCAGAGCTTGTGATATATTTTTGTGTTGTTGTTGCTGTTGTTTTGGTTGTTGTTGTTGTTTTGCAATTAAACAGGGAGCACTTGCATCCTGAAAAGGAAAAATAGTTCCTTGCCTGGTATTTCCCACTGAAGTGGCAAGCCCTGTCATTTACCTTTTCCTTCCTTAAAAAAATTAGAGGAATGATCTTTTAGCAAAATATGGTTGGGAACAGCTCATATGTACAAGAAATAGATTGTAATTGGCTCTAAATTTTATTCCTGTGGATCTCAATACTGTCCTAGAGATCATCATTGAGGTTTACCCAGAACAGTTCGGGATTATTCCTATTTTTCTGGCCCTTTCCCTTTCTTGCCAGTCTTTATGTCATGCTACCTAAATCCCATGTCTACTTTTCCCCAGGTCTGTAAAGTACAACAACCATAATAAGTCAATGAGAAGGACATGGGGATCAAAGATGCACAGAGGAAAAATATATCTGTCAATACTTTAAAATATTATTCCCCTTAAAGTAGTCAAAGATTTCCTTTTCCTATTTCTTGTTCTCCAAGGGTATGTTTAAAGAGCGGTGGTAGAAATTGTTGGCTGGGGGAACAGCAAGCATATTTCTTGAATAATGTAGTATTTTATTTGGGAGGACTTGATATACTTTGGGGAGGTTCATTAATTTTATGAGATCATTAGTTTACTTATTATTCAATAAATTTCACTTCTCTGCATTAATACCTGCAATAAAATACTTTCTGTGGCCATGGTGTTCTCTGCTGCGAAGATAGGCTGGGCTGGAAATAGCTGACTGCAATGAAGTCTGGGGAGGAAATAGCTGAGGTCAAAGGAGGTGAGAGGAATTGGTGGCAAACAGGAATCTGCTATGGGGGAAGAATCGGAGTCTTAGGAGGCTCGCTTTGGGGATTCTTAACACAGATCACTCCCCAAACTAGCACATGCTTCAACTGTCATTGCTCATCATAAGTCAATGGTGAAAGTCTGTTTTAACAATAATTGCCTATTTAGATCATATTTTGTACTCTAGGTTTTATTTACAGTGCTCCCCATTTCAACCATATTGAGAGCCATGTAAGTTAAGTTCACATCCATCTTGGTCTGGGCCCAATTTAGACTCATGTAAGTCATTCAGTTCAGGTCTATCTAGGTTCCATTTAGCTACACTGGTGCAACCACTATGAAAAGTGGTGCAGAGATTCCTCAAGAAATTAGCACTAGAGGTCCCATTTGACCCAGCCATTCCCCTTCTTGATATCTTCCCAAAAGAATTAAAAGCATCAGGGCCAAGGATTTAGGTCAGTAGTGTAGCACCTGCCTGGTGTGAGGTCCTGAGTTTGATTACCAGTATAAACAATTAAAAACATCATACTACAGTGAATATCCATATATCCATGTTTATAGGAGCACAGTTTTTATTTTTTTGCTACTGAAAATTGAACTTGGGACCTTGCACTTGCCAGGCAGGCAGTTATGCTGCTGAGCTACCTCCCTGGCAGGAGCAGTTTATAATAGCTAAATCTTGGGAAAAGCCCAAATGCCTATCAACTGATGAACAGATAAAGATGATGTGGTTCTCTTTCTACTCTGACATAAGGATAAGCTCAAAACAGTTCAAGGTAACAGATGTACCTCGAGACCCTACTCTTAAGTGAAATAAATTGAACACACATGTAAATACCACACTTTCTCTGGTGTGAGAAACCAAAACTGTAAATAAGAATCAAAATCTGTAACAATTATTGTGAAATAAGAAAATGTTTAAATGAAGTGGGAAATGAGGGAGGGAGAAAGGAAAAGTAAAAAATAGAAGCACAGATTTTGTGAGAGGGAAGGAGTTAAAAGGATAGAGGAATGAGATAAAGATGTATAGGTACAATTTCTCTATGATGAATGTGATCATTGTGTGTATCAAAAATATACCAATAAAGTCAGATAAATAAAAAACCCAAAAAAATAAAATAAAATAAATGCATGCATGCACGTACATACAGCCATGCACTGCCTGAGTGTTCAAATATTCTGTTCAGTGATAGACCATGTATGTGACAGTGGCCCCACAAGATTTTAAAATAGAATTGAAGAATTCTCATCATTTAGTATGTTTATTGTACTCTATGTTGAAATATGTTTAGATCCTCACATACCATTGGGCTGCAATAGCCTGCAGTACTCAGCACACTAAAATTGCATAAGGCCTGGGAGCAATGGGCTGGACCATACAGCTTAGGTGTAGCATCCTTGGTATTCATAAAATGGTGAAGTAGCCTGACAATGAATTTCTAAGAACATGATCCTCTCATCAAGTGATGCATTACAGTGCATACATACATACATATATAAGTACAAGTGCATAATGTATGCATATAATTTACATCGGCACATGTAGAATTAAACAGTACATACTACTAGCTGTGCAATCCAGTGGCCCAAGGTCACAACTGCCCTTTCACAGATCTTACCTCCTCTCGCACCCACAACTTGGGGCTGGGCTGATCACACCTCTCTGATTTCAAGAGTTCTGAGATTGTGCAACTGCTCTTTTTCTTCGCACATGCTCTCTCATACCTCCTTACTGCCCAGCAAATTATTCAGTTAGCTGTGTTATATTTTCTTTTCTTCTTTTCTGCTGCTTCAGAATAAATCTTTTTTTTTCTTCTCAAAGTTTTATTGATAAACATATAGCAATGAGACAGTTTCAAATCAAATCGAAAGTATAGTTTCAACAAATAATACA
>NW_004524649.1:10616733-10632689 GCF_000260255.1 Octodon degus | reverse complement strand
CTTCTGAATCAGCTGGGTGGGTCTTGCCTCTAGCCTCTTTTCAGGGAGTTCTGCTGAAGGTTTCCCTGCTGGGCCTGCAGCCTGGGTTGAATGAGGATCCGCAGCCCCTGAGTCATCTCACTCACTGGTGGGCCTGTGCTCTGGGTCTGTTCAGGATCCCGCTGCCCTGGGTTGTCTCACTCACTCCCAGGGCCTGCACTCCTGGTCTATTCAGGATCCCGCTGGGCCCCAGGTCATCTCACTCACTTGCCAGGCCTGCACTCTGGGTCTGTTCAGGATCTGGAGGGCCCTCAGTCGTCTCGCTCACTCGCTGGGCCTGCACTCTGGGTCTATTCAGGATCCCGCAGCCCTGGGTCCTCTCCTCCCTTTTCATTTCTCATGAACAATTGCTGCATCCTGCTGCATGAAGAATGAAGGCCTCATAGTGTGGCATTCATGGCTCCTCCTTTTGATCTTGCCATATTTTCTTGCCTTTTTCTGCACCTTCTCTTCAAGGAGAGTCAGCTTTCACCTATGATTCTTCCTTGGCTGTCTTCTTGATGTTCTTCCTTGTTCCTGTTCTTTCAGTTTCACCTGAAATGTCCCAAACTCTTGCTGATCATCAGAAATCCATTTTTTCTTTCCTCTGAGCACACTGGATTTTAGTTCAGTATCCTTCTCAGTTGCCTGTCTAAAGGTACACTACACAGGTACACTACCTGTGTACCTACCCAGAGTACATACAAATTCTAACTCCTGGAAAATGGAGAGCATGTCTTTTTATACTTTATACTTCCTAGTATAATATTTTGAAGCAGTATAAAATCTGGACAAACACTAATGCCAAGATAAAAAATATCCCAAACAGTGAATAGACTGTTGATTGTTTTGAAGACAGCAAATGCCTAGTATTAGAATTCCTCAGAGTCAAAATTTCCCATCAGTTGTTCTCTTTGTTTTACCTAATAGGTTAAGAAAAATGTGCTCAGATATAGACTTTAAATGTTTTTGAAATTCAAACTTAAATATGATTTTGTAAGACTTTATGTATTAAGTCATATTATGCTTTTCAAAGCTACACAGGAGTTATAAAGATGCAAAGAGTGAATGAGTCATGTTATCTCAGCCAGTGTTCAGTCAATGGTATAATATCTCTATCTATCTATCTATCTATCTATCTATCTTTATATATATATATATATATATGTATATATATATCTTTCTTTTTGTTAATATTTGGATGAATCATAATCCCTGTTCATAAGAACAAGTTCAAAAGCATTCTGCTAAAGCATAAATGTTTTCATAAGAGTAGGAATATAAGTACAACTCAAATTAATTTAAGAAATGTAAATGATAAATGGGACTGTAATGCAAATATACAATATAATTTATTTGTATTGAAATGGTAAACTAATTTCATCCAAGCAGGTACAAAGGAAAGTTAAAACAGGAATTCAGATGTTAATTATTTTTAATTAAATTTTTTTAATCTTCATCCAATTATAACAAATGTGCCAGTTAGTGACAAGAAGTCTTTGAAACTTTCTTGCAGCTTTCAAACAAGATGCAGTGACCTTTATTTGGAGCCAATTAAGTTTCTCTGGGAGATAAAATAATACTTTCTTTGTCAAAATTATTGTATTTTGTTGCAAAAGATGGGGAAACTCACTGAAATCACAGCATCATAATTCAGCTTTGCACTCTGTGTTAAGTAAAAAGTCAGGTAAATGTCACCCTATGACTAAGATGGCTATAAAATCAGCCACAAGTTTAATGACAAATTTTATTTTATATTCAGAGAGAAAACATAATGAGTTTTTGGCAACATTACTGAACCAAATGGACACGTTTGGAATCTGCCTATGTTATTCAAAAGCAATTACTATCCTGGAAAAGTCTGATAGATATTTTACTGTAAAACACAATTCCTAAGTTCCAGGTAGAGATGTACATTTGACACCTGTGTTCTACCCCATGGGGGAGGTGCCCAAAGCAACTATTTGTCTGTCTTCTTCCTGAAGGTCCAAACTTTAGGAAATGAAGTTATTTTGAACTCAGCTAATAGCAGTCATGAATTCCGTGAGATAACCTGAAAAAGCCATCCTGAGGCTGACAGAGCTCAGCCACAGGAGCATTGGGAAGATCACTGTTGCATTCACATATGCTGTTCCGTAACCTCCACTTCACTTCCACATGTGGGTTTGGTGTCGAAGGTGGGGCCCAAATCTTGTAACCAAGGATAACTTCGCAGCTTATTTCCTAGGTTTCCAGAATAAGGTTCTCTTTTTCCAAACTGAGGTACACCAGCCGAGAGAGGAAAAAAATAATCACACTTTAAGAAAAGTGCATATTTTCTCACATAATACCAGCCATACAAATAAAGACTATTTGTGATTCCTATCATTTGCTCAAGTGACACCCTTTGCATTGTATGTGCTACATATTCTGAAAATCTTGAGGACTTTTGGGCAGAAGGATTTCATTCCAGGACACGACAGTATCTGAGTGAAGCCCCATACATTTTCCTTTATGCCTGATAATGATCAGTCCCAGCTTGGCTTCTCTGATGCATTGCAAGTGCAAAGTAAGAGGAAAAAACCAATTGCAAGCGAAACTTGAAACATATTAAAACAATCATTGCCACATTTAAATTGTGATTTTAAAAATGTGTAAACAACAGCTTGCCTGTGACTGACACGAAACAATTTTTGAAAGTATATTATTTTTAAACAGATTTGTTCATAATGATGTTTAAATTAATTGAAAGTTATTATGTGCTTTTATGCCTAGCATCCATCCTGTGGCTCTCAGGTGGTGAACATTTGAAAAAAACATTATCATCAATAATAAAGTGATAACTATCTGTGATAAATCTTAATTTGTAATAATGCTTTTCTACATAAACATATTTAGTGATATAAAGCATGTTACAAATGGGAACTCACTAACAACAAAGTAATCAAGTACAAGAAATATATGTAGAACATTTTCAAGGTACAGCGATACCATGGTTATTGAATGTCTCCAGTCTCAAACTTTCCACCACTCAAACAGCGAAGTTAAGAACTCAGCGAGGTGTTCAGAATTTTGCTCAGTGGTGAATTGGAAATCTGACTTGAAAAACATGTGTTTTTTTGAGAATGAGTCGCACCTCATGCCTTGATGCAGAAACAAAGGGGTTATCTTCAATCTAAGCTCATTCCACCAGAGAACAGTGCTCGTGTATAGGGCCCACATTAGTGCTTTAAGACATTCAGTATTGTATTGTTTTTTGTGCTTTGTGTAAAATATTACAACCATGGCTCCAAAAAAAGCTTGTGATTCCCACAGTAGAGCCAAGCATGAGACCCACAAGAGAGTTAAAGAAAAAAAAATCATTACAAAATTTGTGAAAGTCCTGGAAAAATGAATTTATAAGTGCAATTTTGGGGTCCCAAAACCAATTCTTTGGTTTTCCATTATTTCTTGTGAGAAAAATATGCCCAGTTGTGAACTCTTCAGTATTTGAACACAATTTTGAAATGAACTGAGTTTAACAGCCAAAGTATCTCCGTATTTATTTACATTCATCCTCAATCTTTGACCTTTTGTTTCATACATTTTGATACATTTGACAACTTGTAAAACATAATTTTAGTTGTTTCATAAATTGATAATATCTTCTACATAATTAACCTTCTTACTCTGTATTCACTCTTTTCCTTGAGATATTTGTATTTTTTTTGTATTTTCTTGAGAAGAATTAAGTGTTTTAATAATAAAGAAAAATAACATTTCTGAAAATTGTAGTCTTTGTTGAAGTCTGATCACAAGGAATGTTTGTGCTGTTGCTGAACCATATTTGTGTTTGTAGCCTTTATTGTGGTGATAAGGGGAAAAAAGACCTAGGTTTGTTTTCTTTCTTTCTTTCATTCACTCATTCTTTCTTTTTTCATTACTTCTTAGCTTCTTATTTCTGTGGATATTTAGGAAATCAAATAAAGTTCTTCATTGTTGAAGTGAAGAAAAGTTAATTTAATTGTACTTGGCGCATAGAAATGCAGAATTATTAAAAAAAAAGCACAATGAAAGCAGGGAATAATAAAGTAAGATTTCTATTTTCTCATGTTTTATTGAGTAAGATATGTGACAATCAAAAAATACTGTACTGAAAATTAGATGAGATTTATTTATTTATTTTTAGGACAGGGTGTACAGGGTGTATAGGGTCTCACTGCTTAGATTGGACTCATAGTGATGCTCCTATTTACAGTCTCCCAAGTACTGGGTTTATAGGTGCGTACCACCACACCCAGTTTCAATAGCAATGTCAATGTGCAGAACTCCTGGCCCCTGCATCTGCCTAAGCAGGGATGTGTGTGTTTTAACACACACATCTTCTCTTTTCTGACTCTGCTTCACATGAAAATGTTCTGTTGTACATCTGAATTTTCATTTTTAAAAAATATTTTAGAAATATTTCTGGGAGAGAAAAGAGTAAAGAACAATTTATTTTTTATTTGAAGCCATGAAGGATGAAGATGAGATACCATCCTAAGATGGTATCTTAGGAAATTAATTTTATTAATTTGTCTTTGAGAAAAGAAGCAAAAAGCAACAATAATCTGTTCTTTAAAGTATCACTTTATTTTTTTATAATGGTTTATCATCCCTACTTACAAACTTATTATTTCACTTGTTAAGACTTAATTTAAAGTGATTAACATTTTTGTTCCTTTTCTGGAGCAATTCTGGTCTCTAATTTTTAGAGCAGGATAACCCTTGATTGTCCTTATGTAAATAAAGCATATCTTGATGCTCTGAAATTAGAGGATCCCCTAGGAGAACAAACTATAAATCAGACTAGGAGAAAGCGAACCTCACCCTGGAGGACAGTGCTCCAAATAGCATAGTCAAGATGAATCAGATGTCTTTATTTCAGAATTTTAATTCATGGCACTTTTCCCTGCTTTTCAAATGGTGCTGTCACGTTGAAATGACAGAGATTGAGTACTAAATTGCTATTGCATAATTTTCCTTATCTCTCATCTATGGACTGGGTTTGATTGAAAGTTCAGATTTAGTGAAGAATGTTTTACATAGGAGATTTTGTAATTTGAGGAAACGTACTATATCTACATAAAGGAAAGGGTGACAGAGACGGAGACAGAGACTGATAGATAATCATAAAATAGATTTAGCATCTGATTGCTTTCTTATATAGGACCTCTATTTTATTACAAATGAATAAATATCATAGTTATAACCATTTTCCCTCCTTAATTCTTCATAGTTATCTCTACATATTTTTTAATTATTCAAAAATTGCTTTATAATGTTTTCAAGTTTGAAAGAGTCTAAAATAGACTCTTAGAACCTATCTACAGTGGTGTTATTTATAAGACTAGTCATCATCTCTATCTGAGCAAACTGCAAAACGATCTATACTCTCACCATTCCCCACAAAATTACTCTTAACACTTAGGTAAACAGCCTAAGATATGAACTCACAAACAAATGCTGTATAATAATGTGATCATTACACACGACAATGGGGACCTGTCTTCCAAGCATAATTTAGAATGAATGAAAGCTGTCATAAAACAGTACACGCTGAATGATTACATTACGTGAAACCTAAAACAAACACAAAATAAACGTATGTGGTAAGCAGTCAAGGTTTTAGGATAGTAGTTTTCTTAGATGAGGAAGGCCTGAAGGTGTACAGAGAGCTCTCAGGCCTTGGCTGTGTCCTATTTATTTATGGAAGAACGCGTTCATTTTGTGAAAATCCATGCAGCTGTACACTTATGCATGCATTTCCCTACGTATGTTATATGTAGACCAAAGTTAAAATGATTTACTCTCTGGGCCAAATATTAACTACCCATTGTAATGGAATGCTTGCAATTTAAGTTTCATTGTTCAAAGCTCTAATAAACTCCAGTCCCTATCTTTAACTGTGGCTCTATAGAATGACCTCTACTTCACTGTGATGACTCATCCTCTCTCTCTCTCTCTCTCTCTCTCTCTCTCTCTCTCTCTCTCTTTCTCTCTCTTTCTCTCTCTCGGAATCATAGTTCAATTTTATTGTAAAAGATGGAACAATGTGCTACACAAACTTTCATAAAGGATGTGGTACATCATCTTAGGGATTAAGAAAATAATTTCAGCACAAGGAATGGCTGAGCTGTGATGGATTGGTAAAACAAGGGTTTGGTGAAGAAACGATGACAGTTTCAGGACAAAGGAAGTGTGTGTGCACCTTCATGTAGACAAGGACAGCACCACAAGCTTACCAGAGAGGGAGCCGCTCAGGGATGGCTGGACTGCATATACTTCAGTGACTTTATTTACCATGAAAATAGACAGAGAGAACATCAATACAATGGTGAATTGATACCATATTTTAGGTCACATTTAGCCTGAAACTATCAGGAACTAAATCAAAGTTTTATCCATAGAGATAAAATAATTGAATTCATATTTTAATTCAGGTATAATAAGAAGGCTGGGATGGGCTGACATCATTACCACCATCACATATTCACTGCTTGCTCTTTTTATCCTTGCTTTTATCTGAATTTATAGTCTTTTTTTTTTTTTGGTACCAGGAATTGGACCCGGGACCTTGTGCTTGACAGACAGGCACTTGTGCCACTAAGCTACAGCCCAGCCTACTTTTACTTGAATTTAGACTTTCTACCAATATGACTTTACCAGCCCAAAGTTAAAATCTTTAGGATATGAGCAAAAGCAATACAGCCCCTCCTGCACTGTTGGAAACCTCTTCTCTGTAAGGAGTTTCCTTTGTCTTCCCTTATGGGTGTGGCTGAGCGAAGTGCTAGCAGGAGTCATTCCACAGAACTTCCAGTGACTAACACCTCACTCTGGGATGCTGAGTAGCTTGACTGGAGAGAGGCTAACAGTGGGCAGGAAAGGCTGCTTCTCCCCAAGGGAAATGCTTCCCTGGCTTCTACCAATGGTATTGCTACTTTGGAGATGTGATAGGTTACTGCATTTGTTTTAGCTCAGGCTGCTATAACAAAGCACCATAAACTGGGTGACTTATAAAGCACAGAAACATGCTTTACAGTTCTGAAGCCTAGAAGTGCAAGATCAGGGTGCCAGCATGGCTGGTTTCAGATGAGATCGCTCTTCCCAAAGCAGATGCTGTCTTCTCGCTATGTCCTCCCATGATGGACAGAGGATGCAGGAGCTCTCAGGGATCGCTGTCATACCCATTCACATTCACAAAGGTTGCAGTCTCATAATTTAATCACCACCCAAAGTTCCTGCCTTCTAATATCAGCACATTTGGAGTGGGGATTTCAACAAATGAATTCTGAGGGGATGCCTCTTAAAGAGGAAGAGTTTCATAGGCAAGAAATAAACTTCTGTGTTTAGAGATCTTTAAAGGAGTGGACCACTTGAGTGAGTCAGGACAGTGCAAGGAGAGGTTCATAGCCATTCTTCATAGGTTCAGATGATGGCTCAAATCTAGGATGAAGTGCTTAAAATTTTCTATTATTTCTTCAACTAAAAAGATTAAGTAAACATAATCACAGTTGATAATAAATATATATAAGTACCCACATTGTTTAGGATGACTGATACTATTAAGATCTGAAAAATGGAATCTGTTATTTGTGTTTAGGATAGAGTTCTATATTGAGAGTTGGGAATTACCAGATGCTGCCTAATAAGTATACTTTGTCAGACGAGTCTGATATATGAACACCATCTCGTACACACTGACACAAAATTCTTCAAACTCCTGTTGTCTTCAGGCTGCAGTCCAGTTTCACATGCATTGTTATAACATAGCCCGGGTTTGAAATGTTATGGTTTATATCTAAAATATCCTCTCCAAGCCTCATATGTTTGGAGGCGGGCCTTCATGAGGTGGTTGACTCCTAAGGGCTCTAATCTTATCAGTGGTTTAATCTACTGATGAGAATTTAGTTTGATAGCTGCATTGGAAGGTGATAGAAACTCTGAAGAAGTGGAGCCTAGCTGAGAGGTGTGGGTCATGGTGCATGGCCTTGGGGACTATATCTGCTCTGGTCCATGGCCCCTCTCTCTCTGGCTCTTTTTCTCTCTGCTTCCTTACAATAATGGGGCAGGCCTTTCTATGCATGCCTTTCAACCATGAATATTTTTTCTACCTTACAGCCAGTTGAACATTGATTGAATCTCTGAAACCTGAACCAAAATTGATAGTTTGCTCCATTAATGTATGTCAGATGTTTTGTCACACCTACAAAAGGCTTGCACCGTGGAGCAATACTCTGTTCTGAAAAAGATAAAGTCAAGTCATCTGCAAGAAAATGGATACACCATGAGACCATATTGTCAAGTAAAATCAGACACACAGCTTATGTGTGAAACCCAAACTCTCTTTCTTTCCTCAGAGTCATCTTCAGGGACACAGGTTCTTCCTACTAACCCTGGGCAAAGAAAGAAATCCTCAGGGGTTCTGCCTTTCCAGAGTATGCTCTTTGCCATTACTTTCTTTTGTTCTCTCTACTATATCAGGAGCTTCTTGAGGTAGGAACAGTGACTTTAATACTGAACATTATTCTTGACATTAATTTTTTGATAAATGAATTAGTGAACAAATGAATGGCAATAAAATTAGATATGTATGGTAGTCTTCTTTTGAATTGCAATCTCCATATTAACATCCAGCATCTCAGCACAAGGAAAAATACTCAGTGGTTTTTAGCTAGCTCTTAAGATTTCTGAGTCATACTTTTGCAGTTTGTGCTCTACATTTGTGAGTTGCTAGCAATACATGTGGGTCTGGAGCAATGCCTTTGCTTGCCTTTCATGTTGAGGTATGACTCTTGCAGCTCAAATAAGATTTCTCATTGATTTCACTTGCACAGGTAAAGTAAGGTCCCTATGCCTCTTCCAAATCTGCCATTTTCTTCCCTTTGAGATCTGAGTAAAGAGCTGGTGGCAAAAATATAAAGACATAGACAAGAGACTATGATATTTATCTGACTTCAGAGAAAGTTTTCAATGATAAATAGATCTTAGCCTTTATTTACCAGATTGGCTATTAGAGTAAACCTACTAGCTTATTACTTATCTTTCCACTTTATTTTGATTGAAGTGATCAGTAACTTAGAAAGAAAACATCCAATGGAGAAAAAATATTAGTAATGCAAGCTACAGGTTTCTCTGTATATGTTCTTTATTTCATCTCAGTTTTCTCCTTAGGAAATGTTGGTCCCCATTGGTTTATCCCTTGTTAAGTCATGATTGGTGTCTTGCACCCTCGTGCTACTCAAATTTAAGACAGTTTCTCATTGCCTACAGTGTGTTCCCCCTGTGGGATGGTGGAGTAGATTCCCTTCTCTAAACCCATCTTAAGAGAGGATTTCTAGAGCAACTCCAATAGGCTTGAATAAGTTATCTTATCTCCATCTCTGTTCTACAAGAAAAGAGTAGAGTGCTTGGGGAGGCCTGGGATGGTCAAGAGTATTCACAGAAAAATAGGGAGCTTCTTGCTCCTTTCTGCCCTCTCATGCCTTCCTTTTAACAGACCCTCAGGAATCCTAGATATGGCTCAGTAGCAATAGTAGCCAAGCCATTTATACAAATCCTTTCTCCTCCCACTTTTCTCTAGCCTCTAGCAACAAAATTAAATTAAAAAGTAAAGTAACAAAGATTCCCATCATTAAATCTGTATCAAATTAACTTTATTGTGTTGTGAGCCTTATGTAATTACAGCACTAAACAAATCAAATACATTCTAATTTCCTAGTCCACAAGTTGCCTTTCACCATTAACTCTTCAAACTTCTACTATTTGTCTCAATCAGCAAAAATCATAGACTGAATGCTTTAGCGACCAGCATTTATCTTTTTCAGTTCTGGAGGCTGGGAGTCCACTAGAGAGTGTACTGGATTCCATATCAGGTGAAACACTTACTCCTTGTTTGCAGAAAGCTGTCCTCACACTATGGCCTGTCTCCAGTGCTTGCTTATAAACAGAGGGCCTGGAGCCCTGGAGCGCAAGAACCAGAAAGCATGTTTCTTCTTGAAAGGACACTAATCCCATTGTGAGGTCCCTACTCTTCTGCTCTAATCTAATTTAAATTACCAGACCAGCCCCTTCTATAAATGCTGTCACATGAAGGACAAGGCTTTCAAAATGCTTAGTAAGAATACATATTTTTCAGCCTCCAGCAAAGGCTTCTGTGAACCTGTGGTTGACACTGACTAGTTGTTTAGTAATGTGTGTGTGTGTGTGTGTGTGTGTGTGTGTGTGTTATTTGTTCCTTTTTGGTAACCTGTAAGATGAGCTCACTAGTCACTGTTGGACAGCAACATCCATGATAATGTCTTGGAGGTCTGATATTTGTCTACTTTTTGTCCTCTGACATCTGTTTTATGCCCCAGGAGATTTATGTCTGCATACCAAAGGTATCTCTGCCAGTGGTGGGCTTAGGAGAAGAGAGAGACAAGAAGTGTGGGCTTAGGAGAAGAGAGAGAGTGATTATTATTGTACCTGCAGGTACAAGTTTGAGTTAGAAGAATAAAGATTCTTCTATAGAAGCAGCTCTATTCCCTATTTATGGTTTTCGGTAGGTTCCAATAACTAATTTTTTTCCTTTTGTACTTAGCTATCCAGTGGTATTAAGGGCTTACCAGTGATGCAGAACTCTGGGCACTTTATCATTCCATACCTTTGCAAAGAGCCCTTGCATTAAATGCTCTTCAGTTACTGCTAAAAGTGTGGCAGCTCTGTCCCTTCATTGTCACATCCCCCGCTCTGAACATATGGACAATTTCAATTACAGAATGAATGCAGATGTTTTATCACTGTATTTTGAATCACATTGACAACAAATAGAGGATCCTGTCTGCCTCTGTGGAAATGGCCTCAAATAGATATGAATATGATTTTGAAATATAGGGCTTACTTATCTTGCCATTTCTGTTCTAAAACTCTTCAAATATGCATCTCTCCCCTTTTTATAGAAGCAATTCTGATCATAAGATCATGATGATGATTTTAAAATCAATAGTAGTAGTAGTGACAACAGTAATCAACACATATAAAAGTCGGCAAATGTTTCACTTATGTGCTTCCCATCTTGCCCCCCAAAATGTTTCATGTAGTTGTCACCATTTTTTTCTGACTTTTCAAGTGCAAAACGTAAGGTCTACACGAAGACTTTATCCTCGTCATTCACCTCAAACTTCAGTAAAAGGCAAGATAAAGTTAGAGCTTTTCAAGTATGAGCATTTTAATTTTACTTCAACAGAAGAAGGTGGTAGTGAAAATAGAGTAGGAGGACAGTAGCATTAACTTCAATTTGTTTTTGTATTATATTATTATTAACAAATATCCTAAGTCGCAGGTCATCTGCTTGCAAAGCCAATAAAAATCTTAGATTCAGTTCCAGCAATATTACTCATTTTCTTAAAGAACAGCTGTTAGTTTCTCTGTTTACCTCAATCTATAATTTTGAAATCCTGTCATAAGATCATTAACTTGTTGAATAGACTGAAAAATAGACACTAACGGAATATAAAGTGATTCAAAGCTTGGACTCCTCACTTGTAGAATGACAAGGAACTGTATATTTAATTCATATTTAACTGCAGAGAGTCTGAAGATGTTGGCCATTGTTTTGTTTCTTTCTATTATGTTCCTCAAGTGCATGGGCCAATCTTTGTGATGCATTTTTTCCTGCCTACATAAATGAAAGTATACTTTATACATATATAAAGTATACTGTAGAAATTAAACACAATATTTAAACTATTTGAAAGGTACTGTTTTATTGTATTTGAATCCCTACTAATCACATAACAAGAATTACTTTGGAGACTCTAGTTTATCTTATTTTTCATGAACAGAAACAATAAAATATTATGGAAAATGTATCTTTTATATGTGATAAATGTATGACCCATTGAGAAAAATCCAACTTCTCCATTGCTCCCAGTTTTCATTCATTCTTTGCATTTCTATTTTTCTTTCTGGGTAGCCAGTTTTGTCAAACTTACAATTCTGGAAGTTTTATAAAAGACAGCGCTCAATTAGGCTTATAGGATCTTATATCTTAGATTTTTAAAAATAGTTTTATATCTTGAATTTATAAAAATTTGCAACTCCACGAGTGGTAGAAGCATAGTAATTGAAATATCCTGTTTTATAGAGGATAAAACTAAGAATTATTTTATAGGCACTTTTTTTGAAGATAAAAATATTATTGCCTTTATTTGGGAGAAGACTAAATGGAAGAAATTATCCTTTCTTTTAAAAAGTCTAATTATATGGGGAGATATATTCACTTTTTGGTCGTTTGAAAAGAGTGACTATCTGTGTGCCATACAAGGCAATGGCATTGGGTGGTCCCTTCCCAGTACTCTAAGGGACTGTATACAGTAATACAGAAAATCTCTCTCCCTCCTTCCCTCCCTATCCCCTCCCCCCCATGACACTAGCCTAATCAGTTAAAAGCAAAGTACTGACAGGGAGCAAAAGAAGACACTAAACCCTATTTGAGAGTGAGGAGGGCTGGATCTGGGGCATTTGTATTGCCTTTCTCAATAAAATCTTAAGTTAACAGATGTATTTGAGTACAATTAAATAAATTAACCACAGAATGTATATAGAACAATCAAGTCTCCAATTTTTAGAGACACTGATTGCCCTACCACTGAATTAAACTATTGTGTTGCTGACTCAGAATTAGTGCAGACTCAACAATGTAAGTGTTCAATCCCAGAGGTCTGTCTAAATATACGTTTTATAAAGGATATAAACAGATGAAGAGGTAAGATATATAGGGAAAGATCTGGAAGGCGCCCAAGCATTGGAGCTTTCTCTCTGTGAAGCTAGAGGACCACACTTTAAGCATGGGTGTTTTTACCCAGTCTAGAAGAAGTTTAATTCCGATGGTTTAAAGATTTTTATGAAACCTTCATTGTGTGGGTAATAGAAATAGAAGATTCTGTTAGATAGACCAGTTTATTAACTCAATCTCTAAGCTTTGTCTACTTCCAAGTGTTAGGGATGAGACAGGAATGAAAACTCCAAATTATGTCTTTACATTTGTGCTGACCAGCCCCTTCACCATTTAGCTTCCAGAAGCTCACCAAAATTAGCTCTATAGGACAAGAAACTCCTTTTATCCCTATCATTCAAGAAGTCACAAGGATTTCTTAGAGTTCTGGGACAGAAACAGGGTCAAAGATCAAATATTAGAATAGAAGATGCTTCTAGCACCTGACTCAGGAAATTACAAAGGTTTTTGAAGCACTATTTTAGGAACTGGGTGCTGAGACTCAATATACATTTCATATTATGTCATAGACAGGAGACTCAAAATGCTACCTAACTTCCATTTCTCAGAGGAGGCCAATATCCTGCCTAAGCTTTCCTTCTGCTAGAAGTGACTCTTAAGACACTATCTTTTTATAGCTCCAAGATGGAAAGGGACATTTTCTGCCTTCCAAATTATGGTTCCAAAATAAATTTTCTGCAGTTGGTTTATTACTTCTCATCCTAGTTCTTACTCAAGGTAGAATGGTGAAAATCTGTTTGATGTTGGTATATTTCTATTGTTTTTCAGGAATTCAATATGAAAACATTAAAGGTTTTATGAATTCAAGTGCATCAGATGTTCAGGTTTAAAGCCATTAGTGCCATAGTCCTGAAAGGGTGGCCAGGTAGCATGTCCTGGACTTCTAAGCCCAAATATTTTCTAACCAGATCCTTGCATATATTTTTGTATCTTAAGTTTTATTTTATTAGTACATACTTCTGTGAGCAAAGTTTACATTTACTTTTTATTTATCCCTTCCCCATTTGGGGCATCAGTCAAATCATCAGAAAAATAATTAAGGGTAAGTGAGCTCATCAAGAATGTTTAAAAAACCACTCTGTTGCCAGTTCAGGCAGTTGTCTAGGTATGATTTATTTTCTGACTATATTAAATGCACATTTTTCTGCAGAAATATTAGTTGTATTTGTCCTCTGACCCTACTGTTCTGAGGAACTCATTTAGTGTCATATCTATAAATCATGTAATTTTTTTAAAAAAGTAATGAGTTTCTCCTACTGTATGGCAGATATATGCAGAAAAATTTGAACCTGACCACATGTCTTCCACCCTTCCATAACCACCCCAACGCTTTCATGTTTGTTTGGTTTAGAAGGGATCAATAAAGTGATTTAACCTATTATGTTTCCTCCATTTGTTGGCATTTTCCTATGTATGTTCAATAATGAGTATATTTTACTGAAAGAAACATTGTTAATTAGTAACTTCTGATCTACCAACAACTCCAGGAGACAATTATTGAATCATCTATGCTAAATGTGAGTAGGTGTTAACTAGCGTTCTCTGCCTAGACTCTCTTTTTGTAAAATATTTTGACTTTTTCTTACTGAAGAGACAGAAATTGCACAGGAAGTAAGGGAGTGAATGATGTAGAGGGTTGGTGACCAATATGCCCACACCCACATGAACACACACACACACACACACACACACACACACACACAGCTATACAACTGAAGCAAATATAATAAGGTATCAGAAGCAGGAGCTTTAGTTGGACAGCTGTTTTTTATTTTTTTCTTTTTTTTTTTTTTTTTGGCGGAACCGGGGGTTGAACTCAGGCCCTTGCACTTGTCAGGGAAGCGCTTATTCCACTGAGCCATCTCCTGGCCCCAGACAGCTGTTTTTCAAATGCTGGCATTGCCACCTCTTTTTCACATGGACCCAGTGTGTCAATTCACCTTTCAGAGTCTCAGTTTCTTTTATTTATTAATTATTATCATTATTGTTATTATTATTTGTATATTTTAGTACAGGGTCTATGGAGTCTCACTACACAGATTGGACTCGTAGTGATTTTCCTCCTTTTAGCCTGCCAAGCGCTGGAATTACAGGTGTATGCAATTATGCCCAGTCTCAATTACTGTCTCAGTGCACCCTGGGGGCAAGGCCAACAAGGCTTGTGGTGCTAGGGATCGAGTCCCGGTCCCTGCACTATGCCTAAGCAGGCACTTTAGTCTACTGAGCTATCTGGCCAGCTCTCAGTTTCTACACATAAAAGTGGGACTAGTCAAGCATTCTCTCCTCTTTGCAAGAAGGACTAAATTGGATACACCTATAAGTGACTGTATATAGAATATTCTTATTAAAAAATTTTGTAAGTCCTTGTCAATCAGTAAGACCCAAATTAAATAATGATTTACTTAATGCAGTCGAAGTAATAGCAATGTATTAACCACTATTCTTAGGTTAAAAGGAAACAGCTTCTTGCGATCCCTCCAAACTTACACTGTGAGGAATTTCATAACATCCATCTGTACTGCACCTTTTAAATGGATTATTAGTGAACATGGTAAGAAGTTGGAATAAGCATATAAGACAGTAAGTCCAGGAAGTTACTGTTTTCTCTAAAAAACCACCATCTGAATGTAGTTCAGCTGCATTATCTCGGGAATTTGCATTTTCTTCTTTCAGTCCAAAAGGGATTATTAGAAAGTTCATCATTTCTTCTAAAAAGTCCTATATAGAATACTGATCTCTAGAACCTGTCAGGTACACTTAATTTCTAGCTTATACGTAGCTGCTGAAATGAAGAGTCTTTTCATCAAAGTTCTAGCACAGCATAGAATTAGTCTTTCAACATGGAGAAAAAGAAGAAAAAAACTGAAATGAATTATGTCATTGGAGTTATCTCTCACTGCAGTTTGGCGTTCTATCCTCATCTTATCTCCATCTTGTCTCCAAGATAGAAAGTAAAAGTAGTAGAAAGAACAAGAGCCTCATGGTCAAAAACAAATTTTAACCATGGATTGTTCTTGTGTAGCCTTGTAATTCAAATCCTTAGAATATAAATAAAAAATATTTAAATAGCTTTCTGAATCTTGACACAAATAGCTAAAAATGCCTCCTGAAGAATCTGGGGATTCTCAGAGTTTAGTCTGATATAACTGATAATATGAAACAT
>NW_004524649.1:10615488-10616167 GCF_000260255.1 Octodon degus | reverse complement strand
ACATTTAAATAAATTAGTCAAAAATATAGTATATGAAGTCAAGAAGGTAGAAAATATAAGCAATAATATTTAATACTTAACTAATATTTAATTATCAGATTAGATGATTGAATACAATAATACAGCTGAAATATATAGAAAAGGTGTGAAAAATTAAAAAGCATGAAAATATTACCCAAATATTAATTATAAGAAAGGCATGATACTTTTGATTCATCAACATGTATTATTCAACAGTTAGTATGACTTAAGGCAAAAATAAATAAATTTATTATTATGGTGGGAGACTTACAAATAGCTTTCACATTAATAGAGGAATAAATCTAACAAAAAGAAATAGGAATAGTATCATTAAGCTTATAAAGGAGATAAACTTAGTGGTGGAGTACCTGCTCAGCATGTGCAGGCTCTGAGTTCAGTCCTCAGCAGCACCACCAAAACCAGCCAGACAAAAACCTCATCCTCAAAATCACTGATTAATGTTTTTTTTATAATTTTGTTGAGAAACAAATAGCAATGAGACAGTTTCAAATTGAGTAGTCGGACAGTTTCAATAATTAATATATTGCATATTTTTGTCTTCTTGGTTATTCATAGTACAAGATGCAGACATGATATCCTGTCCACAAACACTATTAGTACAAATCTTTCTATTCATTGAATTAAGAGAAAGTAGCTG
>NW_004524649.1:10611759-10614028 GCF_000260255.1 Octodon degus | reverse complement strand
AAAAAAATTTAAAAAATAAAAGAAAGAAAGGAATATAATGAGAACATCTATGGTTACAAAACCTGAGAGACTGAGTGTACTATGTGAACCTTTATGAACTGTATTATAGGGCTTCACATCAGTCATATTTCAACAATTACTTATTAAGAACTTCTGTGTGTACAGGCCACTGGGCTAGCCACCGCAGATGCCACAGTAGAGAATGCAGACTCAAGTCTTCTGGGCTTGGCATTTAAACTTGCAGGCTAGTCAGGGAGGCAGATAAGGAGTTAGGTAAATAAAATATGGTGTATTTGATGGTGATGCGTGCTAACAAGAAAATAAAACAGGAAAAATAATGACTGTTCTTTTGTGAAATTACTTAGAGTGCATAATTTTTGGGCCACTATAGAAATTATAATAAAATTTTTATATACTTAGAACTGAATCATAATAAAATCAGTACATTTTAATGTTCTTACAGTGAAGCTGGGGGAAATATTTAATTTTTCATGCTATATGGGAAAAATAAAGATTGAATATTAGTGAGCTATAAGGCTAATTTAACTTACAAAACTATTAAAGGGAAGGGAAGGGTTAGAAAATAATGATGTTATAACAAAGAAACTACCAAGAAAAGTGTAGCAATTGTAATTTCTGAAAGGACTGTTTCTTTGAAAATAATAATGAAATACACAAAATGTCCACTGAGAATGATCAAGAGCAAATATATAAGAATGAAAATTAAAATATTATAAATGAGGAAGTAACACTAAAAGTCTCATATATAAAGGAAAGAATGGCTTATTGCTCATAAATGTGAAAGCTTAGGGACAACAAACAAATTCCTTTAAACAAATGTAACTTATCAACTATGTCTCTCAACTGTTCCATCTGAATAACCCTATTACAACAAAATAAATTACTTAAATAGTAAGACAACTTTCGGTAAATACACAAAATAATGAAGAATAGGTCGAATTATCTATTTCTACCAATTTTCAAAGTCATCCCAGGAGTATTTTATAAAACTGCTCCAAAATATTGAAAAACAGGCACATTTTATGCCTTACATTAAGGCCACTATAAACCTAACAAAGGCTTTGCAGCAAAGGAAAAGTACAAGACAAAAAAAAATTTGAAGTGTGTTTAACATTAGAAAAAATGAATTAAACTGTATCAAAAATTCAGAGAATAGACCCAAGCTGGAAGCAATCCAGATGTCCATCAACTGTCAGTGTAAAAGGGAATGCATTATGGGTATGAGTGGTAACATGGGTGAATCTCAAAAATATTATGCTAAATGAAACATGCCAGATTTAGAAGACTACGTGCTGCAGGATTCTGTGTATGTGAAACCTCTGTAAAATATGTCCAGAGCAGAATGGTGGTTTCGTGCTTGCTACTGGGGATGGGAATGGAGATTGACTGCCAAAATAAAGGGTATTTGGGGGTTGATATAAACATTCCAAAATCAAACTGACTGCACAGCTCTGTAAATTTACAAAAATCATCATTGCTTTCCATTGTTATTGACTGCATCTTTATGTCACTCTCAAATTCTTATATTGAAATCCTAACCCCTAGTGTGATGGCTTTAGGTTGGGTCTTTTGGAGGCTATTAGATCAGAAGTGTGGAGTCTTCAAAAATGACATCATTATCCTCATGAAAGAGTCTCTTTGTCTATCGTGTGATAGGGTTTTTCGGTGGTGGTGTGGCAGAGAAGCAGAAATAAGGGATGGTCTTTATTAATTCTGAAGACATGGAGAGGAGTGAGGGCAGGGAGGTGGGAGATCCTCTGACTTGAGACAGGGAGTATGAGACTCTAGGGACTTTTTCTAGGGGCAGAGTTTGAGGGGCAGGTTCCATGACACACAAGGAGCTGAATAGGGGCTTACTTGTGTGCACCTGAGAGGTAAAAGGAAGTTGTATCCAGGCCTGGAGTGGGGAAGGTAGAAGTGGTCATTGGGCAGATAAGCTGTCATTTTAGGAATTCAGCCATGTTGAATCAGGGCATGATAATTTGGCAGTATGTACTCAGTAGTCCGGAACCCATCATCACAGGAGGACACACGGAAGAATCTTCAGTCTGGAAAGGGATCCTCCAGAATCCAGCCTTACTGGCATCCTGATCTCGGGCTTCCAACCTCCTAGATGTAAGAAATGATTTATTGTCTGTAAGGTACCTGGTATGCTGAAATTCATTACAGAAGCCTGAACTGACTAAAGCATTGATGCTTAGAATAATTTAAGGTAGAAAAAGCACAAGATCATCTCAACAGAAGAAAA
>NW_004524649.1:10586898-10609909 GCF_000260255.1 Octodon degus | reverse complement strand
ATTTAGTGAGACAGAGTCCAGGAGGGAAAATGCTAAATGACTCTGTTTATATGAAGTACTTAGAATATTCAAATTCATAGGAAGAGGAGTGATTCATAGGTAAGGGGATGAGGGAAGAATGAAGACATATTGATTATTGGAACAGGATTTCAGTTTGAGAAGATGAAAGAGTTCTGAAGGTGCATAATGGTGGTTGTTTTATAAAAATGGTAATAATGCTGATTAACTGTGCATGGCTAATAGTTAAAATGGTGTTACATTTATTTTATTACATTAAAAAAGCAAGGATAGAACAAAAATATCTTGTATTTGTAATTCAGGATAATGCATTTTATTTATCTTTTCCAAACTTTTTAACAAAAGCTTATGGTATAGAAGGAGGAAGGAAAGAGTGGAGAACTTTCTGGAGTTACTCCAGTGAAAAGTGCTAGAAGTTTTTCAGTAAACTGATAATAAGCCTACTGTGTTGGGCTTCTTTTGTTTTCTTCTGGCTTCTGGAATGCTAGATTTCATTGACACATCTATGATCTTGGCTAAGAGGACAATATTTTCCTTCTGGGCAGTACCAGCTGCTGTGAGGACTCAGGATGTTAGATAATTGAATAAATTAACTCACCTTAAGATGGCCCAACTATTCCAGAGGGATTTAAGGAACTAATTGTCTAGTTTTGTCTAAAGAAACACACAAGTGCACATGCATACACATGCATACACATACACATGCATACACACAAAAAATGCCTATGTAATGAATATTGATATATTCAATGCTTTAGTTGCATGTCATGGTGACACATATTTTTCCTCTAATTCCTATGTCCTATTATTGCATTATAGGAATAATGTAGTACATTATTCCTATGTACTACAAGATGAATTATTGATAATAGTCATAAATAACCTGAATTTTTTTGTCAGATGCAGGCATTTCCCTCAGAAAATTCTCACCCCATAACCAAGGACATGAGTGTATCAGTGAGCTTCGTTATTTATCGATAACTTTCTATATTTTCACATTGCTTTTGCTCTCACTGTATTTGAATTAAATTACTTATACTCCTCAACATCATAATCATTTTTTCTAAAATATTTGGGTGAAGATCAATGCCTATGCTGCTCATTTTATTTGTTTCTTTCCCAAAAAAGAATGACATACAGGGAAAAGGTTACTACACAAACAAAATTCTAATTAAAAGCAGTTTGTGCAACCAGAACTGAAGATAAGTTTTATCCATAATTTATCCAAAACTCAACTATTCTGTTGTTAATTTGTATGCAAGTTAGGATTTCCTAAATATCTACATTAAAGACAAAGTTAAACTTCCTTTCTTTAGGATAATAGATATGTATCACTCAAGTGCCAATCCTGAAGCAAAACCACGAGTTTGTTGAATAATATTTTTTTATTAGAAACCTTGGTCATTTAATAGTTGGAGAAGGCTGACAAATAGCAGTGAGATGGTAGAGGAAGGGGACCACAGAACAGTTATTGTCTAGAGTTTGTTGATGCTTCTAAGGGCAAGTGGAGATCAGGCAGATCCAGCTTCTGGGGAATAACAGTCCCTGGTGGTGGGCCAGGAGCTTTCAGTCAGTAGGGATGGCAGTGAAGAAGAAGAGGCCCTGAAGAGCAGGCCTTGCTGGCCTCTGTGCCCTCCAACCATGCCCATGCCCAGGATGAGCTGAAGTCACAGTGGTCATGATGTCAGGTCACTTTTAGAGCTCCAGCAGGTTTCCACTCTGGCCTGTTCCCCCAAGAGTCACAGAGGGAAGAGATTCATGGAAACACAATTTCTGTTTATCCCTATCGTCAAGTACAAGGGCCAAAGAACAGTGCTTTGAGTTGTCACAGGGCAAGATATTTAAGAATTGACACAGGGGTTTAAACTTCCCCAGATAATTGAATAAATTTACTTACCTTAAGATGGCCCAACTATTCAAGCGAGATTTAAGGAACTAAATAGTCTAGTTTTGTCTAAAGAAACACACAAGTGCACATGCACACACACATGCATATATATATATATATATATATATATATATATATATATATATATATATATCACCAGAGGGAAACCAATCCAGAGTTGATAACCCTAAGTGTTCCTTGAAGCACCAACTCACTGCCTGCTGCCCAGCTTAAAGGAAAGTGGGCAGGGCTTGACTGAGTACAGGCAGTGGGCCAAGGAGGAAAGATCTCTCTGTAGGGAGGGGCAGTAATTACCTCTCAAGACTCTGGAAGATGCCAGAGCCTAAAGGAGAGTCATAGTAGAGATCAGAGCTGGAGTCTGGAGAAGAAAGAAAAGCAAGCCCTTTAGGGGAACTATCTCTCTCTCTCTCTCTCTCTCTCTCTCTCTCTCTCTCTCTCTCTCTCATCTTCTCATCTGCCTCTCCATGTCTGTCTCTGTCTCTCTCCTGTCTCTCTCTCTTCCTCTTTGTCTCATCCAAATATTCATTCTTCAAATCTCTGTTAAAGGACACAGATCTCCAGAGAGACTGTCTCTGAAACCACCTCAGAAAAAAACAGTTCCTCCTCTTTTCAGCCCAGTATTTTCTCCCACTCGATTTTTGACAGGCCTCCTGGCACTTCCACAACTGGAAATGTGGAAATGATGGATTCATCTTTTGTGGCTTGTTTTCCCCAGTCATTCAACCATGATATCCCAAGGACTAGACCTTGTCCTCTGTCCACCTTTTTTCCCAAGCAGCTGGCATAATACTTGCCACAAAGAAAGTGCTTATTATATATTCTTCCTGGATGAAGAAATGAATGAAAGAATAAGTAGGCTTTACATTTTTTTCAGAAATAAAAACTAAATAAAACTCATGTGATTTAATTTTTCTCTTGAAATTTCTAAACCAATTATGGCTTCCATTGTTGATTTTTGATATCAATTGTAGGAGATAAAACTTTAGTTAAAATATTTAAAACAGTAGGTCTGACCAGAAGCTCAGTGGACTAAAGCACCTGCTTAGGCAGGCATAGGGACTGGGGTTTGATTCCCAGCATGCCATGCTTGCCCTACCCCTGGGATGCGCTGAGAGGGCAATTGAGACTGGGTGTGGTGGTGCACGCCTGTAATCCCAGTGCTTGGGAGGCTGAAAACAGGAGGATCACTATGAGTCTGATCTGTGTAGTGAGACCTGTACTAAATAAATAAATACATAGATAAATAAAACTATAATAATAACTCTAGAACTATTGATTTGACCTAATCTCAAGTGAGTTACCCAGTACCAAGTACCTTAAAGTCAAAAGATTTATATTTGTCTTGTGCATTTATTTCAACATAGTCTGCACAAGTTTACATTACAGAGTCTTGAAAGTATTTCTTGAGCATTTTTGCCTTGAATAAGAAAGTTGGTACTAACAGGTGAATTTGTTAAACAGACCTGTCATTCAAGACAAGCTGTCTGAGGCACGTCTCTTAGCTCAGGGGAGCACATTCACTGTCACATCAAAGTGATAGGATGTTTTTGTCTGCTCCTAATTGGGGGTGGCCTATTTCCTCAGCCTCTTTGGCAAGTCCAGGGAAGGTCTGCATTAGAGAAAGAAGCTGCAACCCCTGAATGCCAATGCAGAGCTTCATCACATTACTCTTGTCCCATGTAGCGTAGAGAATCCATTCTACTAAGGAGAACTCTGGAAATTGGCTGAATTTCAAGCTGTGTTTTAACTCAGGTTTTTGGCAGAAGGCCTTACAGGGAAGTCAAGGGTCATAGCTCAATAATCAGGAATAAATATACTCATTGCTGTGGGCCTCCACTGCAGTCATGCAGAACCAATTTTTAGCTTGATGATATCACGGTTGCAGATTTTAATTGAAACTCTCATGAGGAGTCCTACCATAATGTGAATATTACTTTATTTTTCCCCATCATAAACCCAAGGTACCGGTTAATGGTATTCAATGAAATGTTGCATCATTGACTTTATCTTTCTTACCTACATGTCTCTTGAAATATAAAGTTCATGATAAAATGTTTTTCCCTTGTTTTAAAAATGTCTGTATTTTCTAAACTAATAATCAATAATAGAAGCTTATTTTATGAATCTAATCCTGAATGTAGCATAATTTATCACCAAAACTTAACTTCATTGCTAGGACACAAACATATACACACAAATCTTTTAGATGATTTTCTTTAGTCTTACTCTACATTTAAATGGTGCACTTCTGGGGTGTATAGATTATTATATAGAATGAAAAAGTTTCAACTTTGTTACACTGAAGTTCAGTGTCACATTTTAAACAGTATAGAGTCTCTGAATACATGTTGTTTGCATGTCTGTGCTGCTTTCTTCTATATGTACCAAAATACTACTGTAGTCTTTATAATTTAAGAGTGGAATTTTAAATTTGGATGATAATCCAATGCAGAATTTTTTCAAAAATCATAATGTACAGAAATAAAAGGCACTCACTGGAAACATTTAGAATGAGTGACTGTATTAACCATCGATGATCATTGTAACATACAGTATGCTACTTCACATAGTTGATGCTTGAATGCTGAAAGGTCAACTTAGTCATAGAGATTATTTGAGACTTTGTGAAATGTAACATCATTCTGAGCCTAGACATTTGGCAATAAAATATAAATTTTAGGGAGAAATTTCAAGCAAAAGATATATAGTAATTGGTTCCTCTTCCTCTCCCCTCCTTCCCCCACCCCCTCTTTCTCTTCCTCCCTCTTTCTATCTCTCCTTTGCCTTTTAGGAAGGAAATGGAGAGGAAAAGATAATCATTGTCAGCTATGTATATATCTTTGTGTTAAACCTCTGTGACCTGACTGTCTAAATTGAAAAATACAAATATCCCAGTGTGTGGTTATGTGTCAAAGCTGCTGTTGAAAACCTGGCTTTGACTCATTTGTCCCTATTGAATCTAAATTTATTTTGCATCACATCCTGACAGGAACTTTGAGATTGAGTTCTGGACTTTTCTATCTTCCTGGTCATCAGCCTCACTGTATGTTGAAGTTTCCACTAATAAATATGACATTTTCTGGTAAATAAATTCTAAAAAAAATCCACCTCTGTACATTACTTCCTTGTTTTAGAAAGACGAAATGACAGAATCAATAGCATAAAGAAACATTTCCCCCACCCCATTCTCTTGCTTGGTTCTACTTTTTTACTGTTACTTTTGACAAAGAAAATGAATATACCACCTGTCATAGAATAAATAAAATCCCTGGCCATAATTCAAGAATATAACAATTCAAGATATATTTAGGTCTTCTGCAGTGTTTTCACCTTAGCAGCTCATCATATCCCTGCATGATGAGAAAAATGCTTTATTTCTATAATGAACCCTAAATGAAAGCAGAAACCTCTGGTCTATGTTTTGCATCAGGATTGTGGGATTCCTATTCTAGGGCAGTAGTCCGAACTCATTCTTCTGTGAATGTCACAGGTATAATTCCATCTATCAAAGGGAAAATGTGAGAGTGAATGCATTGGTTTGGTAATCAGAAGGCCCAAGTAGTGAAAGGGACTTCAGGAAAGGCTGTATCCAGGTATTGAAAGCTGTCATCCATCTGCACGGCCTTTCTCTTCTCCCTGAGCACGGTGTTGCTTTATGGGACTGTTCCAAACAGCTGTTCCTCATCTGGTCGGCAAAGATCATTCCACTACTGCACAGAGCCTGCTCCACCAGGCTCACGGCTGTCTGGAGAAGTTTGTGTTTGTAAGCCTAGGAGAAAGTTATTGGAATTCTAGAGAGTAAACTCTAATCTACTATTCCAGTGCTACCCATGGTGCACAGCAAGAGTGAGAGTGAGAGCAACACAAATGCATAACTAGAGTGGTGGGAACCAAGTGTGCCTCGTCCTAAATCCAGTCAGAACAATGGGTGACCAGAACACAGGTCCTGACCACGGAGGTCTGGACCTGGGTTTTATTAATTTGTGATGAGGGAAGTGACTTGGGGTTGAGTGACTATTAGAATGGTAGGAAGTATGTATTGTGAACTGGGCTGGCTAAGAGGCCTGAAATCACCTCTGCAATACGCATGACACAGTTTGAGGAAGTAATGTGTGTGCTGGGGTCAGTGCTTCAGCTTTGCTGTCTGGCCTTCATGCTCTGAGATTGCACGAGTTTTTTCTTGAGCCTCAGCACAGTATCACAGCATAGCTCACACATCCTACTTGGTAGCTATGATTAGGGCATCACTGCACTGTTGCATTGATTTAAAGGCTACACAACAGCACCTTGACTAGACCCATTTGCATTGCTTAAAACCAGTTGAAGAGATAAGTATTATTATAGCCAGCTCTGTATGTATCAATACACAGAAGTAGGGCCAGGTTTGGCCAAAATGGAGACAAATGATGTTCTTCCAAGGAGAGCCATCCTGGTAGATCTCCCACACACTACTCTAACCTAAAGTAACCTCAGGATGGCTGCCGTTGTGTCCGTGCTTCCCCTGTACTCTGTACTCCTCTTCACACTCTTCAGGCATGGTCTCACTTAGTGCTTGTAATCATTCTCTGAGGTTAGGTCATTTATCCAAAATCACAGAATCATTAGAAATAGAACTGGATTTGTGTAGCTCATTTTAACCTAGCTATATCACATGAACCCTTATGTTAAGTTGCTACTCGAGATCTTGGGAGGAGAAAACTTTTTTCTCTCCTCTCACCTCCCTAACAATCCTGAAAATGGGCTCTGCCTTCTCTTTTTAGAACTTGCCCAGCTCACACCTATCTCCATGTTAGATGAAAGCAAATGTGTCCCATATCTCCCTGGTTGGCAGAGTAAACAGGGCCACATGGTATTCAGCCACCACTGCTGGGAAGAGGCAAGTTCATAGGGTACATGTACATGTAAGAGTGAAAAGTTACAGATGAACACTGCAGCAGGCAAAACTGCCCTTTTGCCAGAAAATACCTAACTATTGCAACATTGGATATTGACAGCAGCTGAATTGTGTAAGCCATGCCTTCCCATGCTTTGTAGTGAGGCATAGTGATCAAGTCTAGTGACCCTGTCTTCTGCTAGACATGGACAGTCCAAGCATCAGGAGAGAATGAATCATTAGATAAAACAATTAGGAAGCCTCAGAAAGATCAGAGTAAGATAGACCCAGAGAGACAGTAGTTATCTGGCTGAAAACTACAGACTTCAGGATCCCTAGAAGCTATTTGGAGCTTTTATTTAACATAGATTGAGCTAATCAAAATTCAATACAAAAATTCAAGATACTGCTTGGTTATGTGCAGTGAGCGTATTGACTAAGAGGTATCATAAGGTACTGAAATACCCCATGTCTTCATTTAGCTGGTAGTTAACTGCAAAAACATACATGGAAAATTACTGAATTGTATATAAAATTTGGGTGCTTTACTGTTTAGTTGTGGTTATCATTTTTGTTTCCTAACTGACATATAAAACAATTTTACTTATGAGGGGACAAACCAGATTCTCTAGTAAATTACCATAAAGCCTCCTGGGTTGCTTAGTAACCAGCTACTTAGAATCAGTGGCCCCTCCCTCCAAGAAGCCTGGCTACCCCTGAGCCTGACTTGAGCAAATTGCCAGATGCTGACACCTGAAGAGGTGGCATCCGAGGACAGGCTGCATTCTACACAACCCCAGATGGCTTTTACCCTGCTTATGAGACTGCTCTCATCTAACTCCACAGACAGGGAACTGGGCCCTCCCCAAACGGTCTATGGAGTGTCCTGATGTCCTGATGGGTCAGAGCCAGGAGCACCAGTCCATGGGATGCCGAGAGGGTGGACTCCTGAGCACCATCCCTCTCTATGAACTGTGCCTTTCTCCTCATGATGCAACTCAGTGTTTGCTTAACACTGCCAAGGTAGCTCCCGCTATACCACACCTGAGCACTCTTGCATTTTGGTATTATTGGACAATTTAAAGATTCCAACATTTGTTCTATGAATCAGTTCAAAAGTACTAAACATTTAACATTTTGTTAAATACTATAGCAAACTACCACAGAACAAATGGCTCAAACAATAGGTGTTTCATTCTTTATAGTGTGAAGACAAGACATTCAATAAATATTGGTAGATTTGGTTTCTGTTGAAGCCTCTTCCTTTAGCTCGCTGATGGGCAGCTTCTTCCACATGGCCATCCCTCTGTGCTCCCTATCTCTCTAAGTGTCCAAATTTCTATGATGTATATATGTAAAAAATAGTCCTAATATTGGATCATTCACATATATATGACCATTTTGTAGCACTTTGGCTAGTCAAATATTTATTTGCACTGTTGTTTTCTTACTCATCTGAATCAAGGTCTATATTCTGTACTTCTCTATCCGTCATATCTCTATCTGTTGTATCTGTCATGTGTTGCTAAGTTCTTTGACTTACCTGATTCAAGTCATCATCAATAGCCAAGTCACCTGATAACTCACTTTTAGTCTTCTGCCAAAGTTGTGTAAGTAGATTTTCACTCAACATTATGCTGGGTTGAGCTTAATTCTACAAAAGAAAAATCTAATAGAAAATAGAAATACACAGTGCATAATGTAGGTAAAACTCAACCACTTACACTTTGGCACATGCATATGCATTTGTTGTGTCAAGTCGGTAAACACAAAGATTGCTTCCTTTGTTGTCCCAGTGCAGATACTGAGATGCACAGCCAGTTAAGATTATGCTAAAGTACATATTTTCATTAGAGAAGTATGGAATGGCCATCTGCACACAGAATGAGCAGGCAAGTTATAAAAAGTATTTCTAGATCCTCAAGCACACCATACAGGACCCTGTCACTGGGGCTTTGTACATGCTGCTCTCTGCACTGGCACACTTTGTCTCTGGAGCCAACTATCCAGCTTATCTCTCCCTCAGAAACTTTTTCTCATCCTGAAGTCTAAACACATGCTCTTCCCAGGTCTAGGGCCCATCCTGCTGCTTTCTTCAATCATCTATATGTATCTTATGTACTAAATTGCAACTCTACCTTTTGTAGGTTTTTTTTTTCATTTTTAAAGAGAGTAAACATTAAAATTAAAACAGAAAAATTATGTGAAACAGAATTTCATTTAACAAAGTAACATGAAATGCACAGTATTTGTTGTAATCCAAAGTGTTGTCTTCCAACCGTTTATTCATATTACCAAATATATGCATGTAAAACTGGAAGAAGAAAAAAAAAAGAACTGTATAAGAAATTAAAAAGCCCCACATGTGCAAACATCATATTGTCTCTTTAGTGTGAGAAGCTAAAAGACAAAAATGGAATCTGAAGGGCACAACAGGTACTGGGAAAAGGGAATAAGCTTATTCAAAAGCAAACAGTTACTGATTTGAGAAGGGCAGGAGAGGGAGTAGGGGAAAGAAATTTATCTATGTATTTAAGCAGGATGCTTTGGACAACTGTACTGTGCATTTCTGTAGGTCTACGGAAAGAAGCAGTTAATGCTTTACTTTATTTCATCTCCTTTATTCAATTGTTTGTCCTTGTTGTCCACTGTTACCTCTAACTGCAACTTCCAAGAATGTGGGTGAAGGCAGAAGTCATGGCCATTCTGGGAAGCTCTTGCAGACAGGCACTCTAGAAAGTCCAGCAAATAGACTAAACCCCCCGGCAAATCAATTACACCAAATGTGCAAAGTAAAAAAGAGGAAACTGAGCCATGTTCCCTAAAATCTGACAAGGTGGCTTCTCTCTCCATTTAAAAACTGAATAGTTCCCCCCAGGCTCAGCTGAGGATTGCTGGCACTTGCCTGTCCAGCCAATAAGTATGTGAGTTTCATGGTTCCCACAGAATAACAGGTAAATTGACTTATAAAAAAGTTAGCATTGATTATTGACAAACAGGGAATGATTTTTTAATTGAATCGTATGTTTTGGGGCATTCACTTATAAAATATTCTTATAGGAATGCCTAAAAATGATTACAGACATTTAGGGGTATGTGAGTCTGTCCTTTTAAGAGGCTTGAAAGACAGTCTTAAAACTTTCTGAGTCAATGGACAATATCAAAAGTTTAGTTGATAAGTTCCTTTAATGTATTGAAGAAGTCTACTAATAAACTTAAAACAAATATATAAATAAAAAATAATCTATCATTTAAAAATGCATAAGATCTGTTACAATGAAGTATGAACTACTAACTACATAGAGTTACTATTGAGGCAGTAGTTCCAAATGGACATCAGACATACTCTGGTTTCTCTTCAGATTATATAAATCTTTTGCTTTGTACCAAATGGAAATTTATAAAATCAGAACAATGTGTTATGTTTTTTTCCAGCTATAATCATCACGTGTTAAGTGTAATTTTATATTCTAATTTTATTAACTATTATCACAAACATTTTTCATGTTACCCTATTGACTCTATAGTGTCTGTATATATAGTAGTTCTGTTGACTAAATACATTCTTCCTTTACTTATTGAACGCTAGAGCTGTTTTAATCATCTGCAATATATATGTAATATTGAAGTTAATACCTTCTTTCTAATAATGTCTATTAATTCATAGATCTCAGAATTTGGGTGCAGGGGTGGGACCATATTTGCCACTCTGAATTGGTATTGCTGTAGTGCTTATCTAAACTACTGATACACTACCAAAAGTGAACAATAGTATGTTTCCATAGCTGACATGTCCTTATGGTTAAACATTGAGTAATACTGTAAACAATTTGCTCTTACCATATATACTGTATTACATGGATTCCTCTAATTCTAAGTATTAGAACTTTTCATTGATTTTAGATGCATACTTGGATTACTAGAGGTGATATTCTTGTTTTAGTGATTTCAAGAAATGCTTTTCTATATAAATTTTCATACTCAGAGCTCAGGACTTTGAAATATTCCTCTTCTCATTGCTTATATTTTCAAACATCTCACGATGTTCCTCCCTTTGATTTGCCTACACAACTTCATTAGAGTGATTCCTGTAGCACAGTAATGAAAGATAAATGTACTTCCTCTTGGAAATGATAGGTCTGCTTCTGAAGTTAATTACGTCCTTAAAGAAGAGTATGGGTCTCCTTTAAAGTTGTGATATCCTAAATCCAGTGAATACTCTGCTCTGAGTCAATTTTCTTAAGTGTCAGCTTATCACTATGAAAAATACCCTAGTATAAAATAGAAAGTCTTGTTATCCTCCTGCAGCACAGGCATTTACTATTCTGTTTTGCCATGGAGTTGAAAAGGATGAAAACCTCAAGCCGGAGAGGGAGGCTTACGTAAGAACAAATGAAATCAACTAAATTAAACTCTGCTTCAAACTTTCATTGCTTCTGCTGTTTTACTTCAGATAGTCCTCTGTCTCCCAAAGGTGTAACAAGACTGTGAAATCATGGGGGAAGGAGGTAAAATGTTGGAGGGAGGGGAAGGAAAACATTAAATCAGTGGTCAGAGTGATGAAGCTAGCAGCCAGTGTAGTGCTAGCTGTGACCTCAGGATAGTTGATTGTGCAACTGTGTCTTATATTTACTACCTATCTGGTTAGCTGTCGAGAGAAGTTGTGGAAGATTGTGCAGCAAGATGGGTCAGGAATCCTGCTGAACACAGACATAAGTTGCAGCATAGTGGACCTAATTGATATTTCTGGGGTCGAAGACCCTGAATCCAACTTTCCTTTATCTTAGCTCATTAGCCCATAATGAAGGAAGAATAATTTATATCAATGAACAAAGAAATTTATCTTCTCTGGCACTTAGAGCATGGTAGCATTATTTATAACTTAGAGGCATGCAGGTGTGTTTCCCTAGGCATTTCTTTCTATCAATATTTTAGAAGACTTCCTGGCTCTCTATAGAGGAGAACTACAGACATCTGGGGTTGTGTAATATGGTAGACCCTTTCATAAAGTTCATGCATTTGCACAGCATTCTTTTACTCATTCAGTCACTCAGTACCTGCCATGGAGGTAGAAATAAATCAGTACTATATTTAGGACATATTAAGTGTAAGGCATATTTGAAATATATTTTAAAACTGTGAAGACAGGTACCTGCAAGAAGGTTATAAATTAAAATGCCAATTATGTGTTACATGGTAAATATGTTTTTCTACTTGGAAACTTTCCTCTGTTCGCTTTCTTGTAAAATTATAACTGCTTTTGCACAAATTGCCTCCTCTCCTGATATTCTCATTGTTACCACTTCTATAAAGTTGGTTTCTGCCTCGATTAGACCCCATGGAAAGATGGCCAGATTCCAGGAGTGCAGAATACAGTTCTACCACCTGTGATAGACAAAAAAGAATAAAGAAAAAGTGAATCTCAAACTTTATCCAGGATCACAGCAATTCTACATTTCTATTCTTCAGCAATTAAAAATGACAGTTTTATGGATTAGTCTTGCCTAATTCTTCACAATTCACATGACCTGCATTGATTATCTTTTGTACAAAAATAAAGAGGAGGAGAAAATAAAATGTTCTGGTCACCATCATAGTGCCTAGAGCAGCCACACTGTTTAGAACCAAAGCAGTGGGCAGCATTTAGCATAACGGCTTTTTGGTGTTTCCAGTCACCATAAATTCTTAACAAACATCCTTTCTTGAGCCTCGTTATCTCACTGCACATTTTTAAAGCATATCTTCCTAAATATTAGATCTGCCCCTTGAGTGTATTACTAACTCTTCTACCAAAAATAAACTAAGAGAACAATTGCATCCGAAGGGAAATACTTGGGGTTGATACATTTTGTCATTGTTGTAGATTTAACTTGTGTCTTTCTTTCAAAAGGAAATGCCCTCCGACCACACACTCCCCAACAACCTCAGAATCCTGTAACAAACAACCCAAGAATCTCAATGATTTAATGCAACATAAGCTTATTTCTCATTCATACAAGATGCAATATGCATATGCCTTGTGGATGATTCTCCTTAAGTAATAAACATAGGGGTTTAGGTTCCTTCTACTATCTCTGTTTACCATCTGACATCCTCTATTTCCAAACATGTGGGCAGAAGAGAAATTATATAAAATGAGATGCATCAAGGCTGGGACTGAAAGTGGCTTTCATAGCTTTCATCTACACTGGCCGGCATTCAGTCATCTGTCACTTGATCCCCGCCAGATGTAGACAATTCAGGGGCGAACACAGTCTCTTGATTCCCCTAGAGGAAAGTTAATATACCAGTTTTCTAGGACTAATTTAAAAACCTACCCTGACCCATGAATACTCCCTAGTAGTACTAATTAGAAACAAATTTGCCCATCCAGCCAATTAGGATATGTTTAAAATATACCTGACAGTCATGTAGTAGACACCAGAGGCTCAAGGGTAAGAGGGTCCCTGTGTCTTTCAGAACCCAATTTTCTTGTGGGAAAGCAGATACCCAAACAGTCACTTGATAATCTGGTTAGTGTTTAACTGGACAGCCTAACACATAGGCAGAATTGACAAAGTGCTCCATAACCGTGTAGAGATTGACACTTGGCTCATGATGTGTACATCTTATCTCATTACTATACTTTAGGATCCATGAGTATGCAGATCATGCCTTATTCATCTTTGTATCCTCCCTACAACCTAGCATCTCAGAGTGCCCATAAACATTTGTCAACCTGATGAATGAATGAATGTCTGATAAGAAAGGTATAAACACAGACTCCTTATTCAAAGAGAGAAGCTAGTTTTCATCAGCCTTCAAGAGTTTAAACATTGGGATATGAAAATGTAATGCTCTTTTGAATCCTTTTCTTTCTGTTTTCCAAAATTTCTCAAGTCTCATTCAATGATGTCCACATACATTACCTTCAAATAAGCCACAAAGTTAGCCTTCTATTATAGCTTCCTGACTCTGTAACAAGTGTTGATTTCATTTAGATAACATGTTGTATCATTTATCTGGGCAAAAGTGGATCAGATTAAGTTTCAAGGCAATTATGCCATATTCTTGGCTATGACAGTCTGCTAGCTTAAGATTAAATAAAGAAAATCAGTTTCAAATAGTGACTACATACTATTCAATTTACTATGTCATTTATTTATAACTGTAGTGATTCAGATGTCCTGATAACAAAGTTAGAATGTCCTAGTTCAATCCTCCTTCCCCTTCATTATTGAATATATTCAGTGGAAACAAAAGAACTCTCAGTTTCTAAACTATGAACCAGATGCCATTCTCTTGTTTAGTTCAGGGTCGACAATCTGTTGTTTGCTAAGTGAATCTTATTCTAACACCAATACCAGAAGGAAATGAGTTTCCACCATTTATCATTAAATTTCAAAGTGGCCATTCAACTTCTGTTGGACATTTTGGGGAAAAAAGTTTAAGTACTGTGGTATCACACATCACTCACTCATGAGAAATGAGTTCTTGTTTGTCAGACTAGGAATGAAATTTGGAAGCATTTGTATCAGCAAAAGATGGTGTGTGTGTGTTGTGTGTGTATGTGTTTGTATGTGTGCATGTGTGTGTGTGTGTGTGTGTTCCACATGGATAAAAAGCAAACATAAATCAAAGACAATGGGGGAGTGCTTTGCCCAGAGATCTCCCTTTATGTGGAGCATACAGTGAAACGTTTTCCCTTTGGAGCTTGCTGAAATTCTTGTCTATTTAGTCTGTACCTGATGTATTGCTTCACATTCTGGGGGGAATCTGCTTAGAATGGATGGCTGTCTACCTTCATTTGCCTGTTATTTGTACCACTGTTCTTCCCCTTCTCCGTCGGACCTGATGTATTAGGCAGCAAACAGACTAGTGCCTGCTCTCTCTATACTTGTATTTATCATTCAGTGAGCTCATGACTCTTCTTCTCTAATGAACTAATCTACTTTTTTCAACTAATAAATATTTAAAAACATCAGCACACGTGGATCTTATCTTTCTAATTTTAACCTGCATGGTAATGGTGGATTCTAAAATTCATTGTATTTCTTCTGGAATGAGTTCAGTGGTATGCAGTACTGGTCTGCCCACATATACAATGGCATGAGCTTTGCTGTTTTAGCAAGGGTTATAAATCTGAAAAATCTAGAGTCTGGGATTAAAAGTCAGGGGCATGGCAGAAAAAGAAGCTTTATTGCTTACTAACTTCTAACAAAAATTCATGTGTTCTTTAATGATGAATGTAGGCTCCAAACCACAAAGACCATAGCAATGCCTGAAACTTGACCCTCCATAGAAATTTAAGCTATTTTCATGTGACACTTATGTATATTTTAAGTACTGCATCCAACTATGCTAGATACTTCAACTGCAAGTAGAGTTTTAAAATTTTGTGTTCCAATAATGACACCTGCATTGGCATTTCACAAATATTTTAAAGATCTATTTCTACTTATTTACTCTCAAGAATTATAATTAGCATGTGTTTCTGTTACAATCCTATATGTTATACTTCACTCATTTGAAAACTTTAATGTCAGAAAAATCCATAGTTTCTTTCCTAGGCTGTGAAGAAGGTGTGGGTCCCCATGTTAAGTGTTAGACCTAGTGGCCCATAGGCTGTCAGGAGTTTTCTATGCAGCCTGTTGAGGATTCTTTTTTTTTTTTTTTTTTAAATAGGTTTGCACAGGTTCTCACTCTGCAGGTTGGACTCATAGTAATCCTCCTGTTTTCTTCCTCCCCATGGGGCATGTGATGCTGGAGATTGAACTGTGATCCCTGCATTTGCCCAAGCAGGCACTTAGTCCATTGAGCTATCCTGCCCACCCATGGGGATGGGTTTTTGAATTCTAGCTTTTTCTTTTATTAGCTGTGTGGCTTTGGGAAAATTACATTGCCTCTGTGTTCTTCCAGGAGGTCTTTTCCTGCTATGAATTGTGTGATACTTGTTTTTCAGAGAGGCTAAAGTATGCTTCACACCAAAGGTAATAGACTTGTGAAACACTCCAGCTCACATACATGCAGAGCAAGCTCACAATCGAATCTAATCAGTTTAAATATATCCTTGGCTGTTATATCTATTATAGATCAACTAAAGTGTGTACCAGAAAAAGGAAGCTTATGTGCACAACCAAAATTCAAGTTGCTGGACAGTGAAGCTACTGTCCTCACCACAACAGGGCCAGCCTAATGGGCCCTGAAGCACTTCACACTGATAACCACTAGCTTTTGCACGGACAGTCAGTCCAGTGTAGGAGGGAATTAGCTATATTTTCCTCCAGTGCCTTTGATTAAGCACTGATGATGTTTTCTGAAAAGGAACATTAAAAACTGGACCCTCTGGAGACAGACATGTTGTAATTATTATCACAAATACTTAGCATTTTTATTATCATCATTAATTACATTTCTGCTTTAAGGGTTTATCATAAGCTCCAAGCCTCCTATTTGTTCATTTGTCTCATAATTATCCACAAGTAAGCAGTTTGCTCTGCATTTTCAGAATTTGATTGTTCAATGTTTGGTTCATTTTTGGGTTATTATATCATAAGAGAGATTTTTTTAAAGTTGTTTTTATTCCCCTTTTACTCTTGGTTCTTCTCATTTCTTTAATTATCCTGTATATCATCTCTCCCCCAATCCTTTTTCTTTGCATTCATACTATAACGAATGCTTTAAGAAACTTGATTATAGGACTTTTATATAACTTCCTGCATTAGTCTAGGGAAATAACACTCAGAAGTGTGACAGTAGCTTCTTTGATTCGATATATGAAGACCGTTTTGCATGAAGGTCTTCTCTTTTTCTATACACTATCCCAGTCTTACGTGATTTTAGCTGTCTATGACGGCTCTCCATGATAAAACAGGACAGACCACTTACTTCAGCTCTATCAAATCTTACTTTTCTTTTCCTTACTCCATCCCATTTCAAAGCTGAAAAGCCAGTGTTGGAAGAAAGAAAGGAGCAAAATGTAAAGCATATGCGTCGTGATGAAAAATACCACAGTATAAAATATCTAAATGTCTGTGTTCAAGCCCTTATATCTTCAAAGACTTGAATAGCATGGTTGACATTTTAAGCTTTTGGGGGATAGATTTTAATAGGATTCATGGTCTGGGAAAAGTGCTTTATTTTGCTCATGGCACCCAGGAAGCCAGTCTGTTTTATGGAAGCGATTCCACTCATCTTCTGTGAAATCCCATATTCTTCTTTGGCTGCTTTTCCAAGACATGCTTTTCTCATTGTCAACCTAGGTCATAAGATGATGCCTGGATTGCAGTGAGGTTCAGGTAATGAGAACTCTGTGGTTGGTGGGTCATAGCTGTCATCTATGACAATGACTTTATTTATAGAATACTATTCCTAACAGAATAGGGGATGTTTGGCCTAGAATGCATGTAGCAGACCTCTTTGGAAAATTATCATTTCCTCCTCTAAGATACTGAGAACTACTCTTGATCTTCATATTCACCCTTGAGCAGTACACTAAAAATTAGCTAAAGTTCCTTCAAGTCTCAAGGAAAATGAATTTTGGCTTTTGTTGGCAAATATCACAGGCATCCATACTATTTATCAAATATTTCTAGCTTCCTGTCCTTTAACTGAAAAGTAAGATTGCTTTTTCTGCATCTTCTTTAAGGTTCATGATGGTCATTTGACTTGATTAGGTCAATGTGAATAGGGGTGACATATTTCTCTTAGGAATAGAATCAGGACACTTAATATATGACTTATTATGCCTCCTTTCTTCTTGATAAAACAGTGAAGAAGATAGCGCTACTTAGAGCACCCATCAGCCTGAGTCCCTACGTGACTGCCAGGAACAAGCTCTTTCGAACATGTAGCATGAGAGAAAGACATGGTATTGTGGTACTGAGCTGCTGACATTTGCGGTTATTTGGAATCACAGCATAACCTTCCTCATGCTGAACTCTGTATGTGTGTGTGTGTGTGTGTGTGTGTGTGTGTGTGTGTTATCATGTGTGTATTCCTTTGAAATACTTTCTTCTGTATGTCTGTCTCTCTGTCTGTCTCTCTCTCTCTCACTCAATGTTTTTGATACAGTCTCTCACTACATAATTCAGACTCATAGTGATCCTTCTGTTTTCAGCCTCCCTACCTCTGGGATTATAGGCAAGTGCCACCATGCCTGAAGACGGTCACCAGATTGTTGTACCTGGAGGCAGGGCCAGTGCAGCATGTAGTGCCAAGAATCAAACCCCTGTCCCTGCACTTGCCTAAACAGTACTTTATCTTTAATGTCTGACTTCAGGAATAAGTAGCCGTTTTTTTCTGTGGCAACTGTGGCAGTTTTTGCCTCCTTTTATTCATTAACATCAAGGGCCAGCCAAATAGCTCACTGGATTAAAGCACCTGCTTAGGCAGATACAGGGGCCAGGAGTTTGATTCCCAGACCTACTGCGCCAGCCCTGTCCCCCAGGGTATGCTGAGATGACGATTGAGACTGGGAGTGGTGGCGTGTGCCTGTAATCCCAGCTCTGGGGAGGCTGCAAAGAGGAGAATCACTATGAGTGCAGTCTATGTAGTGAGACCCTACAGGCCCTGTAGACCTTGTCCTAAAACACAAAATAAATAAATAAATAAATAAATATCCATTAACAGCAGAGGCCACCTCCTATTCCCCCAATTAAATCAACCCTATATCCTCCATTTAGAAAATACCCAAGGACTTATCAAAGGATCTAGGGCTTCACCTTGTACCCAAAGTATGCACAATCCCAAGTTCCAGGAAGTGAGCATGGCTGGAAACGACTTCCTGCCCTCTAGCTCTTTCCTCTGCTGTTTATGGATGTGCATGTTCCATCCACAAGTATAAGCCCTCCATGTGTCAGCTGTTGCTCCATATTCTGGTAAAACAGGGAGACCAGAGAATAAGCCAAATACCGAGTGAACACTCACTTGCCTGAGTTGTTCGCAGTCTCTCCGGCTAGTTCCACACAACTGACTGTGTGTGATATAGTGCTTTCATGCACACCTTTCTGCCCTTTCAGAGAGTTATTTCCAAGGGGCAAAAGCCATGTGTTTGTATTAATTTTATCTCTGTAGTCAACATAATGTTTAATGTATTGCTGAAATTCTAAAGAATTTCATGTATGTGTATGTGTATTCATATGTATGCATGCATATATGCATATGTACATGTACATGTGTCTGTGCAGAAGTATAAACACACATAGAGAGAGAGAGAGAGAGTCAGAAAGGAAAGAAACTGGAATTCGGGCCATCTGGTCTAAAAATTTTTACTTACGGCTTTGTTATCCCTGGATTAGTTTGTCAGGTTTGATAATAACATTGTAACTACTCTTATTGACTTACTATAAAATGAATTACTTGGAAATTCTAATAACTTATTTGAACTATTCTATTTGTTTTTATTTTTTATATTTTAGGGAAGGATCTACAGGGTGTTCAGGGTCTCACTACTAGATCTGATTCACAGTGATCTGCCTGTTTATAGCCACCCAAGAGCAGGGCTTAGAGGTGTGTGCCACCACATGCTCAGTCTCAATTGCCATCTCAGTGTGCCCCAAGGGCAGGGCTGGCAGGGCAGGCCAGGGGATCGAACCCCTGACATCTGCATCTGCTTGCAGGTGTTTTAATCCTCTCAGCTATTTAGCAGGCCCAACATTTCTTATGTTAAAGGAAGAATTTAAGTACTCTCACCTTGAGGAAATCATGCAGGTTGCCCCCATCCTGTACTAATGCCATAAAAACGAATGAGAAAGATAAAAGGTAGGGGCCTGAGATCATTACAGGGATATCTCACCAGAGTACACTTTTTCTAACTGTAGAACCTCCTGGCCTGATCCTATTGAAACAGAGGAGATAAATTGCCGTGTGTTGAAGGTGCATTAACCTCAGGTTCATTTAATGAACTACCTCTCCCAATGCACTAAGAGATACCCTGGTACCTAAGATGAAAAATGACCTTTCTGTTCAAAGAGGTTCAAATATGTACACTTCCTTCTTTCTCTTTAACTTGTGTAGACTTTTATTCTCTGTTCTCTAGTTAGGTATATGTCAAACGTACCTGTAGTACACTCTTAGTTTACAAATAAATATGACAAATCTATTCCCGAGTGAAAAAAGTTATGTACTTCTTCTTTTAAAGAGATTTTCTTAACTTAATTTCTGCCTCACTTTTGCTTCTGGCGTCTTACATGGCAAGCTCTGTGCTCTTCACGCATCTCCCAGATTTGTAAAGAAGGGAAGTGACGGTTAACAAGAAAGCAGATGTGGGGCAAATGTTGTAGCTCAGCAGCTTAGTGACATCATGGCTGCCTCGCAAGTGCAAGATCCTGAGTTCGGTTCCTGGTACTGAACTGGATTTAAAAAAAAAAAAAAAAAAAAAGATATTTCAAGGATCTGAAGTAAAATGGTCCAGCAGAGAATTCCCATGATTGCTCAACATTCTTGCACCCATCTGTAGAGATCACTTAAGACTCTCCCCTTTGCCCTTTGTGGGATTCCTTCCCTACTGTCATTTTTGCCATATACCAAATGTGTATAAGTAATAATTTTTACTTGAGTTCCACTGAAAGCAGTATCTGAGGTCAGATTTTGGAAATGTTTTAAAATGTAGGTTTTATTATTCAGGAATTATGAAGCCGTCAGTTTGAGAAGAGTACCATTGCTTGTAGCTCCCTAGCACAAGGCCCAGCCATACTATGTAGGGTCACACAGTGATGCACAGGGTCCATCAGCAGGCAGAAACATTTTTTGTCAGCTAGGAAAACCATAGAAGCAGCGGAAGTGAGGTGGTAGATGCTAGTAATGCTCTTCTGAGCACTATCTAGGGAAGATGTGGCCCTGGCCCAAGGTCTGACCCTGCAGGAATCAGGGACCTTGTCAGCGTGGTGATGAAATTGTGCCTGTTCCATGAAATATTTCAGTCCCACCCTCCTCTTCTGTACATTGCATTTCTCCTTGTTCCTAAGCTGTTCCCTCTCTCTCTCTTGTATTTCCCCTTCTTTTCTTCCCCTACTTTCTCTTCCCACCCCTTTTCTTTCTACTTTTCATCGTCTTTTTTGTCTCCTCTCTCTGCACTCCTTCCTCTTTGCCTCACCCTTTGCCTTCCCTACCTTTCCTGCTTCTGTGGGTCTAAATCATCTCCTAGGCTTATCTTCTATCACCGCCACAAAATCATTGATTTGGGACAGCACCTCTTCTGTGAACTACATTTTAATCTGCAAACTTTTCATGACTTTTTCAAGAGCAAACAAGAGGACATCAGATCTGTCCAAAGACATTTCTCTTCCTTTCTAGTTGGCCTCAAATTAGAATAGTACCATTTGAATGACATGGGACTTGCATAGACAAATGGCCTAGAATAGGGGCACACAATAAAGCTCACATTGCCCTCCCAACACCTGCTCTACCACCTGGCGTGTCCACACACCTGGCTGCAAGATGAGAGGCCTCTAGTGCCGAGCGTCCTGCTGATCATCGTGACTACTATTATCAGTGTGCCATAAACTAAATTATTTGTGACACACATCCTGAGTTTTCCTGTTTGCTTTTCACTCCATACATCCAGGCACTGACACTTAATTATGTTGTCCCACAGTAGATCAAGTTTTACAGCAGCAACAAAAGATTAAAACTGTTTTATACTGGGGACATTTGGAGGATAGACAGCGGAGGGTTCTAAGAGAGAGCTGTAGTCAGCTGTGTGGCCATCTGGGAGGACAGCATTCAAGTGCTATTAATATTTAAAAACCTTTTAGATTTTTATAGTTTGCAACACTCCTAACAAACTGGTCTTTAACTCCACAGTGACTTTTTGGTGTCCAAACACACTGCTAAGCTATTTCTGAGTCTTTATTAACAGGGACAGAGCTGTCATCCTTATGCTTTTCTAGTGGCCTGGTTGAAAGCCAGCGGTGGCGAAGATGCAGAGAAGACTTTTCAGTTGTGCATAACAATAAGCACTCTGGATGCGAAAGCCCAGAGACTGCCTGTTCAGTTGCTTCCTGTGTCTTTCCTCTTCTTTTCCTTTTCTTTTTCTATACTTCTTTCAGTCTCTTGTCCCCTTAAAGTTTTCCTCAGTCTACAGAAATACCTATGCAAATTACTATGTTAGAAGTTCTAAAATTTGCATCAGATTGTTTCAGTTGATAGAACCATATTGTCTTGCATCATTTTTTTCCTGCTAGATCTGTACTGTTGTATCAATACAGGCTTCGTGGGAAAAAATGTCTACTGATACGCGGCAGACCAAAATGAAAGGGGGACAAGTGGTCAGAAAATGACCTAAGGCCTCCCCGCTGCTTCCCACCCCCCAGCTGTGATGGTACACTCATCATTGGGTCCTGGATGAAAGTTGGAAAATCTCCAATCCAGTGTGTGTAGTAAAAAAAAAAAAAAAGACATTATCAATTCATGGAAAAGTTACCAGATTACTGATCAACTCACAAATGCTACACCTTTCTAGGTTTCAACTAATAAAGAATTTACATCAAGAAAGCTTATATGAAATCAGACAGGTAATAAGAGAGAAAATAATTCTGTCAGTGATGAAGTGCTCAACAAAGTGTTGATTGTAGTGTAGCTGACCACATGATTTTGTACATTCTTTACATGATTATTTATGTGGTATTTTACTTAGTTATTTCACTTAAGTTTTTACTTCAAAATACTTTCAGATTTATGGAAAAGTTGTAAAACTAATACAAAGATTTCCAGTATATCTTTTGTTTATATATCAACATATCCTTACCATGTTTTTTACATTTATTCTATCAGTATCAATGCTACTTGTATATTATTAATTTCTGAAGTATTCAAGTTAATGTTCAGACTTTGTTGACTTTAACTATTAAATATTTTCCTAAAACAATTATGGTATGAAATTAATATTGATTTAAAATGTTATCTAATCTGTAGATGTCAATGTTACTAACTTTTAAATAATTTCCTTTATTGTAACTAGATATACTAAGAGGGAAAGACTGTTCAAAAGGAAAGAACAGTTGGAATGAGGGAAAAGAGAAAGAGAAAAGGACAGGGAAAACATGTGTGTATGTACACAGGATAGCTGGGATGATTGTACTACTAACTTTTATTATTTTTTTTTGAAGTGAGAATGTAATGCTTAAAGTATTTATTTTGACCAATTTTATATGCTTATATCTGGCAATCTGAGCAACTATTGTGAAGACAATATTGTGCAATATAACAACCGTTGCTGAATTCTGAAATTA
>NW_004524649.1:10559644-10586117 GCF_000260255.1 Octodon degus | reverse complement strand
GAAGGAAGGAAGGAAGGAAGGAAGGAAAGAAGGAAGGAAGGAGAAAGGAAATATATAGGCCAACTCTTTTATAGGATCTCTTTCAATATATAACTTCATTGTGTTAAAGGATAGCTTTCAAAAGGCTAAAATATGGTGTACAAATATGCATAGAACATATGAAATATTTTACCTAACTCAATGCAGGAAATAGGTGTCAAAACCAGTCTAAAGAGCATCTCAGGAGCTAGGAGATGTATGATAATTTCACAAGCAATGTTACAATAGTTTCTGGGACAGATACAGAATTAGGAAATTCCTGATGGGTCATAAACCATAATAATTAACATCATCCACTCCACTGAAGAGAAGTAACTTGCTTGTCTATGGAACAAAAATCTATGTTTTAATTTCTGCATGTTAAGAGTCATAGTCTGTAGCTAGTGAAAGAAGCCCAGGACGCGCAGAAGGAACACACTTTCATCAATGGCCATGAATGTCCAGATGCCAGAGTGTGAAGAAGGTGCAGCGTGCGCTTGAAAGGGGCCAGATCTTCTCAAGTGTGTACTTTCTACATTTCAAAGAAGCTAATGAAGAAAAGGGAAGAGGTCTTCAAAATCCGAGGCCTTCAAACGATCTTAAATATATTAAATTTATGACCCATAAGAAATTCCCCAATTCTTTATCTATCCCAAAAACTTCATTCTAACATTACTTCTGAAATTATTATACATCTTCTTGTTCCTGAGATGGTCTTTAGACTGCTTTTGACATCTATTTCCTACATTAATTAATCAAAAATAAATTATTTATGTTTGGGACTCACATACCCAAAGTGCACAATTGGTAGACGAAGGGCACTGAGCAGCAGGCGAAGACCCACCCAGCTAGCTCACAAGAGCTGTGTTTCCCCCACTTCTCAGTCTGTATCACTCCTCACCTCTGCTTGGCTGTCCTTTGCATGTCTTAGTGGACTTGCCTATTCTCCTTGCTTGAAAAATCTTTTTTTAAAAGGCACCTTTATCCCAATGTTTTCCTCATTTGTCGTCAATTATCATTGAAGGACTTATTTCCAAAGTTAGATTTGGTTGATGATGATAATGATACCTCAAAGAAAGAATTGAATTTTCTATGCTAGACACAGAGAAAACTCCAAAATACTGCTTATGAGTAAAGCCTACACACACAAAATTTCATAGTTCAAATATTTTTATACTCTGAAGTATATAATTTGTCTTAAATATATTATGTCTCATTACTGGGTTGCTAGTAGGAGACAATGAAATATTTAAAATACACATTGCATTTTTGTTTGCTGTAAGATGGAGCAAGACAACCCACAAGATAATTGAATCTACAGCCAAATTTTAGAGTTCAGTCTTAATGCATAGGAGGCTCTATATGTTAGTGCTGTTTAAAATCCCAATAAGGTATGACTTATTGGCAACTGTGTCACAGAATGGGGTAACAAGGGATAAAATCCAAGAGTTGTTGGTGAATGGGTATCCATGTAGCTAGGCAGTGCCGTGAGCATCCTGTCCTGTGGCACATAGGCCAAGTAAGCTATTTCTTCCAGCATGGGTGGGTACAGGCTGGAGGGCAGGAGTGCAGTGACAGGGGCAGAGGAGGAGTGATTGGGACTGTCATGCTTCTTGTGGTGGGCTCTAAAGTTCAGAAAACACACCTGTACCACATGTCTGCTCAAGCCTGTCCTGCTCAACCCTGTTTCTGGAAGTTTATGTTTTGCCAATTTTTTTTATTTTTTATTTATTTTTAAATTAATTTTATTGAGAAAGAAATAGCAATGAGACAGTTTCAAAACCGGTTAGTAGGACAGTAACAATAATTAATGCATTGCATATTGTTGTCTTCATAGTGGTTATTCATAGTACAAGATGGAGACATGCTCTCTTGTCTAAACACTATTTGTACAATCTTTCATCTCACTGAACTAAGAGAAAGTATCTGTATATCTATCCTAACTATTTTGTATATACACATGCTTTTTTCACTATGAAATGGTCCCTCATTTATATCTCCCTTTTTTGTTTAAAAGTTTCTGATTTTCAAACGTTAAGGGAATTTTTTTGTATTTTTAAATTTTCATTAATGCACATTGGTAGGATATAGTAATTAAATTCACTGCAGGGAGCTGGTATATGTACATCACCCATCTTGAATGGTAGGCAGTTCTTACCACCTATAAACATTTTGGGCAACTGAGTTTCAAGTAAATATGTTTACTAGAAAATATAGGGAAAAGGTAAAAATCAGACATAAATTTACTCCTCAGTGTTACTGTTAATTGGACATTTGGCAATTTTTTTTTTACTTTTTTCTATCATTTTATATTTTTATATTAGAGATCACTGTATGTACAATTTACTGGCTTTGTGTTTTCAACAAAGCATTTTTTCAGTATTCCCTTGTATAAGTGAACTTTCTCAAGGTGGCTATATAATGATGGTATATTCCTAAGGGTTAATGTTCCATAGTTCATTTACATTTTCCTTTGTTATTCGCAGACTGTTTTACCCAATTTTCTCTAGTTAGGGCAATGTTTATGAATCTAGTTATTTGCACTTTTAAGTTATTTCCATAGAAGAGACTTCTGGAAGTTTAGGAATTCTGTTAAGAGCTAGAAGCATCTCTAAGACTCTTGCTGTTTAATCCTAATAGTGTTTATGAGGACCTACATCAGCATCCCTTTTGTGTCTGATGTACTGTGTAGTCTTGCACTAATAATTATTTTATCTTCAACATCATTGAACATAGCTTTCCTGCGCCTTTTCTTAAATGTTAATTTGCATTCAAACTTCATTTTTTTGTATCATCCATATCTTTTTCAAAAGTAGCAACTACATATTTATCTTTTTTATATATTGAGAATTGAATTCAGGGGCCAGGGAGATGGCTCAGTAGAATAAGCATTTGCCTGGCAAGCACAAGGGTCTGAGTTCAATGCCCGGTTCTGTCAAAAAAAAAAAAAAAAATTGAACTCAGGACCGTGGGCTCGCCAGGCAGACCCTACACCACTTAGCTATATGCCGGGCCCACCATTTTTAAATATAAATAGCTTTAATGAGCACTATGTACATGAATGTGCGTGTGGCCCTACAAGATTGCTTAAGCTCCTTGAGTTTCTGTTGTCTCATTTGTAAATAGGAATATAATTTTAAAACCCCATAGGATTGTGAGGATTAAATAAACTAATAATATAAAGTAGCATAATTTCTGGCACATGCTAAATATTCTTTGAAGAGGCTGGGGGAAGTGGTTCAGCGTCTCAGCAGTATAAGCGCCTGCCTGGCAACCCCAAGGTTCTGAGTTTGATCTCTGGTACGAAAATAAATAAACACTGATTGAATGACTTTGTTGTAACTCTTGCTAGTTTATTATTAACATATTTTCAAATACCTATTGGGAAAACAGAGATGTTTTTCTACTTAATCATGCAATCATTTTATGGATTGAATATATTAATACTTTGCCATATTTATTCATTGATATATTTTTGAGCATTTTCATTATTTGTATTATTTAAATTATTTTAATTATGCTTCTGTGTGTTGTCAAGATAAGCTTAAGAATAATTATAATAGCATTGATTAGAAAGGGATGGAACTATACCTCTTTTGGTATATTGTAACAGACTGACCTAATGATTAATATTATGGACATCAAGGGACAGAAATGTAAAGAGGCTGGAAACAGCTGCTTTTCAATATGGAAAAAAGTCAAGTGGAAAAATACAGTTTCACAAATACAATCTGTAATGATGCTAAAGTATATTGTAGTTATCTTCAAATATAAATGCTAAAGCATTTATATGAGCAAATAACCATTTTTAAAAATAGGCAAAAATATCAAAACACAGCCTCTTACAGCTCAGCATATTAATATTTCTTTACTTTTTATGCCTCATTTTTATACTTTTCAGCTGGATGATTAAGACCAATATAAAGCAAGACCTATATAACAAGAAATGTAACATTTGTATCTGCCAAGTTCAGTCAAATCCCCTCAGGATTTACCCTGAAACCCTGTATTGCAGTTTGTAGATCCTTTGTTAAAGGATCAAGTCAGCAACTTCTGACATTGCCAATCCTATGGATAACCCACTACTATTATCAACTGCTGGACTCTATTGGATTATTTTGCTGAATTCACACACATACAATATTTAAATGGCAATGGAGTACCCATCTCTGACAAAACTAAACAGAAAAAGGGGATGCAAATAAAGGACCATTTTGTATCTGTATATTCAAAATAGGATAGATATACAGCTGCATTTTCTTAATTCAATATACAGAGAGATTTGTACTAGTAGTGTTTGGACAAGATATAATATCTGAATCTTGTACTATGAATAACCACTATGAAGACAATAATATGCAATGTGTTAATTATTGAAACTGTCCTACTAATTGGTTTTGAAACTGTCTCATTGCTATTTGTTTCTCAGTAACATTAATTTAAAAAAGGAAAAAACAAAATGAATGAGCTACAATGTTTTCCTAAAAACAAAACAAAAACAAAACAAAAAACAAAAGAACACAGTCTCCACACTATTTTCAGTCTTTGAAATGTGTTCTTCATAGTTTTAGCTAAGACTGTTTCATTGGCATCCTACATCATAAGCACACTGATTTTACAGGGAAAACTGAATTAAAATGTTTTATGTTCTCAGATACCCTTTCTCTCTTTCTTACTCTTTTCTCTCTTTCTTTTTATTCACCAATGGTTGGTTTAAATATTGAAACCTCGCATGCTGCGATGGCAGGCATAAACTCTAGGATGACACCCAGGATTTGGAGGCAGATTTATTTACATCAATGGGCGCTGATTAGAATCATTTCCAGAATATCAGGCCCCAATCTCTGATGCTGTAGGTTTCTATGAGATAAGTAAGCAGGAAGTACAGGGGCAGATGATTTCTCCAGCTAGGATTGACTTATATAAAGTGCAACATAATGACCAGCAGTTTTTAAGAAACAGAAGCAATCGGCTCTGGAATAGAAACTATTACCTGGACGACTAACAAATTGGAGTGAACTGGCTGGGGGCACCATTTTCTGTTATATACCACTTTGCTTCAGTAACTTCCTTTGGGGTAAAGTTGTGTTACTCTTATTTTTCTGAGTTTCCTTGTAATATCTGACTCTTTCGTCCAACCTACTGTTTTGTTGACAGAAAGGTGAAAAAAGATTAGAGCACTGCTAGCAACATGATTATAAGGTTTGCTAAAACTTTTAAAAGTCTTTATTTACCAATATCATTGTATCATAGTTAAATGTTTGAATGGCTCAGCAAACTGTGCCACTCTGAAAGGAATACTTAAAATGTGTATAATTTACTTTGTCAAATTGGCATATGGCTTAGATAGCCAGTGTAACACAATACTAAGTGAAACCATATTAGCTGAGTAAAGGGGTCAATAGGAACCAAAGTTTGTGATATTTGCTAGTACTCATTACAGCTTATTTAAACTTAATATGCTAAAAAGTTATAAAGTGGCACAATTCGTGATCCTAACTTGTAGTTCAGAGACTCAGCGTATGAGATTTCACTATATAATCTATGAAGTGTTTATATAAGCTACAGATAAATTCAGAGCAGCACTTGGCAGAATTCAGTGCTTATATAAGTCCCCCGGAGACCTTGTTAAAATGCAGGTTCTGAATCAGTAGGTGTGTGGGGGCCCGAGATTCCTAGTTTCTGGATGGCCCGCAGCAGAGGTTACTGCTGCTGCTCCATGGACCACAATTTGAGTAACAAGGAGTTAGAGACAAATTACCTAGTAGGAGTGCAAAATGAATTCACTGGAGAGCTCACACAATGCAGATGCCTGGTCCTAATCCCACAGATGCTGCTTTAGCATATTTGGGGTGAGACTCCAAGGTTTTGTCTTCCTACCAAACTCTAATGGGATGATAGTGCTGTGAAGCTGTGCAGAATAATCTGAGTATCCCTGATTTACAGGTGCATCACCATGACCAGAAGTTGCTAAGAGACAGGAATAGCTAGATCTGGAATAGAAACTATTAACTGAGCAACTAACAAACTGAAATACTCAACTCAAACCCCCCACAGCTCTAACACGAAACAAAATTTAATGGTGGTAGAATAAAAATTGACTTGTGGAAAATCTGAGATTGTCTAACAGACGACTGGGTTCTCTGGAACACGCTTCCTCTATGGCTCTCAATGTCCTTCACTATAAAATGGGACAAATTACTAGTGCTTCATACATACTTAGCTAACACAAAAAGCAGAAGGACCACTTTTTAATTTGGCCAATAAATTTTAACCTTTTTAGCCATGTCTCTCAAGGCATTAGCAAAGCCCAGGACAATAATACAAAAGGAGACTTCGTACCATGTATGGAAGTGTTTAGAGGTTATGAATCAAACCTATACATTAGACAATAATGTGAATTACTTATTATTGCTGGACCCCAACCCACCTTGTGCAATCATTACATATTCAACACTAATTCATGAAAATGTCTCGATACTACAGTTTAATACTTGAAAGGAATAGAAGAGGACACTTTTTTCCTCCTAGGAAATAATACTTTATTATTTAGGAATTTACCACATGTGCCATTTGAGAGAAAGGATTTGACAACTTAATGAATTAGCTTGTCTTGATATATCTTCTGTCCTCTTGGAAATGATGCCCATTGCTGATGTTAGCAGCTACACACCCACAATTCTTGTTGAATTTTAAGTGCAGCCTCATTACATTTTTAAACAGAGGTTAAGAAATATGGCAAGGCCTTTTCTTGGGAACTGGACAGTGTTAGTGGGGTTACTAGATGTTTGGGATTATGCATCAGACTCTACAGTGCTGAGTGCTGGTCCCCAAGTGACAACAGGAAATTGACATTTATATTTGTGATATGTGGAGACCTCTGAACTTCAGAACGCAGAGAAGAATGTTTTTTGCCTGCATCTAGGATCATACTTTTTTTTGTTGACACAGGAAAGTGAAACTTGAAGTGAATATTACTTAAGGATCACTCAGTCTGGTTGATTGCTGGGAGAGAAATACTAACAACTTTTCTTTGAGAAGCTCTGCAGTTAAAAAACAAAAAGTAGATTATGCTAAATTAGTGTCACTTAGCTCCATACAGGAAATATTGTGTCAAATTAAGACATAATCACCTTCCTTTTGATTCATGAACCTAACAGAGGCAGTTATAGAGACTCTTCCTGCATCACTTACATCACCACTGTTTCAGACATACATGATTTCATACAGTATCCTCTTTGAGAGAGTTCAACAAAATAGTCTTCCTTCAACTTACCATCAGGTTAAGAGAAAAGCAGATTGTCTCTCCAGACAACCTTATGTTTTTCTTGCTTTGGCTGCCTGGCAGATTGGCACTAAGTTTAGTATTCATCAACAATACTTAACATAGCTCAAAGTGTCCATACATTTTTATTTCTTTTCTTTAGATATTCTCCTTGAATTAAATTCACTGATTTAAAATAATCAGTTAGCCCAGGAAGATGTAGCAATATACATATATAAAAAGGAAATAAATAACTATTTGAATGACCTATCTTTTAGAGTTCCTATAACTCAAACGGGGAATGTGCGTGGTAGAATTTTGTAAATAATGAAATCCCATATCTAAGGGGTTTCTATTTTATCCACTTTGTGGTCCAGGATGGTTGCTGGCATTCCAGCCATCATCAAGTTAGCACATGTCAAAAATATTTTCTGATTAGAAAGAAAAAGGCAAGTCAGAAGAGCAAAATTGGATTATGTTCCCTTTGCAGCTTTTACAGAGGTTCTTTGAGAACTGGGTTCCGTGACCACATCTTCTGGGAAATGTGACATTAACCATGGACTTCTGGGAAAAGTAATATTTCATTTCAGGCAGCAGAAAACTCAGGTAATATTAAATGTCTATTACTTTAAAGGAAAAAGAGGAAAGAGAAGTATAGAGCTACTTTCTCTGCCGCAAATTCTTTGTTAATGTTAGAATGGGGACTTTAACTTCTCACTACAATATCCGCACACTGAATCTTTAAAGTTTTCATAAAGATTTAAAATTTCACTTGCCATTTTGGATTGATCTTTAGTCAAGTACTTTCCCAATTTTCAAACACTGAAATCTTACATCTTAAATTAGCATAATTTTTAACAACAAAGTAAATAAGAGTTCTAAATAGAATGCAGATAATGACTTCCAGAATTGTTTGTGTATGTTTTGGCTGTGTTTGGGAACTGAATCGATGATTTATTTTCATAAATATTGATTTCCTTTCCTGGTGTTTTATGAACTGAGTAGGAAGGACCATTGTGTTCAATGTTTGTTTTGTTTCCAATTACTCAAAGTGCAGCAATGAATGTGAATATTTCTTGACTATTTGTATTTTAAACCAACTTTTCAGAGGTTAAATTGGGCATAAGAAATATGCTAAAAAATTGGCTGCATTTGCAAATTGGCATTTGACATTTTCTATTTATAAACATGCTACCTTTTACCCAATATCCAGGGTGATTTTGACAAAAATGAATTTCCATTAACTTGTGTGTTAAATGGCAAATCATACATACATATATATATATATATATATATACATATATATAGCACTAAACTAAGATCATTTAATCTTTGTGGTCAAGGTCAAATATAGTAAAAGAATGTGTGTTATAAATACTTATTATTTGAAATAAACAGCCATTACACACAGCTTTTCATAGTTAACCAAAAAAAAAAAAATCCTGGGGACTCAGATCAATAATTTCTGACATTGCCAGTTAAACAGAAGACCCAATGCTATTATGGGCTACTGGACTCTTTTAGAATATTTTGCTGAGTTTACACACCTATAATATTCAATAACGGAACTTAGAAAAAATGGGGTATACCGATGAATGTCCATTTTGTATCTGTGTATTCAAAGAGGTTGGGATAGATATATAGTTGCATTCTCTTAATGAATAGAATGATTTGTTCTAATGGTGTTTGTAAATAGGATCACAAATCCGCATCTTGTACAGCAATTAACCACTAAGAAGAATATATGCAGTGTATTATTTGTTGAAACTGTACTTCCGATTTGATTTGAAACTGTCTCCTTGCTATCTGTTTATCAATAAAACTTTGAAAAAAAAATCCTGCAAATCACAATCTTTATTTACTGGACTTAAAAATAAGATATCATGCTGAAGTAATAATCTTACCTAAGGGCTTATACTTAAAATCATACACTGATAGTAATTAATAACTGTTCTTGATTCTGATGTAGATTATCTATGAATATGTTTATGTGTGATTGGGAGCAATATAAAATACTACCATTTGGAAAAGTCAGAGTTAGAGGTGGACTGAATATCTGTTGTTTATCATTCATCCATGAAACCAATGATGTATTTAACTGCTTCAGCACTCAACAACAGTACATTTCATATCATGAAACTGTCCTTATCATGATCAGCCAAGCACTTGTCACTCCTAAGTATTTTTAACTTCTCAACTAGTTTTCAAAATTTGTTGTCCTATAAAGTAATAAAATGGCCTAAATTTTCTACACACTAATTAAAATTCCATTTCTCATGAATTCCTTAATCGAGTGCAAGTCATTATGTGCTTTGTTGATTCTTAAGTGCAAAGATAATTGCAATGGGCAGCATGAAAAGGGTTTGATTATTGCCTGTCGACTCTTGTGAATTCTAATAGGTCTAATTGCATAGCATCAATTCATCATCTCAGCATCACTTCTTTTTATTATTAGCTCCCCGAATTGTAATGTTCGCATAAAGAAGTGTTGTAGTATATCAGAGATGACATGGTACCTGGCCTATTATAATTTTCAGCCTTTACATTGTGCAACTCTTGAAATTAAGTTTATTATGGAGCGTCTTTTTTCTTAAAGTAATTCTAAAATGTTCCTGTATATTGAAAGGAATACTGTCCAATAATCTACATAAATTAGCCTTTGTAATAATTCCATTAATGACTGCCAAGACCTTTTTTTGGTGCAGATTGTTCCAATAAATTCAGAACATAATGTGTTCATTGGAAAACATTTATTGCACTTTCTAATGGGAATTCCTGGTGGCATTTCTCAAAGAGTTTCTATATCATAGTGGTTATTCTAAAGATGAAGAAAAGAAAACACTTCCACTGTATAATGGTGTGTAATCTTCCAGGTATCCCAATTACAGAGCTAAAGGACCACCAGAAATTGAGATGTGATGGCCCTGTCATCTACACTTTGAAAAGAGAAGTCCTAGTAAAGGAAACTATGCACTCATCAGCTGACAGGCAAACCAATGCTCCATATGTGCAAGGGAGTGTGTTTAATAATAATGGCCACAAATCCAAGCAATTAAACTCTCTATCAAGTACTACAATTTAATCATTATTCCTAATAATCTTTAGGGCTCTTATGAATAAAATTTTAATGTAGCCATTTTACAGAGAAGACTGCAAATACCACCTAGATGACTAGATGGTTTATGGCAAAGCTTAGAATATAAAGGCAGAACATTCCCACAGTTTGTAGGCCATTTCCCCCACATGCTTTATGATTTAATCAAACAAATGTCATCAGAAATGGCAACACTGAACTTTGGAAATAGGATTGTGTTGTTAAAATGTGACTCCAACTCAACCCAAAATTTAAATCGAACTTCAGGTATTTCTATTTCCTTTAGGATAATACGATCAAAAGTGATTATAAACCTTGCTAGGGAATGAGTCAATTTTGTACAATTGCTGTCTGGCAGTTAAGCAAATTGAAGAAGGGAAAATGTCTTGGTTATCTATTGCTGAGTAACAAACTATTCCAACACTTGGAATAAATCAACAACTATTCTATTAGGCTTGCAGATTCTGTGTGGCAGAAGTGCAGATCACTTGTCTCTGCTCCACAATGTTGGGACTTATTGGGAAGGACTTGTATGTTTGGGAAATGGGTCACAAGTCAAGTACCTGGCAGGGGATGCATGAGCTTCCTCACTGGGTGGGCTCACTAGAGTGGCCCAGCAGTGTGCCTTTGGCACTGAGTTTTAGGGTAAGCACCCAGAGAGCAAATATTTCAAGTGATGGAGGCAGAACATGAGGGCTCTTCACCTGGTGGAAGTCTCACAGCACCACTTCAGCACATTTTATTGGTTGTAAGCAAGTCACTGTGGCCATCTGAGGTTCATTGGGAGGTGATTTATAGCCTAGCTTTTGATGAAAGAGTGGCAAGGTTACACTGCCGAAGAGCTGGAGATATTGGTTTGTCCATTTTTGGATCATAGATGCTGCCACTGGGATGAGTCAACTTCCTGGTATTGCTTGCTGGGTAGTAAAGCAATTTGGAAGAAAACAGACCCCCAGCAGGCATAAATTACTGTCCTAAACATCCCTCTGAAGATTACGCTAATGAGATGATACCTGTTTTTGCTTTGTGTGTTCGTGTGATGAAAAACAAGAATACAACCTGATTCATTTTTCTACAGAGCAAATGTTTGGTTCATTTTTAGAGGATCCTTCAAAATATGTAGTTTAAATGTAAATATTTTATTAAGGCACTTGAGCTGATTTACAAACATCAAGAATTAAGAAAAACACAGTATTCCTAAATTTGCTATCCTAAATGAAATTTTTAATTTACACTACAGTAGGAAATATGCATATCTGACAGATCGCAATGGTGGCATACATAGAATTATCACTTTCTGTATTTTTGTACTTTTGGAAAGTTGAGATAAAATTTACGTACAATGGACTGCAATGATGTTATATACTGATGGTCCTTAGTTCACAGCAGTTTGACATAGTTTATTTTACAATGGTGCAAAAGCAGTATGTACCCAGTAGAAACCATATTTTAGATCTTGACTATTGATCTTTCCCCAATGTTTTATGTACAGTGTCCAGGGTTTTCAGCTATGCTTAGCTGGAGGAATAGGGAAAAGTCCATCTGTTCCGTCTTCCTTCGGTCTTTTGGCTTTTTCATAGCTATGTTAACATCATATCTTGGTGAGTGCTAAAGTTAGAGAAGGTTGACAATAGCTTCACAATTAGCACAGTGCCTACCCCATGGAAAGCACTCAGCAAGGATTAGTTATTCTTTTTACAACCCAAATGTTTCTGAAGTGGAGCTGTCTTTCCTAGAGCAGTTGTGTTGGTCTTAAGCAAAGGAAAGGGAGGAAGATGCATTCTACCAGTGCCTCACTAGAGGCTTCAGGAACCTTCTACACCTTTATAAACACATATCACAGAGATAGCTACTTTTACCTGTGTATGGTGACTTCACATGCATATGTGTAAACATGCATAAAACCTCAGACTTTTATGTAACGATGAAGGCAAATAAACCTGGGGCCAAAGCACATAGACTCTGAAATCTCCCTGGAAGGACATAGAAGGAGCTTCTTCTCTTCTTAAGAAGATGGTAATTTTTGCTTATACGTGTTGATCAAATCTTTTCTCTTGCCATGATGGCTCCCCGCAGAGTTTATTTGTAAAACAAAACATTGTGCTTTCTATAGTCGGTCTTTGTAATTCTATTCCTGATGAAAGCCCTGTGATCAGCTAGCATAGCCACATCTGAGGTCTTCAGATCTCCTGATGGTTCTGTGTGTTTTCTATGCACCACTGTAATTTATCTCCCTCTTTTGTTATTTATGATCTCTGCTTACATTTGAGTGCTTGGTCAACTGACTGGCTTACACTGAAATATGGAAGCAGGTTTTGTGAAATATGGAAGTGGCTCTCAGGTCTGCAGGGCACAAAGTTCTCCTGACTAGGTATTTTGTTTAGGTAGTAACAGAAGTTCTCAGCCATGGGATTCTAATGGAAATGCTCTACTTGTCTATCATCTTTCCAACTACTTATTAATCCAATCTTCGGCCCTGCCTTAATCTAGTCACAGTCAGCTTTCATTCACAGCCTTTCTTCATTTTTTCCTTCTGGTTCATTGACTTAACTTGGAAGCATGCACTCTTCAAATTCTCTGTTTTCACACAACCTTATAATTTACGTTTTTTTTAGTCTCTCATTTAGTGTCACTAGTGCTCTGCTGACATTCAATTCAGAGTGAGCTATTTGTACCATAGTGTTTAATCAAAATGTGTTTATCTTTGTAACTGTTTAATATATAAGAGCTAAAGGAGAAATTGAGACAAATTTTACTCTAGACAAGTTTTGCTTACATGGAGAAACATTTGAAAACACACATTGCAATTAGTATGTATGACAACAGGGCATGGCAGGCCAAGAGAGGCCACAAAGGTCAACAGAGCAAGTCCATTAATAGAGTACTATCCAAGAACCATAGCTGGAGGGAGTAGTGGTATGTAGACCAGTGTAGAATTTGGGTGTCAAAGAAACACTAAAATATCAGGTCAAGGTTAGAATTTTGGTAAGAGAGTTACAGGCTGCCACTATAGGTCGAGATTAGTAGTTTTCAACATGTAGTCTTAGATGGTGGTATCAACATCACTTAGAAATAGGTTAAGAGTGCTAATTTTTGGTCTCCATCCCAATTCTATCCCACACCAACTAACTCAGAGGCTGTGGGGCTGTGTGACCCAGGATCCTGCTTTCCTACACTCTCCAGAAGATTCTATTACCTTCAGGTTTGAGACTACTGATCCATACTTCTAAGTAAGGATGAAAAAAGTTGCTAGTTAGGAACTTGGCAGCAATTTTGGCTTAAGCAAGGGCACATACCAAGAGTGTAACCAAAGGAAGTTAAGTATAGCTTGTTCTAGATGGCCACCATAGGAATCAGCCAACGTCTATTCGAATGGGAGTCAAGAGCTACGCCTGATTACTTGTGTATAGAAAGGTTTAAGAAGAAATGAATTCTCCACAGAACAAGTTAGCCCCCAACTTGATATATTTATGTCATTACTTTTGGACACTAGGCATTCTGTTCATTTGAGGCACTGTTATATTTTCTTCCCTGGACTTACGTGGCTCAGTATAGGGAACTAACCTTCTTTACATGTGTTCATTAACTTGATTATAAAAAAGGGCATTCTCCTTCCTATGTTAGTTATACAAGCCTCTTTGGAAGATCTACAGGGAAATATTAAGAAAACTTTGCCTTCAGAGAGGGATTTTTTTTTTTTTTTCGTTTCTTTCCAAAGTTCTATGTCAAGAGCTTTCAGATTGACCTCAACCCAGTGTTAGGGACACATTTGGAAAGCCAAGTCCATAAAAGTAAGGAGAAGCCAAGGGACTGGGCTATGTTACTAGTGCAATATGGGATGATCTGGTGCTAGCCATTTTCTCTCAGCGAAGGCATTTAAGCAAGTAGGTGTGAGGATGTGGTAAGGAAGAATGAAGAAGATATCAGGAAAAGCGAGAGTGGCCAAATATGATGCACTCATAAGCTCTCACTAAAGTCATCTCAGAAAACCATGTTTATTAGGAACTGTAAAAGCAGCCACCCACATCCTGGGCATGAAGACTCTGTATCACAAGAGAATTCCAAGGAAAATTTCTTTTCTAACTGTAGCAAAAACCTTTTATTTCTTCTCTGGCCTCTGTGCTTTCTCCAGCTCCTTCTTCTTATCTACAGAAATACATATGAAACATTTATGTGACAAAGTTCTTTGACCAGGACAAATGTCCCCATTCTCTGGCCTTGTTTAGCACAGTGGTGATTTACGCATTTAGAGGAATTCTGCCATATGACACTACTAACTTCATCTTCTACTCTTAGCATTTCAGACTTCTCAAAACCTAAGAGCTAAGAACTAAGTGAGGACTCCCAAGAGTATTCCATGGACTCCTAGTCCATGGCTAGGTTCTTATGCCTAAGTACATATTTACAAAAGAGCCTGACTTTGATACATTTCTTGTTTCTTACACAAAATATCTGACACCCAAGTTAAAAGAGGGAAGGTTTTTTTGGGCTCATGGTTTTTGGAGGTTTCAGTCCATAATCATCTGGCACAAAGGCCGAGAGTCATGGCAAAGTAGGGGGAAAAGCAGCAGAAGACAAGTAGTAGCAAAAGAAAGCAGTAAGTGACAAAACAACAATTTTCTTTCTGTCCCTTGTACCTTCTTATCCACATTACTCACCCTTAGGGTGGTAGCACTCATGGCCACAGTGGGACATCCTTAATCCTAGCATTGCACCAAGGATCCCATCACTAAACCCTTGATCCCATCAGCATGTACCCTAAACCCAACTACTTCTGAAAAGCCTTACCTATGACTGCACAAGGCAGTCATCGAGATACAAGCCCTAACAGAGCCATAAGTATTGTCATGAAATTCCATAATTCGATTGTATTTATGTCTTCTTGATGACTTTTTCTTTAATAAGAAAAGGCAAAATATGACAAAGCGTATCTGACTTAATCTTATACAGACTTTCATGCTATTCTAGAAATAAAGATGTATTTGGCAATTGCACTAGAAAGATTACTTTTGTTCTCTAGAATTTTTTTATATATAGTGTTAAAATACATAGCTGCAATTCACTTACTGTATTAGAACTACTGGAGTTACTCTATCAGTCCTATGTAACAAAATAAATAGTAAAACTGTTAAAATCCTTTCAAAATATAGCAATGACATTGTCTTTTGTATATTCATAATGTTTGCATAGCAAGGATGTTTTGAAAGGTACTTGATTTTTTTCCCTTTTTATCTCTGGGTAGCTATATTTATAATAAAGCATACAAACCTAATGTTTAGGATAAAACAAAACCCTTTTACTTGAAGTAGGATTTATTGTAACTAATTCATGATAATTAGGTATCTACAAACAGCTTCTCAAAATTGAACTATATTCATCTGGTAAAGTGTAAATCTATGTTTATTTAAAGTATACAATATACAAATAGAGCATGAAGTAAGTCTGCTTGGAACAAAGTTGTCATCAGTTCTAAAAGAAGAAACACTATATAATAGCTAGTATAACGTAGATGCATATGTTCTGAGTCATGAAAATATTGAATATGTTTCTTTTCTCCGCTTTTCCCTGTATATTTTATGTGCACTCATTTTAAACTGGATAGCATGTTTTATTAAATCATGTTTGAAAACCAAAATCATACCTTTCAGCATTAAAAATAGCAATTTTTTAATCTAGTTGCTAGCTACATGAGAAATATATTTCTTGTGAAAATATCTACTTGCATAATTCATTAAGCAATTATATTACTATTTTTTTTCTTATTTGAGATATCCTAGAGGGCTGGCCAAATAGCTCAGTGGATTAAAAAGTGCCTACAAGCAGGCACAGGGGCTGGGGCTTCGATCCCTGGGGCCTGCCATGCCGGCCCTGCCCTGGGGGCGCACAGAGACTGAGTGGTGGAGCCTGCCTATAGTCCCAGCACTTAGGAGGCTGTAAACAGGAGGATCACTATGAGTCTGATCTAGTAGTGAGATCCTGAACACCCTGTAGACCCTTCCCTAAACACACACACACACACACACACACACACACACACACACACGAGATATCCTGATAAGGGATTGACCTAATTGCATTACAAAAAAATACCCTGATAGTCAGGGCTGGTAGTACATAACTGCAATCCCAGTATTTCGGAGACTGAGACAAGAGAATCTTTGTGAGTTTGAGGCCAGCATGGTTTACATAGTGAGTTCAAGGTCAGCCTGATCTACATAACAGAACCTTGTCTCAAAATAATACCTGATGAAAATATATAAAATTTTATATGACTATACATAAAAGTGTCAGAAGAAAAGAACCAATGCATACATTAAGTGAATTAAAATCCACTGAGATAACTATTACCAAGTATTGACTTTGCCAAAAAAAAAAATCTATATCCAGTAAAAGGTTGAAATATATATAAAATTTTTTGGGGGAATATATATATATATATATATATATATATATATATATATATATATATATAGTATGCTCCAGTGAAAGGAGATAAATGACAGCTAGAGATGAAAAAAATTATTGGAAATTAAAGAAAGAAAATAGTTTCAAATGAAAAGACTTACGTTTGAAAGAAAAGAGTTGAAGATTAAATTAGGAAGAATAAATCAGGAAATATTCTAAACTGTGCAACAGCTAAAGTACTTACAAAAACAATGAAGTGAATCAATATTTACTACCAAACATATAAATTCAACTCTGAAGAGTTCTGGAAAGAATGGAGAAAATGAAGAGCAATAATAGTTGCATAACTACAATGATACCTTAGTCTATCTTGTGTTGCTGTAAGAAAATACCTTACACTGGGTTATATAAAGAAAAGAGATTGTATTTGGGTCATCATTCCAGTGACTTGAGGGTCCAAACACATGATGCCAAAGCTGTGGTAAGAAACACTCCCCTCCTACACCATGGCAGACAAGCACAAAGAGAAGTGGTGACAATCAGAAGGTTTGATATGAGCACAAAGAAAAGAGATAAGAGCTGGATGTGCTCTTTGGGTTATGGTTCTAATCTGCTCCTACCAACCTGACCCACTTCAGAAAGACTGAATCAATCCACTGCTAAAGATGAAACCTCTACCACCAACTGTGCCCTGCTTTGAGGAGGTCCCTTCTCCGCAGCACTGCCACCATGGCGACCAAACAAAACTCACACCCCTGCAAAGGAAAAGTTATTTTTCCATCCTAAAAAACAAAGACATATTGAAAATGTAGTATTCCAAGGATAATAGCAAGTTTTTAAAACTTCCAGGGAAGAAATTAAAAATCTACTTCACCTATGGAGCTATGAAAATCAGCTTGTCTCTTTCCTCATGGCAGAACAGAATGAAGCAACATATTCAAGACTTTAAGACAAATAATTTTGAACCTACAGCCCATATGTCAGAATTGCGTTCAAGAATTAGAACAAACTAAAAATACTTGGAATTGCAGTGGCTCAGAAAATTTCTAGCCACAGACCATGTCTCAAAGAATTATTCAAGGATATATAAAAATAATCATGACAAAATGAGTCTAATAAAAAGAAGACCAACAGTCTGAGAAGTGACGGAAGAAGCAGTAAAATGTAAAATCTTACATAATTGACTAATATGTATAGATATCAATTTAAAGAGTAATAGTGAAATACTGATAAAATATAGACAATCATATTGCTGTCCTACAAAGGTGTATTATAAATACAATTACATACAAGTGGTAATGAAAATCAACCAAGTCTTTATCAAGATTTACAAGGCAGATGCTATGTCTGGTGTTTCATAAGAATATTAATTTTTTCCTCCATAATGAACTTGACTAGTATATATTATTGTTTCTATACTTGAAACAAAATAATTTACCTAGTTATAGAGCTATACCATTGGGATACTAATTCTTGTTTCTTTATAATTATAATTACATATTCCAGTGATCATCCTACTTTGATATTTCTTGGTACTTCTCCATAATGATATAATTTTCCTATTCATACAAAATTTACTTAGTCTTTAATTCAACTAATTTTTTTTCATCATAATACCCCCCAGGCATCTTATCACATTTTTCTCAATCACAGCCCTACTTCTAAATAAAAATGAGAATTTTTATTGACTGACCCATATAGAAGAGTGTATTACTGAAGAACTCATTCCCAGATGTTATTTATTTATGTCCAAGTATTTCTTTCTTTTTAAAACCTTACATTCTTGACTTAATTTGCAAAGCTTCCATGCAAACAATTCACTGCTGGCATCTGAATTACTTTGAAAAGGTCTTTGGGTTTTGCTCAAGAGGTTTTATACTAATGGTTTCCACTAAATAATCTCACAGAAGCACATGTTGACCTCTCTGAATCTTAGTCTCATGATGAATCATGTTTGAAAGGCTCAGTGATAGATTCTCTTCTCAGTGATTCTGCCAGCCCCAAAATAGTTAAGGGAAAAAGTTAAAAAAGAAAATCTGCCTTGATGCTGAGAAATGAAGTACCTTTGATTGTATCTTTTATTTTTTCTTCTTTTTCTTAATCTTACTAACCCCTTTTCTATTCTTGTTCTCTTTCTACATTTTACTTTTATGATGAAGACAGGTTCTCAGAGGTGTGACTAACATTACAACAATTCAAACTTCAAACACCGTTCTACATTCCTAAGTCTGTTGTCCCCTCAGTTGCCCAGTGTCAGGTTCCTGGGAGTGAATTTGGACTCATCTCTTTCTATTCTTCTACTCACTCTACAACTATCAGAATTTGTTGGCTTCTTTTTATGATATTTGAGTTACCTTCCTCTCTTTCCTTTCCTCCTTCCCTAGTTTAATATTGGCTTGTCTTGTTTTCCTCAGTAGCTTTGAATTCACTCTGAAAAGAAGAAAGTGCAAGGCAATGAAATCATTGTTATGATTTATTTAGGGAATTCAGAATTTCCAAAGGAAATCTCTGCCTGTTGCCAATAATGTCTTGCGTAATTTTTGCTTTAGAAAACTGCTCCTTCATTTTACTTCTCCAGTAGAAGTAAGTGATCTAATAACATTCATCTTACACTTTCTTCCTCGAATCCTTGAAAACTGTTGAAGAACTGCTTCCCCATTCTAGGATGCTGGAAAACAGAAATGTGCTATTCAAAATCTTAGAGGAGAAAGAAAGAAAGAGAGAGGGAGAGAGAAAGAGAGAAAGAGAGAGAGACAGACAGACAGACAGACAGACAGACAGACAGACAGAGAATTGTTCTAGACTCTGGAGACTGAGCAAAGAATAATTGAATTTAGTTAAAATTAGTCCTAAAGATTTCTCAATCTATATAAATGTAAAATTAGATAAAATATTTTTTCTTTTAAAACTTTGTATAGATTTTGACATTTATGTTCATTCTCTTAAGCCACAACAGAGGTCAACCACAGATGCAGGGAAATAAAGCGGGGTTTTAAGTGTCAGATACTCAGCATATTAGGTTTCCTACATAAGTCACAAGGTAATAAATCCTAAATATCTCTAATATGATCCTGAATCCTAAAAACAGCTGCCACAAAACCATCTTGAGTGACTGCTTGGCTGGAGATCAATTTTGAAAAATATTATTTTAGTATCACAGTCCCCACTAACAATAACTAGGAAATACCATTTTTTAACAAATTTGCTACATACGGTTTTCCTTACAGAGTTAAAAGAAGTCACTGTTACTCCAAACTTAACCAGGTAAAGAAGTTCATGGTGTCCATTTTCCATTTGAAAAATAAATATTCCCTCTTAACTATTAGATCTCCTCAAGGGGAAGTTCTAAGGCAGCGGTTCTCAGAGGATGAGTGGAAAGTTTGAAAACAGCTTCAGCGCACAATGAGCTCATCGTATCTGAAAGGCAGTTTGGGTGTAGATTGATCTCCGGGACTCCAGCAATATAAGCCAATCTGTTCTTACTCCCCCTGTAAACATCCATTGTGAAAGAATTTAATGAAATTGCCATTATTATTTAAATATTTTATCATTCTCACCCCACCCACACTTTATTCATGTTACTGAACTTGTAAAAGTTGAATTCATGAATAATGCAACTTCACAGGTTAGAAATTGCCACATATTCTTTAGGTTAGAAGCTATGTCAGTTTAATTCTTCAAATAGTCTGTCCTTCTCATTTGTCCTTTCAATATAAGGACTTCTTAAGAAAAGGAGCATTGGGACTTAATTGGGCGCTAGACCATTAAAAGGGAACCAAATGAGAGCTGGAAAAGGTATAGTCCAGAGTTGTCCTATGAATTGTATAGCCTCAGAAAAAAAATTGTCTGGTTTGTTTTGACAGAGTAATTTATTCAAATGTCACTTTATCATTTTATCCAAATGTCACTTTTTAAAGAAAAGTGAATAGTGATCCCATTAATTTTTGAGAAGACACGTAGAAAGCCTGTCATGCTCCCATTTTGTTATTTGAGGTAAAACCAGTTTTTAAAACAAAGCAGATTTATTATAAAATGAGCCATATGCAGATGAAGGGAATGACACATTTAGAAAATGTGCTTATTTAATTACCTCCTCTAAAACAAGAAAAGGAATCACTACATTCTGTTTTTGCCTATTGGGAAGTCTTTAGAAAGATTTTCATAGCTTTTGTTAAAGCTATGTTGAAATTATTTTTTTTTAAACAATCATCTATAGTAGAGTTGTCAGGAAATGTTTGATTAGGTGTAGGTGAGTGTTTCACTGGAGATGCAGCTTCTCAGTTCTATAAAGGTTGGTGCTGACAGATCTGAACCAGTATAACTAGATTCCGTTGCTTGCCCAACTAGACTACCCATTCTACCTCATTGTTTTCTCCAACTCAGTACATCACCTTTGATTAGATTGATGATAATTGTACTGGCTTTCATTTAATCACCCACAAGTTCACTAATTATCTATTAGGTAACTGGTCTCATAGAGTGCTTGGCTTTGTGGGACACACAAAAGCAAATTTGTCATGTACCCTGCAGTGGAAGCATAGAGTCACTATAGGAAGGTAAGAATCACAGAGTAACATCTCAGAAGGGGAAAGACTCTTGGAACATATGCAGTCATACTTGGCTCCTTTGATGGTAGGAAATGTCTTTCTTTCTCAGACAAAATGTCATATTATTTGATAACTCATAGTTATATAGTACCTTGTCAGAAATGTTAAATGCCATATCAATAATGGTCAAACATAGGAAAATTAGTTCATACTGTGGGGTTCATCTCCATAAAGCTAAATTCTTTGGGTCTCATGGAATGGGAATAGGAAGTCTTTTCTGAGAGAAAAATGAGGCTGCATGTGTCTGGAGGTAGAACAGTCCTGGAATCAGAAAAGCAAATGACCCATGCAGTGAGAATGAAGGGAACCTTGTGAATCTGGCACAGAGAGGATTGTCCATAAATGATTATTGAATGAAGGACAGAAGTACTGACTGAATGAATGATTGCAGAAGAATCTTTCTTGCTCAGGCTTGCGTCAACTGCGGAGCTATGAAGGAAGACGGCTGATGACAAAGCAGCAAATACAACTTCAGCAGCAGCCTGTGGGGCCCGCTCCTGTGGGGCCTCTGTATACTGCAGTGCCAGCCTAGATTCTGCATTGGGAATTTCCCATATAGTACAGATGAACACGCATTCATCTTTACCCACCACAGAGAATTTCTGAAGCTTATTTTCTCCTTCAATCCTAAAATACTGGGTTTTACATCTCTCTGAAAAGCTAAATTGCTGTCATCTCTTGACCCAGAACAAAGATCTTATTATCATCTTCCTTGAAAAAGTCATATTGTCTGTTCGGACCTCCACCTCCTCTCACCCCTACTGCTGAAGCACTAGAAATGCCATGCGTTTGACTCACTTCCTTCTAAGATGTGTTCTCTTTGAGTTCATTCTAAAATGACACTAAATATTGGAATTTTGTGGTGAGTTCAGCTTCCCACAGTCCCTCTGAGACCTCTCTCTGTTGGAAATATCACTATTGTGATGCAGATGCCCTCCATACCCTGTGGAATCTCAAAGACTCTGTCAGTGGTTGACTATAGGATATCCCTTTTATACAAATTTCAATCAGCATTATTAAAAATAACTATGTGTAAGAGTCCAGTTTGAAATAGGACATATTCCCATCAGCAAGGCCAATTTTTGCGGCCAAGGACAATCTTAAATAGATCTTTGGCAGGAATGAGAAAAAGCTGACAAAAATTTAAAAATGAGCTTTGCCTCAACCCTTTTTGAAATAAAGAAGATAACATTTGGAAGAAATTGATCGAATAATATTTTATAGCTTGAGCTTAAAACTTCACAGTTTTGAAGTCAATTAAGCATAAAACATATTGTCAGTGCATGATTCACCAAACATGGAAACATTATCACATTTGCATGCAAAAATCAACCCTCAAATTGAGCTGGGTGTTTGGCATTCAAGCTTTGACGGTGCATTCTGTGTGCCTTTATCAGCTGCAAAATGCAAATGGAGTTTAGTTGCTGCTTGCTTAATCTTAGACATAGACATCTATAGCACCAAGGAGGCTGAGAGAGGTAAACCGAGAGCCCTGTGTGAGAAAACAACAGCAAAAAAGAGTCAACCCCACAGAACCAAAAGAAAATGGATTTGAAAATGACATTGTTGGTGCTAGTTCATTTCACACTCATAAAGTGACTACAGTCTTTCTGAATAAGGAAAGAAATACATCATGCAACTAAAGAAATGTATGAGAATAATCCAAATTTAGAAACATGCTACAGGGAAATAGTTGAAGTACATTCTAAGTGATGCTTGCTGCAGATTAAAAAGGATTATCTTATGGACAACTGATTGTTTCTTGAAATATTAAAAAAAAAAACAAGCTTTGAAAGTGTGTATGTAAAAAATTGACCTATGTAGAAAGAAAAGACAGCCTTCATTTTGTGATGCAATCAGGTGGTAATTCAATTTCCTGTTAACTCAACTTCAAGTATTCTCTTTCAGGTTGTAGATTAGCAATGTTTAACATACAAATCGGTCAATAGCATTTACAAATAGTACCTTTAGTGCTTTGTTTTGTGACTGTGTCTCTTGAAAAGAAAATCAATTTCATTCCAAGTATTGGTTTGCTTCTTGAAATTTATGCAGTTTGAATATGATTGACAGGGTGCGGCATCATTATGCAGTCTGATAGATGGACCGATGATTATACTTCTGAATACAGGAATGGAGTGAATGAAAGTGACACGTAATTGATTCTACACTTGGTCTGACTGTTCATTAACAGTTTGAATGTAGCACAGTCACTTCACAAATGAAAAACGAATGCAACCTATATGTGCTTTGTCATTTGTTTTAAAATTCATTATGTTAATATTTTGTCAGAGAATATTTCTGCTGCATTTGTTTTGTGAAGGATAAGTCTGATGGAATCTATGTAAATAGTTCCACTGCTCTCAATATTATTTGGCATTCCAGTCACACACTTTTCAATTCACACTTTTGAAAACAAAGGTGGGTTCCTCCCTACACGGCTTTCAGAAATCTTACTTTACCCTCCCTTCCTATGTAGCTCAGACTAATTCCCCAGGATAAACAGGGGTGGAGGAGATCAAGGTGGTGGTTATAGCATCAAAGCAAAAGAGCTGATTTATCGACTGATTGATTTCAGAAATAGATGAGCAAAGCAGGCTCCGTTTGTCTTGCTACACTTTAGTCTGATGAGACGCAAAAGGGCCTTGTCTCATTTCCCATGCTTCCTGAAGGAGTTGCATTTGAAATGTTGATTAAATATATAAATCGTATTTCTGCTTTCTCAACTTTCCTGAGTAAAACAAGAGAGGGCTTCATTGCAAGAAGTTTGCTTTTCTTTCTTGAATGTGAAGGTGGTCACTTTGAGAAAGCAGCATCACTTATTTTATGAAAAAAATGTCATGACAAAATTTCTTAACAAAATAATGAAACTCAAGAGCTTAGTAGGGAGTAACTACATGCACCCTCCTTAGAGGGTGGGCTGTATTGCACTGAGGAAGTTCATTCACTATCCAAAGTCCTAGTTCACTGTTTAGTCTAATTCTTATCAATTCAAACTCAGGCCCTTTCCTTAGTTAGCTGCATTTCTCATACGCTAAGTAAATAAACTATTTTCTACAGTAGCAGCATAAATGAAGCAATATTTTTGAAACAACAAAATAGGTAATCTGGGGAACCATCAGGGCCTCTCCCTGCTTCCTTTTTACCTGTTTTCCATTTTGTTCCCATCACATCATATTTATGGCTCACGAAGAGTTGCAAGACTGAACGCATGATAGCCATTCCTGACTTTTCCTTGGGGCGCAAGTTCCTGCCAGCTTATAAAGCAAATAAATAACACAACTAGTGCTGAGCTGGGTAATGTTAAGTAGGAGCTATGATTACACCACACTCTCCAAATTAGACTGTGTTTACAATGAATAAACATATTAGTGTCATATTGGCATAGGGATGCTGTAGGACCTCCAGATGATAGAAAGGTATAACTGTCAACTTGCTAGATGTCTGATACACAGGGTTCAGGTTCCCCCAAATCAAATAATAAATCCTTAGGAACAATGGAAGGTAAGAATAGGAGATATTTATTGAGGGAGAGAGACTTTCTGTCTAAGAGAGACAGAAAGGGACTCAGAAAATGGTTTGCCCATGAGCACACGTGTGTGTGTATGAGTGTGTGTGTGTGTGTGTGTGTGTGTGTGTGTGTGTGTATGTAGTACTGGGGATTGAACTCAGGACTCTTTGCTTGCCAGTCAGACACTTATTCTACTGAGCTATCTCCCTGACCCTGGACACAACTTCTTAAGGGAAGTTTTATAGAGCAAAATCACAAGGTAGCTATGAAGTCAAGCTATAGTTGTAAGGTGGGACAAAACTATAATCCGCCAACAAAGTCACAACTATTGCCATTTAGGTGCTATTGATCCAATGAAGAAGCAGGTCACATAGCAAATGTGCATGGGAAGAACAAGGACCTATCCAGGAAGGAATGCATCGTGGACCTGGTCCCCTACCCAGACAATTGATGCCTACTTAGATTATAGATCATGATTGTTTATCTCTAGGGATAAGTGCGGTCACTGCATCTTTGTCTTCAGGCCTTGCCCTTCAATAAATGCACCTCCAGCCACAGTTGTAATGTTATCATCTTCTGCATCAACTCTTTTGAGGCCCTAGCCTTGTCTCACTGCCTATAATATCTCTACCTAACTTACCAGTCTATAATAATATTCTAGCCTTTGTCTAGCTCTGATGTTTATTAAACCAGTAGTTGACTTATTAAGATAATAGGTTTATGAACTTCATACTGGTAATAGATTTAATCATATCCATCTTCTATGGGTTCATTTTTATCTTCAACCAGACTTTGATAAGCATGCTAATCAAAAACCCCTGACTATCTGGGAAATCTTATATTATGGCTATTTAAAAGTACTGGGTGTCTACAGATGCTTCTTCCCCTAAAGAAGTGGAGTTTGTGACATAAAAGTGTGTGTGTGTGTGTGTGTGTGTGTGAGAGAGAGAGAGAGAGAGAGAGAGAGAGAGAGAGAGAGAGAGATCCATCTAATGGAATACAATGACGGTGATGGTGTGTGACTTCCAAGGCTGAGTTATAAAAAGCAATACTATTGGTACACTTGCTTCTGGAACTTTGAGCTGTCCTTTAAGTAAAACTCTGAGGCTGAACTGCTGTGCACAAAACCCTATTAGCTCACATAGTGTCCCTGAGATTCTACGATGAGAAAGATGCCCATCTAGCCCTACCTTAATAGCTGCAGCCCCCTGCTTCAGTACCAGCCACTGCAGATGGCAACCTAGGAGAGACCTTGCTTTAGCCCTTTCAGAATTTTCTTTTCTTTTCCTTTTTTTTTTTTTTTTTTTTTTTTTGAGACAATTTCTCACTGTGCAATTCAGGATGTTTTTGACCTCACTATGTAGCCCAGGCTGGCCTTGCTTCACAATAATCCTCCTGTCTCAGCCTCGCAAGTGCTGGGATTACAGGTGTGCATCACCATACCCAGCTATTTCAGAATTTCTGACCCACAAAAACAAGAAAAAATGAAATGTTGGTACTTGTGTTAAGCCATTATGTTTTGGAGTGATATTTTGCATAGCCATGTCTACCCAGAATCTAAATGTTTTTTTTTTTTT
>NW_004524649.1:10537085-10558900 GCF_000260255.1 Octodon degus | reverse complement strand
GAAGAAGAAGAAGAAGAAGAAGAAGAAGAAGAAGAAGAAGAAGAAGAAGAAGAAGAAGAAGAAGAAGAAGAAGAAGAAAGGAGCTGATGAGCCAGTCCCTCTCCTCCACCATGGCACCCAAATAATTATGCATGCCTCCATAACCCAATAGTGAAGTTGTGAGCCACTCCCCTTCTCTCAATTTAGCTGTAGAACAGCACTGCCCTAATGATTTTCCAGGCTTACACTTAGCATGCCTTGACCCTAAAGGGGCAGATCATCCACACAGGTGAGAGAGGCAGCGGGAGGATCCCAGCGTCTGACCCTTTAAATGCTGGAAGCCTGAGGTACAGACCTTTATTTCCCTCAGCCCTTCTGCCTGTTCCTATGCTACTATCTGGTGATCTTCAGTAAACATAGCTTTTTTTCTTTCTTTCTTTTCTTTTTTTTTTTTTTTTGTATTTTAGGGAAGGGTCTACAGGGTCTTCAAGGTCTCACTACTATATCAGACTCCTAGTAATCCACTTGTTTACAGCCTCCCAAGAGATGGGATTACAGGCAAGGGCCACCATGCCCAGTCTCAATCCCTGGTTCAGCGTGCCCTGTGGGTGGGGTCAGCATGGCAGGCCCAGGGATCGAACTCCTGGCCCCTGCATCTGCATGCAGGCACTTTAACCCGCTGAAAACAGCTACTTTCTACATATTACAAGGGGTATACTTGGCAAATCTTTTGTGTCCTGAATAAGATCCTCAACTATTTTTATCCCTCTAAACTGTAACTTTAGGATAAAGAGTAGGATTTATAGGAAGTATACTATAATTTATAATACAAGGGCACACTATTTCCCCCATAAGTGCTCTTCTTGAGAGAAGTATTTTTATAATCATGTTGTCACTGTGCTCTGGTGTCTTCCCACATTAGTCTATGGATTTTGGTGTATTATTTTGCTTCAGGGTTCATTGAAAGAGAGGAGTAGATTTAATTATCCATGTCACACTTTTCATTGCTAAAAATTCTTGACAGTCATTCAAAATTCTTTGTCTGTTGAGATATTTTCAAGTATATTTTTAATACATTACTACTTTAAGGCATATGAGATCCAGCTTGTATGTTAAAGCTATACTAATTTTTTTCCCTGTATTTTTAGGGAAGGGTCTACAGGGCGTTCAGGATCTCACTACTAGATCGGGACTCCTAGTGATTCTCCTGTTTACAGCCTCCCAAGTGCTGTGATTACAGGCACACGCCACCACACCGAGTCTCAATGCTGTCTCAGTGTGCCCCAGAGGCGGGGCTGGCATGGCTGGCCCAGGGATGGAAGCCGGGGCCCCTGTGCCTGCTTGCAGATGCTTTAATCTGCTGAGTTAATTAGCCAGCCATTATACTAAAATTTTAAAGATAGTTTCTTAGTCATTATCCCATCACTGGACACAAATGAAAGAGGAACAGCCTAGAGTGATTTACAGATTCAGTGCATGGTTGACTGGTTCCAAGGCAGACACAGGATGGCAGAAGATCATGTGTTCAACCTGTGATAGCCAAAAGGCAGGCAGAGAAAGGAGGAGCTGAGGACAAAAATATACTCCTCTGGGTCTCAACCCAGCCAGACTCAGGTGCCACCTACCTGGTACCACCTCCTCATGGCACATTCAGTTACGGGACCCACTAGTGATTGCCTGGTGGCTGGTTTCCCTTTGTGGCCCTGAATGTACAAGATCCCCTGGACTCACTTTTCAAATAAAAGTTTTTTTTTGTTGTTGTTATTTTATTTATTTTTTTTCATAATTTTATTGATAAACAGATAGCAATGAGACAGTTTCAAATCAAATCGGTAGGACAGTTTCAATAACTAACACACTGCATACATTCTTCTTAGTGATTAATTGCTGTACAAGATGCGGACTTGAGATCCTATTTACAAACACCATTAGAACAAATCATTCTATTCATTAAGAGAATGTAACTATATATCTATCCTATCCACTTTGAATGCACAGATACAAAATGGACATTCATCTGTATACCCCTTTTTTTCTGAGTTCCGTTATTTGAATATTATAGGTGTGTAAACTCAGCAAAATATTCTAAAAGAGTCCAGTAGCCCTTAACAGCAATGGGTCTTCTGTTTAACTGGCAATGTCAGAAATTATTGACCTGAGTTCCCCACAGCTCAACATAACATCATGGTTTTACTTCCTATATTTCGTCTTTATACTTTTCTACTGGATGGTTAAGACCAAGGTAAAGCAGGACCTATGCAACAAGAGTTGTAGCTTTGGGGTCTGAGAAGGTCAGTGAAATCCCCTCAGGATTTATCCTGAGATCCTGTACCTCCGATTGTAGAACCTTTGTCAGTGTCAGCCATGTGGATGAGTCACGGCCGTTGCTTGGCCAATGTGCTCTCTGTGAAAGCCTGAGAGAGTGTTTTCTCTCCATGTGACTCTCCTTAGGCACACTCTATGTCATCGATCACTTTCCTCTTTGGCCCCATAATCTCCTTGATCAGAAAATTTGGGACACTACCGAGGCACATGACGTTACAGTACAAGTTCTCATATGTCCTGAGTCTTAATTGACCTTAGAAGGCTAGGACCAAAATGTTGGCTTTCCTTGCAGCCCTCCTTTTTCTCTAACTTTGGTCTGCAAACTTAGGTTGTTACCCATCCAGAAGACAAGTTTATTATTATTATCAAAGGACTTAGGCTATTAAACTTAACCTCACCATCTCTCTGCATTTCAAACATCTTAGGCATAATAAGGAACAGGTATTTTTCATCAAGTATTGATATGTTGAACTTTAAGTCCCTACATCAAATAAAACATTTATACTTCCGTATCTTAGGGTCTCGGATGCCTGGGGTCTGACCAATTCTTCAGATGCCTTAAAGCTACTTTTTTATTGTCCAGATGCAAAGTGCTTGGCTTCCTTTTATTTTGTAAAATATTTTGTCTATTTATTTTATGACAAAACAAATAGACAACTTCCAACTCACTTTGATCCACCCGCCTCAGCCTCCCAGATGCTGGGATTACAGGCATGCCTCGACACACACGGCTGCCTGAGTTCCTTTCAGTGTTATTCTTTTTCAGCATCCACACTCTCCTTTCTCCTAACTTTGTAAGCACTTCCTGTCTTGTGAAACTCTAGACTTTTCAAATCATTCAGCTTCACCATTGGCTCTCAATTGTCACAGTAACACTGACTAAAGGCAGTCAGTCATACCATATCACAGTCTGAACTTTGGCATGCTTTGAGATTGCCTCTACTGGATTAATTGATCAACCACGCTTAACCTCAGTCTCCACAAAGTCTCAAGTCTCTTGGGCAAAAGTAGACAAGTTCTATGCCAGGGTGTAAGACACAGGGCCTGAAGTCCACCTGTCAGTGGAGTCCTAGTTGCCAACTGAAATATCCTGAGCCTGATGTTTACTGTCTAAATTTCCATCTGGACCATGAGCTGTCACTAGAATCACCTATCAAGCTTGGCCTGTAGCACTCTAGGCTTGTCTAAGCCATTCCAAACTCCTCTCACAAACCAGCTCCAAAGGCTTCAGAACTACACGGTCACCACAGTGGCTCCAATTCTCTGGCACTGAAGTTCATCTTAGTTTCCTTTCACAATACTCAACACCCATCGCTTGAATGAGGAGAGGCTTATTTGGCTCATGATTTCAGTTCATGGTTGCCTGGTTCCAAGGCAGAGAGAGGATGGTGGAGGGGTACAGCACAGGAAGAGGTGCTCAACCACGGCAGCCAGGAAGCAGAGAGAGAGGGAGGAGCCAGGAAAGACAGTGTCCTTCCAGATTACAATCCCAGTGATCCACTTCTAGACAGGCCTCCCCTCCCTGCAACACATTTAGCTACTAGACTCATTTGTGAATGAACCCACTCCAGTGTCTCCCAGAGGACTGTCATATCCCTGTGATCCAGTCATCTTCCACACTAATGAAAAATTTGAGAAGGACATTTTAAATCTAAACTATACCAGATAGATAGTAGCCAAGTATGAGAATATATGTCTTTACACATGTCTTTCCACTATAAATATTCTATTCTGCTTAATAAAATGTAAGTTAATACAAAGCATCATTGAAATCATAATAGCTGTCTGTCCTAGTGCACAATTAATAGATCTTGAGACAAATACTGTGGAAGATTAGCACATGATATTTTCAATAATGCAAAATAATTCTTACAAGCTGAAAACTTTCAAGCCACTTACTCATATACAAGGTCTTCCTTCTATAACTTTCCAAATGTTGAGTACTCCATTAATGATCTCCATGATAAGATTAAATATTAGGAACTGCACACAACACAGAAGTATCACAGGAGCATCAGAGCATCTGATGTGTTTCACAGATGAGGAAACCAAGTCAAGAGCCATTTACATCAGGGCTTTACCTGGCCCCTGGATGACTCCAAGCAGGAAGTGGAAAGAGAAGCCAGACCTCCTGGCTGAATTTTATACCTGAATTTTATAACAGAGAATGAGGAATGTGGTGTGGAGCGGTTACTCACAAGTATTACAAACAATTAAAACAACGAAAGAAATTTCCTTTCAATCCTCATATTGATTCACCTCTAGCTTTGTGGATCTGAGAGGTCACCTTGTTGGTCGATAATAGCACTTGATCTCCGATGCTGTGAGTGTAATATCCAGCATAAAATACAGAGATCAATATTTTGATGTTGACGAGGCTCATTTATTGGCTGTTAGTCCTCAGACTTTTTAAATGAAATGGAGAATTGAAGAAGCACAAGGAAAGATGTTTTCATAAATTCTGTCTCAGTTATGTAGACAATGATGGCTGAGGTGAAGCAAAGTAAAAAGTTTTTATTGTGTCACTACAGGCTCCTTTCCAAAGCCCTGCTTCCTGTTAACGTCTCCAATCCTTCTCTTTATCTGTGCTCAAGTAGATGCATCATTGAGGACCCCAAAGGAGAGGACTTACGCTTAATCTTCTTGATTCACAAATGGGCATGAGGTTCATATCATATATTTGTTTTTAATATTAAGTGTTTGATATACAGAGATGATAGGGAAGGAAAAACAGTCCTATAGACTTCAGCTTTAGCTGTAACAATGACAATGAGACTGGCCCTGGTACAAGTTTGTCCTAAAGTTAATTTGTAGAAACTTGGTCCTATGAGGTACTGTGCAAAACACAAGTTTCAATAGTCAAATGTATTTGGGAAACAGAGCATTCTATATGTCTCTCCTGGAAATTCACAACTCATTAGGGTCTAGTAAAAACCCAGAGAAGTCCCACACTATGGTAAGTGGTTTGACTTCATTTCTTCCAGCAATTCCCAAATTCTGTTGACTTTTGAACTCAGAACTTGCTTCACCAACTTAGGGAAATACTGTCTCATACAGTCCTACATTGTTCCTCTCAGCTTTTCCCTCATCTGTGTTCAATGGTGGATTTAGAATAAACACAGCAGGATACACACAAGTAGCGCCAAGGGGTAAAAGGAAAGAAATCTAAGCACTAGTTTTTCTTTTTTCTCTATTCTGGCATATATTTAAGAAGTAGAAACTACCATAGCACATTCATATGATAATTCATTACACAGAGTACAGGGCTGATATTGCTTGAATATACAACTCTTGTTATTTTTATTACAGAAAAACGATATCGCCTTCTGCTATCTTTTGTAAAGTACCACCTAATTTCCTCTCATCACCACCCATCTATGCTGTAGTGGTTGTAACTGTGGTGGGGACCAGGAGCCCCTGTGAAATAGCATCTCTATTAATTCAGTACTAGTTTGTCTTGTCTGCTTGGATAACATGATGTTATATTTATCATTATCTGGCAAGTATTTAAATATTGTCTCATAAGTAATTTGAAATAAGTAATTTGAAGCCAATACTTTGGAGTTTTTTCTCAGGTAGCAAATAGTACTCTCAATATTTTATAGGCAACCAACAAAGATTTTCCCCCCTTAGTGATTAATGCATTGCTTTCAAATTTCACATTCAATCTCAAACTGTGTCATAATTCTATTGTCGTCATGTACTCTTATTCTTGTCCTTGTCATTAAAATTCAATGGTATTGATCAGAAGCAAATGAGTTCATTTCAATATAATAGCATAATAATATGGCCTCCCCAAATTTGTTTGATGTTTTTATACCTACCACCTCAGAATTTGATCTCATTTGGAGACAGTTACTTGTTTTGTGGTACTGTGGATTAAACCCACGGCCTTGCATGTTGTACACACACATGTAGCTATACCACTCAATCGCATCCCCTCCTCTTAAAATCAGGTTCTCTCTACATTGCCCAGATGGCCTCAAGTCTGCAATCCTCCTACTTCAATATCCTCAGGTGATGGGTTTGCAGGCATGTACCACTACTCTTGGCTTCTAAAATGTATGTTTTGGATCGAAGTTGATTATTTGTGACTTACATCAATGAAATGACCTAATCACAATACAAAAACTAGAAAGCAAATGTCACAAGGTATTTTAAGTATTTTGGAGTAAAATTTTGTTTCTTATGCCCAGTATATGTTGGGCTCTGGGTATATATTGGGCTCAATCCCTGATACTCTACCAATAAAAATGTATGTATGTGTAGAGATTGAAAAATTATCAAAATAATTGAGTTTTGTATGGAACAGAAAAATACAATTTGGGTTTTAAAAGATAAACGAGTTGGAGAATATAGATTACTTGTAAACATTCGATTACATTGAAATATAACTAACCACCTATTAAAATATATATGTACTATTATCCCTAACATACCTCATGTATGTGAGGATTGATAGGTTGTAGTTTAAAGTTGGTAGGGATATTTTGAAATGATTCTATTTAGGATTCTTGTGCTTATTTTAAATTCCCTTAACAGCTTTCAAAAACTGGCTCTTGGTGACACGTAGTGCCTGAAACTGTCTTATTTACAAGGGAAGTTATATCTTGCATTGGCTGCTTCTTCCCATGTCAACTTCGATGTATATTCTGCGGGAAATTATTTCTCAGTGTACTTTCCACCAAGGATTTGTCTTTTGCCAGGATGCCAGTGATGCAGGTCTCATGCTCTAATCTATCTCACTTGGTCTGACCAGTAATGATGGTGTGACTTCCTGGTGAGAAACACTTCCTCACAATGGCTACCTTCCTGGGAAGCTGCCTGCTTTGGGAGGTTGGGCTCCCTAACATCTTCTTACCAAAGAAGCATTTGCATCATCAGTATTTCTTAGCTGGCCTTTCCCAAGGCTCCACCATAAATACCTGACCTAAATAAAGCATCGGTTATGTAAAAAAGGAAAATGTTATGCTTACCTTATTTTTCTTTCTTTTTGCATTTATAGATGTCATCCATACTGTAGGGCCAATAGCCAGAGGCCACATTAATGGTTCCCACAAGGAGGACTTGGCAAATTGCTATAAATCATCTCTGAAGCTGGCGAAGGAAAATAACCTCCGATCGGTTGTAAGTACTTTTATAGTTTTATTTCTTAATATTTTTCATCGTTTATGATTTGGAAGTCAATCTTGTCTAAAAAGAGGGAGGAAAGCATTACCAAAATTCAGAGAACTAAGTTTAAGGATCTTACTGTATTATGTATTCTATTTGGTTGTCATGATTCTGATATTTGATATGCTTTATTTGCTAAATTTTTCATAATATTTTTAGATTTGAAACTATAAAATCCCAAAACCAGAGGGATCTCATCTATTTTCTCTTCTCCATTTTAAAATTTACTTTCTTTTGAAGAAAAAGGTGATAGAAGTGGCTAACATATTTAAAGAGGGAAACTAGTAGGTATTGAGTGTTTCTGGGTTCAGTTTAACCTTTATCTGCATGGATGTGTATACATACACATGTATGAATAAATGGCATCAGAAATTGACCATTTACAGAAATGTACTCTGTTTTTGCCTAAAAGAATTAGAAACTAGATTTAATTTAATCTTCCTAAACAAAAGTTCTTTAGCTAAGTATGCTACATTCCTTCTAAATTTTATCAGTATAGGTAGAGAATTCAGAAAATATGGATTTAACCTAAAACATTTACTCTAGTCTGCAATGAAAAAAATTCTCTTCTGTCTAGATTTGGTGGTATTTATCCCACCAGCTTTTCTTTTGCAACATGCTCTGATTTTGTTATGTCTCAATTACAACAGAAAAATAAAATTATACAGTAATGGATTGTAAAGTCCCAATAGTAAGCTACATAATTTGGTTGGAAACTACTGGCTTTTCTTTCCCTTCCTTTTCCTTCCCTGCCTTTCCCTTCCCTGCCCTGCCCTCCCCTCCTTTCCCCTCTTTTTTCTTTCTTCTTTCCTTCCTTCCTTATTCTCCCATATAGATTGTAGCTTTATTGAAATTGTAGGGTAGGAAGATACTTAAAACAGTAGAGTTTAGGGAGGCTGACTAGATATATTGCTGTGATTTGGCACAAATGGTGGCTTTGCTGTTCTTGAGAAGAAACATCCAGAAGCCCACATGTGTAGGCAAACCTGGATGCCTGCCATGCCCTCAGTACAGGACCGTAAGTATGAGATGCCTATTTCAATGCAACATTGGTGAGTTTATGTAAAATAAGAAAACTTCAGGAGCCATGAGTATAGCTCAGTGGCACAGCCTGCCTGGTCCTGAGTTTGATGCGGAAAACTTTTTGTAAGCTAATTTTATGTTCTTTAAGAGAAAAAAAATAAAATTTCAAAACAAGAAAATCAGAGAGTAACAATGCTTAATACATTGTGTATTGTTATCTTTAATTCCTCAGAGTACAAGATGTTGGCACTTAATTGTCCAAACAGTGTTGGCACAAACCCTTTTTTTCAAGGAACTAAGAGAAATTAGTAATACAACTATCTGAACATATGTGTATGTATATTCATTTTTGGTTTTTCCTTCTTTCTTTTCTTTTTTCCCCCGTCCCAGTTTCTCTTTTCTTTAGAAGTTTCTTCCCATTTTACAATTTCTATTATACATTTTGGATCTTATGTAATCTTTTAGCTTCTTACGCTAGAGAGTCAATGCAATGTTTACACATATGTGCCTGATTTATTCCACTTATGAGTATGGTCTCAAGTTGCATTCATTTACCTATAAAAGTCTCCAGCTTATCCTTCTTTATATCTTTCTTCTCCATTGTATAAAAAGACCATTTTTTTCCAAATCCATCCCTCAGTTGATGGGTGTTTGAGTTGTTTCCAAGATTTAGTTATGACAAATTGTGCTGCTATAAATATGGATGCACATATATCACTGTGGAATAATGTTTTTTATTCTTCTGGGAAGATACCCAGAAGGGGAAAAGTTGAGTCAAATGGGACCTCCGATCCTAGTTTCCTGAGGAATCTCCACACTGATTTCCCAAGTGGTTGTAGCAGTCTATGCTCCCACTAACAGTGGAAAGGTGTTCTTTTTTCCCCACAGCCCCTCCAGCATTTGTTATTGGCTAATTTCTTGATACTAGCCATCCCGTCTTTGATAAGATGGAATTTCAGTTTTGTTTTAATTTGCATCTTTCAAATGTCCAGTTTCATTGAGCATCTTTTCCTATAAATTTTTGTTGTTTGTATTTCTTCAGCTGGGAAGTATGTATTCATGTCAGATGTCAATTTTTAGAATGAATCTTTAAATTTCAGAGGTCTAATTTTTATTTTTGACTTCTTTATGTGTTCTTGATAGTAACCCTTTGTCTGAGGAACAGCTGACAAACATTTGTCTCCACATTGTGGGTTTTATCTTCACTCTTCAATTGTGCTCTCCATTGCTGTGAAACAGGTTTTCAATAAGATGAGATCCCAGTAGTTGACTCTTTATGATAGTTCCTGTGTGATCTGGGTTTTATTTATAAAGACTTCGCCTAACTAATGTCTTCAAGAGTTTTACCTGTTGTGTCTTCTAGAAGATCTAATATTTTTGTTTTAATCTTTAGACCTTTGATCCATTTTAAATTTAGTTCATTAAACAGGCTGTCTTTCTTCCAGTGAATGTGCTTGCCACCAAGGTATGGTAGCTGAGGTTGTCTGGAGTACCTTTGGCATCTTCCGATCTGTTCCATTGATCTTCAGTTCTAGTTTTTTTTTTGTTTTTTTTTTTGTTTTGTTTTGTTTTTTTTTTGTCAATAATATGCTGTCTTTATCACAGTAACTTTATGGTATAAATTCAAGTCAGAGATGGTGATGTCTCCTGCCTGAAAGCCAATTTTATAATTTTTCAAAATTATTAACATTTTCAGATATTTTAGTTTTATTTTAGTCCTTCCTTTCTGTTTGCAAATGAATCAATACTTAGGACCCTGTTCTGTCTTAAAGGAGAAAACTGAAGTTCAAAGAGAATGGAACAACATCAACCACAAAACTAGATGGTTAGTGTGTTCACTATAGGGAAACAGAAAAAGCGAAAACAGGTGTGTACACTCAGGGAATAATTAAAATTTTGTCAATATGGTTTATTGATTTAAAAAGACAAGGAGCTGAAGCACTTGCAAAATGGGCATGTTTAGAAGTTGCAAAATTGGAAAATATGGATTTGGGGACCGAAAGAAAATTTACCAATACATTTACTGGCATTTCTAATGATGTATTTTTAAAGTACAAGAAAAACAAAGGAAGGAGTTCATTTGATTCTGTCAAAACAATGCTCATCCTTTTATTTGGGAAAAGAATTATTCCTAACTGCGGCCTTCCTAAAATACTTGTGGATGGTCTTATGTTACTTGCTACTCTTATGTAAGCACTAAGTTAGCTTTTATTAGCTTTTATGGTCGATAGGTGAGCTGAAACAGTCCTCCAGTCATCATAGGATTGGAATTAGGTCTGTCCACTATCTTTGGTAGCACTATCTGGTTACTATCTTTGAAAGGTTAATTACATTCTACTTGAGTAAATTAGCAAGTAATGCTGAGCAGAATTTATTATGGTACCAGTTCTGATTACCAGATACAAGCATGCAAAATTGGTAATACATAAATAGAAAAAAAAATATTTAAGCATTAATTGTGCCTTTCAATAGACCACTAGAAATCAGTGGTATAATTATCCAAGCTATCCTGTGTATGTACATGTATATTTTTTTCTTTTTTTGATTCTTCTCACCCGCAACCCAGTTATTGCTTGCCTTTGATCAGTTTCTTTCCCTGTCACAGTATCTATTGTACCTTTTAGATTTTATTTACTCTTTTAAGTTCTTATACTAGCAAAACGATATGATGTTTACTTATGTGGGTCTGATTCATTTCATTTATAAGTATGGTCTCTAGTTGTTCCATTTACTTTTTTGTTTTTAAATTTATGAATTTGGTGGGCCAGCCTGATAGCTCAGTGGACTAAAGTGCCTGCTTACACAGCGCGCAGCAGTTATCCACTGGGACTGGATAACTAGTGTTCAGTGTTGGCCCTGCCCCCAGGGCACACTGAGATGGTGATTGAGACTTGGTATGGTGGTGCGTGCCTGTAATCCCAGCACTTGGGAGGCTGAAAACAGGAGGATCACTGTGAGTCCGATCTATGTAGTGAGACTCTGTAGATCCTGTACTAAATACAAAAGTAACTAAATAAATAAATGTGTGAATTTCGTAATGGGTCCTGCTATACAGCTTGGACTCATAGTGATACTCCTGTTTCAACCTCCCAGCAATGGGATTACAGACATGCACCACCACTCCTCCTCTCAGTGGCCAGCTGGGTGGGCCATGTGGTACCGGGGACTGAACCTGGGTCTTTGCACTTGCCAGACAGGCACTTACACTACTGAGCTATTTACCCAGCCCCTGCAATCATTTGCCTATGAAAATCTTGAGTTTCTTTTTTATAGTTGAGTAATACTCCATTGTATAAAAATACCACATCTTTTTTTATCCGTTCCTCAGTTGATGGGCTTTTGGGTTGTTTCCAAGATTTAGCTATGATAAATAGCACTGCTATAAACATGGGTGCACACATATCACTGTGACATGATGTTTTTAGTTCTTTTAGAAAAATACCCAGGAGGGAAATAGCTGGCTTGAATGCAACCTGTAATCTTAGTTTTTTGAGGAACCTCCATGCTGATTTCCATAGTAGTTGGACATGATCTTGGGTCAATCTTGATTACTAAGATGGCAAATAAACTCAAATTGAGCTGATATTTATTTATTTGGTCTTTTTGAGACAGGGTTTCACTATGCAGTTCAGGCTGGTCTTGAGCTCACTTTCTAGCCCAGGCTAGTCTTGAACTCACAATGATCCTCTTGTCTCAGCCTCCTGAATGCTAGGATTACAGGCACGCACTGTGAAGTGATTTATTTATTTTAAAGACAATTTCTCATAAATGTTTCATGAGAATGGCTTAGTGTGTGCTCTACTTGTTACCACAGTGTATTCCCTATTTCTAGACTTAAGAGGAGCACTTCTTTTTTTTTGGTGGGGGGGACTCACTGAGGATGGCTTAAGGGCAGGTCTGTTAAGGGATGAGGATCTGGGGATCGAACCACAGTATCTTTTTCCCCATAATTTTATTGATAAACAAATAGCAATGAGACAGTTTCAAATCAAATTGGTAGGACAGTTTCAATAATTAACACATTGCATACATTCTTCCTAGTGGTTCATTGCTGTACAAGATGTGGACATGATATCCTATTTATAAACACCATTAGAACAAATAACTCTATTCATTAAGAGAATGTAACTATATATCTATCCTAACCACTTTGAATACTTAGATACAAAATGGACATTCATCTGTATCCCTTTTTTGTTAAGTTACATTATTTGAATATTATAGGTGTGTAAACTCAGCAAAATATTCTAAAAGAGTCCAGTAGAATCTTGAGCCTGACTGCCTTCACTTAAGTAGGCACTTAAACAACTGAGCTAATGGCCAGACCCCTAGACTTAAGAGAAACAGCAAACTGTCACTATTATCTTAGCCCTGTCCAACTAATGAGGCTATTTGGGGACCAGTTGAGATAATTAATTTAAAAGAATGGAAGAAATGTAATCCTCTCTAAAACAATCATTTTTTACAATATCACTTTTAGTATAAATTATTTTCACACTTTATAATTTGGCAATTTAGCAAATGCATATTATCCTTGCTTTCATATAATCCTTATGGTAGATCCTAGACATTTACCATGTTATTTCTTGATATTTTTAAGCCAGAATAAATTACTGTATAATCTTCTGTTAGTATAACATACTTACTGAAGTAATTAAAAGTATTATTAACAATCCTAATTAGTATCTTATTTATAATCATTAGTATTATATGACTAATTCATTATTGTATTAAGTAAAGCACACAACATGGTATGGTTTTATTTCTCAATAGATGCACTACATTAAAGTTATGTGCAGTAATTGCTGTCATTACTTTAAATCTGTAACCTACTTTGGAATGTGAAGATCCCCTGACATTATGGTTTCACTATGTGTTACTTGGTAGCATAGTTAGCAAAGTGACTATTGAGTGAATAGTTAAATTGGTAGAGCATCTGTATAAGAAAGCAACTACAAGGCAATATGACAATCTCATAACAGGAGTATATTACCTTATTGCTTTTGATCAGCTAGTCTCAGGGATAGCTTCAAATTACCCCAAAATGAGGCTTTTGGGTTTTACCATCTTGCTATTTAATGTCTAGAACTCTCAACTTCTTCAGCCAGCAAAAAGAGAATTTCCAAAATCATGTATGGACTCTTTACTGCATCAAAGAGTGTGTGTATCATTTCTGCTCTCATTTCATTGGTCATTACTACTCTCATAGTCCTGCCTACCTGGAAAGGGGTTAGGGAAATGTCCAGGAGTAAATTAAATATTTGATTGGTACTCTTTTTTCCATGCTAGTATCATAGCAAAGTAGTCTAAGTTACTGCTTTTACTCTGATTTTATCAAAGGAAATGATTCTTTACATTTTTTACTGGAGTGAAGACAAACAGTATGACCACTTATTTACTAAATATTCATAAGACATAATATGTACTAATACATTATTAAATATTTTCTAAGCTCTTTGTCTGCATTATATGATTTGACAGCATTCTGTGGTTCCCTCATTATTTTTAAAATCTTCCTACTCAGTTGCCTCTAATTTCATAATTAATGACGATTTTATGATGGTCAGGCATTGTTCTTTCTCTGCAGTTTTCCTTTAAAATGCAAATATTCATGAGACTTGTAGAAAATTAATTGCCTGATTCCTTTATATAAAGAAATTTATCAAATTACTTTCCACATTGGCAGGATACATTAGAAGATGATAAAAGTACTGAACACTTCAAATGGTGGGAGGGAGGAAATTGGAAGGGAGGTCAAGAGAAACAGGGTATGGAATGCAGTGAAAATAAATTCAGCTCACCTGCCAGTTTTTCAAAAGGGATATCATTTTTAAACAAAGAAAAAGAAAATGAGATATTCACACATAATCACCTAGAAATAAGTTAGTGAGTTGGGTACTGGATAAGTTGTGGCTAAAATTTGACACAATGAAAAATACTCTTCTTATTAACTTAGAAGAAATTTCTTCTTACTTTGCTCTCCTTTATCCATTCTGTGTGATGGCTTTTTTTCAGTTTGTTTTTACCAGCATGTTTCCTCTAGGCACTAAAAGAAAAACAAAAAACAAAAAACAAAAACTGATCAGTAAATCTGATGGTTTATTTTACGCTGACTTATTTTCTATGAGTTATTATTTGTTGCAGGCTTATTAACACAAGGAATATGTCAATTTAGAATTTGTATTTATTATTCTCCCTCTACCATAGCATTTCAAATGAAACAAACAAAAAAGCAAAAAACAAACAAAAAAGCACCTGATTGATCTCTCTGCTTCCTAAACCTAGTTTGTGCAAATTTCTTACTCTTTCCAGTTCAATTCCAGAAACAACTCAGTTATTTTTTGCCAATTTTGATTTTCCCTTGGGTAACATTCAAATATATTCAAATTGCCTTTCCTATACATTATTGACAAACTTAATATTATTGATTCTTATACAGGTAAAATATAAGGCACCACAGGAAGAACAATTAGATGCTAAATGAACTGGATGTTGAAACGATGGGAAGAAAAAAAACTATGTTAAAAGAAATCTGTAAGGATACAGATTGTTAGTAGGACCTTGGGAAACATAAAGGTATACATAAAACAAAAAGCAAATTATACTGAAACAAAAAATTCTAAAACAAAACTGATCTTAGATTCACAGTATTCCGGCCTGGCATGGAGGTACATGCCTGTAATCCCAGCAGTTGGGAGACGGGAGACCGAGGCAGGAGGATCACTGTGAGTTTAAGCCAGCCTGAACTGCATAGCGTGACCCTGTCTGAAAAATAAAAAAGGGCTGGGGATGTAGCTCAAGTGCGCAGCACCTACCTGGCAAGCCTGAGGCACTGAATACATATTAGCCAAGCTAGTTATTAAAGCTTAGATCTAAAGTGTTCTCCACAGGTCCCATGCGTTTGTGTGACTACAGAGGAGATGTCACAGAGGACAACCTGGAAGGGTATATTCTTGTCCTTGGGTCCTCCTCTCCCCCCTGCTTCCTGGATGCTGGTGGTACTAGGGCATGGCAAGTGTTTCTGGGAAAATAAGCAGCAGTTGTCAACTACAAGATCTCAGGACAGGCCAAATGATTCCCAGGACTCCATATGTAGAATTTGTTGTGGGTTCCAACCAGACATGGAATATATATAAAGATGTATGCCAGGAGAAACCCTCTACTGTGACTCTTCTGTAGCCCACTCAGAGTTTGCTTTATTTTGGTACCTGTAAGTGAACTCAGGACCTTGCACTTGCCCTGCAGGCACTGAGCTGAACCCCCACCAGCCCTGCTTCTGCATTTATACTTTTCCTCTGTCACGCCTGACAGATGAGGCCATCCCCAACAAGTAGGGCAGGAAACCACAGAAGAACAAAGCCATGCCGGCCCACACGTCCATGCTGTGAAATGTGATGGCATTTGCCCCGCCCATTCAGTGAAGCATGGCCATGCTATCTCTGTCCCCAAGTTCCTCAGATCAGCAAAATCCTCCCCTCCCCTTCAAATCCTTTGTGCAGCCCTCACATCCTGCTGATTCTGCCCTTGGGACTCAGCCTGCTCAAATGGGAGTGAATAAACAGCCATGATTGCTTATACAGAGCTTTCTCAGGTGGCCCCTGTCCCCTCTGTGCCTTTAATTCTCTCTTTGTTCAGCTCAAGTTTGCTCTACAGAGACTGCTTTTCCCTTATCCCTTCACCATTCACATTTCAAATAAATTCTTGGCACCATTTTTTTTGGCCTTGTCTCATCCAATTCTTTGAGGCCAGAGAGGCTGGGAATACTTTTAATTGGAGAGCCATTTATAAAAGAACTACCCAACAACACCGGGGAATGAGAGGCTGTCCTCCACCCAGACCTCTTAGGGAGCATTTTTGCCTTGTAGCTAGTCAGCTAGTCACTAAAAGTGTGCACCAACATAAACTTCTCCTTTACATTGTGTTTGTGGAGTACTTTGTTCCAGAGGTGAAAAAGTGACCAAGAACTAGTGAAATCAGGCATCATACACACACACACACACACACACACACACACACACACTGTCCTTTTGACTAGACATTACCTGGAATAAACAAATGAAAATTGTGTATTGTCAACCTACATGACAACCAGAAAGATTCTGTAAAGATTAAGTTTATCTGTAAGCAAAATAGCATAGCATTGGTGGTATGAATGCCAATATAAATTATCAGCATATTAAAAAGTTTGAAACAATCAGAAGTCCTTAAAACAAAAGGAAGACTGCATAAGGTATTTTGAAACAGTAATCCTTGACCACAAATATTAATAACAAAAGTGGTGCCGGTCCATAGTTGAACAGATGTTTTCTAGGCAGAGACCCATCCACAAGTATTTTTTGTATCAGGTTGTCCTGAGCATTGGGTAATGTGGTTCTGGAAGAATCTCCTGTGATAGTTACTGTTAGGAAATCATGCATTAGAACATGCTTTGTTTTCACTCTTTATGTTGGGGTTGACGCAAGTGACTCTGTTTTGCTTCTGACATCTTTCACAGTACATTTGATGGAAATCCTGGTGAACCCTGAAGGGTGAGCGCAGTGCTGAGGGCAAGGAGAAATGCCTTTAGAGCAAAGGCTGGTAAATAAAAATTAATTATATGTCATCTATTATCATATAAGTACTGATATGAAGAATGACAGCTATTATCTTACATATCATGGTGGGCTCTCATTCTGTTTGTAAGGATAGGAATATTTAATGAAGAGTTCTGTAAATTGCTCTTCAGTTTTTTCTCTTGTTCACAATAGGATATTAAATTCCTTTCAGGCAAATTGTTCTACCATCAGGTTCATTTTTAAGAAGCAAATCCATGCCATTCCAAAAGGATCTCAGGAATTTGTCCTCTCAGCATTAGTTAAAAGCATAGATTCTTATTTATCAGTGATAACAATCTTCTTAGTGATGAAATATAACATGCCTACTTTGACTTTCATTAAGTGATAATATGTAATAAGAGATGTTTTATTAAATGTAATAATCTGAATATGTACCACATTTTGTTTAGGACAGAATTATTTTCTCATAAGGTATAACTAATGATTGATGTGTAAATTCAGTGGTTTCACATGACTATGGGCAGGCTACTACTTGGGTATTTAGATAGTGTACATTACTACAATTTCCACACGTGTCATGATAAATTATTTCTTGAATGGACAAAAGAATTATAAAGTTTTACTGGTTGGAATGATCTGCTCCCAGTAGAGACCCCTCCAAGGTAAATGCTCTTCCCTTCATGCGTCACTGACCTGAAGAAAAATAGTGCCTAAGGCAACAGGCAACAGACCCGCAACTTCTGCACTACCTGTAGGCACTGCAGCCAGAAGCAATTTTGGAATTCTGCATTTGTTTCTCCATAGTGTAGGTTTTCATTTTAAGGCGTAGTCAAGTGAATCTTATTTTCTCATACAAGTTCCCTTCTGAGAGGGTTGCCATGGCGATGAGTTCTCAGCCTGAAATTCTTAAATGTTGGTTTTATTTCATTATCTGAATTTCCATTACAGGGCACATCAATCAACGTAATCCCCTCTTCAAGAAGACTTTTGCAGGCTTAAAAAGCTGACCCTTTAATTTGATACCTCTGCTCCTCTTCCTAACTCGATGTCACCATTTCCCAGCCAGCTCTTCATCTCAAAGAACCCCTTTTTGCAGAACCCTAGGTTTGATCTTCTTTTCTAGTTTCTTTTCACACAATAGCTAGTCTTGGTGCTCTGCTGGTTCATTTACAAAGGATGATACCAAGTCTCAATGTCTTTCTTTGTTGAGTTTTCACAGCTGTGTGACTAATGATACTATTAATAAATAATAAGAACAAAAGCGTTTTTACATTTGGGTTTCTTTACAGCAGTACATTCCTATACATCATCTCATTTGTTATTCAAATGCTCTAGCTAGTTGCCTGTGTTCCTCAGATTTACCAAAGGGGGAAAAAGTCATGACTTCTTCCTTTTTTCCTTTTTTTCTTTTTTCCCTTCACACACACATACCTTTTCTAAGAATACCTAGGGCTGAGTTGTAGCTCAGTGGCACATCATTTGCTTAGCACTTGCAAGGTCTTGTGCTTGATTCTTGCTACAAAAACAAAACAACAAATAATTTTAAAAAACAACAAACTCTTAATTGAGTGTAAGGTACAGGATCTATATCAGTACTCTCAATAGGTTCTTATTATTAGGAGTGACAAGTGAGCAAAAATAACCAGTGGGCTGGAGAGGAATAAAGTATGACCAAGTGGAAAACACATATATACGCCAAATAGATAGTTCTTCACCCTAAGCTGTATTTTCAGGTCTGCATGATTTATGTCTTCTGGTGGCCATACCAGAAGGATGATTTAAGTTAGAGGAAAGAAATTAATTATCAAACATGAAATGTGGTAATTAGAATAGTTAATATTTCTGCCTCACTTGTGTCGTGCCAGGCAATGTGCTACACACATTTAGTCCTCAAGAAAATCTTTTATTAAAAAGCATACTTTCCTCCATTTCACAGATGAGAAATGTTTGCCACAATGACCATGAGAAATGGCCTAAGAGAAAAGTAGAGGTCAACTTTAAATCAAAGCTATCTAAATCCTCTCCTGTCCTCTGTTGAAAGCACTCTGGTGCTTTCAGTGGCTCAGTACTACTCTCTAGGGAGCTGCTGGTGAGGGTGGGTGGTGGGAAGTGACAACTGGGCATATCCAAAGCATTTTGTAGGCAGGGATGGGATCCTGCAACACGTGGGCTGGCCAAGCTCACTGCAAGTTGTCCCTCATCCACGCGATGTTTTGCCAACAGTCAAGTAAGTGAAAAATCTATTTATAAATAACAGACATCAAAAAGTCTTTTTTCCCTCTTCAAAAATATAGTACCATGAGCTGCCATGAAAGTTGAAGGAAACACACATTTAATTTGCTTAACACTTCACCAAGAGGAAAATAATGTCACTGATGTGCAGGCCACCTCTGGCAGCTGAGACATCAATGCACCGCACTTGAACTCTGCATCTGCCAAGGTTCTTTTCGTTGTGGTTCTGCATGCAGAAGAAAATACCTGGCTATAGCATTAGGTGTTTAGTGTAGATATACCCGAGTTTTCACGTGAGGAAAACAGAATTTTATTATAATCATTTTCTTTTTAATGTGTCTTTCATATTATAATACACTAGATTTACTTTTCGTTTTAATGTATTTCGTACAGGGCCTACAGGGTCTATAAATCTCACTATGTAGGTAGGACTCATAGTGAGTCTCCTGTTTTCAGCCTCCCAAGTGTTGAGATTGTAGGTGCACCACCACGCCCAGTCTCAATCGCTGTCAGGGTGCCCTGGGGGGTGGGGCCCGTACAGCACGCTGGTGATCAAACCCAGGTCCCTGTGCTCTGCCTAAGCAGGTGCTTTATTCTGCTGAGCTATCTGACTGGCTCTCTAGGTTGTACTTTTAAGGCTGAGATATTCTGCCTTCATTTGAGTTCCCAGTGAAATCACACTCTGAGATGTGCTCAGCTGCCCTGATTTATGCGCAAGTACCTGGTTCAGAGGCCATGACTGAAAGCACTGGTGTGTGTGTGTGTGGGGGGGGGAAGCAAGATAGGGAAGGAAGGACAACCAAGAAGGATGAGAAGTGTTAGAAAGAAAATTACAGATGTTGAGCAACTGAAGCTCAGTCCTGCTGAAAACTCTGAGACCTCAGGAGGACCACACAGAACATAGCTAGGAGCTCTCTTGTCTAAAGAAAAGAAAATCTGGGCTATTTGCCTTCCAATTCTATCAGTTTGCTGCTAACCACTCCTGGAACTTCAACTCCCCATGTGCATTGTCTGCCCAGCTATCAGGGGTATTTGCTAGAGGGTTCCAGAAGTGGCCTTGTACTGGAAGATGAGTCCTACGTGGATAGGGGTGGACACTGACAGCTCTGCTTCAGGTATGTTGATTTTAATAGTTTTAGATATAATGTCACCATGACAAGTGGAATTTCCAAGATATTTGTTATAGACCAGGGGGCTGGGTTAGGTCAAGTGGAGAACCACTGGCTTCAGTTATGCTTTGTTACTAATAGGAAGATATTATTTTCAATATGCTAAACATAGATTGCCCAAAGGTTTTTATTCTTGAACTCAGACATCTGAATTCTTTATTTCTTTGATTCATGTGATGTGGATGTCATAAGGCTAGTAATTAATATAACTAGATTTAGCCTACAGAATACATAGAGATATAAAAGTGAATATAATATTTAAGTGGTAGAGAAATACTATCACAATATTGTGTCATCTTGCTTGAATTTTTTCAAGACCTCGTAATAACAAACTTCGCTTCATCCTGCAAATTGCAAGTTAGCCACCCAAGGGTGGAATATGTAAATTCTTCCTTTAATTAGAGTATGCTTAGAAAGGAGTATGCCATGTCATTCAGAGGTTAACTTTGATTTTATTGCAAACACAATTCTTTCTAGTTATAACTTCCTTTAAAAATGTTTTGGGAAATATATTTTCTACCAAAATTTCACTGTATAACAATGCACATATCTTTTTGTAAAAGATATTTGTCTTGAATTTGCATCATCTCATCTAGAGTTGCAAAGAATGATTTTAGACACTTGTATATTCTGAAGACAGGTCTACTTGCAAAGACCAAGCAAACTATATTAATATGAAAGCATGCAATGTCTTAGTTTGGTTGGATTTGTCAACTTAATTATTTTCAGTTCTCTTATCTGTCTAGGAACATTTCCAGGAAAACCATTACTGGTTTCACCAGTGGTGTTTTCCAGAGCAAATACTGGCCCAACACACTGTCAAAGAAAGCATATGACAGTAGAATTTGTACAGACAGGGAACAGATTTGCAATGCAAGCTTTCGCCTTGAATGCTTTATTTTCTTATGACCGGAGTAGCAGTTATTAGATCACTGTATCATGAGAAAATAGTCGATTCCAACCCCAGAGCACATAGTCCCACGCCTGCCATTCAGCCTAAACAACTGAGCTCTTCTGGCATGTGTCTAGAGGGTTAATAGTTTAGAGAGAGGCAATGGCTTTAAACTCTACATTTTTTCTTGTGAATGTTCAGATTTATTTTTTGGAGGAGCAATTCCATTGTATAGAATCTACAATATTTGTAAACTGTTGAACTTGGAGACCAAAGGAGCAAAAACAAATAAAACCAATAAAAATTTAAAAATAAAAATAAATCTGTCAGAGGCAAGAAAGCTCTCTCCACTTGTTTATGTACAATTCAATGGAGTTGCAAAGAGGGTTTTATTTCCTCATAGAAAATATGTCATGGACTGGTTTCCAGCCATAACCTACCTCCTCCCACTTCTCCTCCTCCTCCTCC
>NW_004524649.1:10517641-10536985 GCF_000260255.1 Octodon degus | reverse complement strand
ACACACACACACACACACACACACACACACACACTTCTGAAATAGGTAAAAGGTACACTTCTTGCTTGGCTGGATATGTCATGGAAGTAGGACAGTGATTATTTATAAGTATAGATTAAATTTATTTTAGCCCAATTGAGCTAGGTAGGTAGTAATCCAATCTCACATTGTCTTCTGAGCCTAGGTTTTGGAATTTCTTTGTAGTATTCTAGCAGGCAAGATGTCCCATAAGATATGCAGTAGGAGAGCTTATAGGCCACATTAAGAGTCATGACACATATTTTTTTGAATCTAGGGAAAAGATGTGAGGGAAATACAGGGTCAGTTCACACAATGACAAATTTGGAGGACCACCTACCTCACTCTTGGTGACACTGTGTTCACATCCACCACATGTCTCTATTGTCTTACCCTGGTGGGGATGGTGCAGGTATAAGGATCAGAGTTCTGATTTCAGCAAGGCAGCAAGGCTGATGGTGAATACCAGGGGCAACAACACACACTTGCTCTATCAGAAAAGCAGGACAAATGCATCTGGTGGTGCCTCAAGTGGATGGTAATCAGTGGATGGTTTTGCCTTCTTGTTTTACGTCAGAGCAAATGAGACTGTGCCTGGCATTACCAGTGGGGGGTTAATTTAGAGATGGCAGTGCTGTCACCAGAGTGGTACTATGATTGAACTTAGAAGTTGTCATTAGCTATCACTGTCTATTTAGAGATACAGTAACACCTGGTTCATTCCATTCAATTTATCACATGGGACATCTTTGAGGTCATTAGTTTAGTACTGCATTAATCACATTCATGAATCCCATCTTGATCTCAAAACCCAGTTATTTAGTTTTTATCAAAGGATTAAATATATCTTATGTACCTCATTTGTTTTCTCCTCTTCTACTGCAGAATGGAACATTATCAAATAATACAACAAACCTATTAGACTTTTTGGATAAGGTAGAATGGCAAATACTAGTAATTTATGATGACACCTAGGTCATAGGCAATTCTGTAGCTATCATTGTGCCTGCTCCAAATTCATATATTGACACCCTAAACTTCAGTGTGGTGGTATTTATAGGTGGTATTAAGCCTCTCAATTGCCTTTGAAAGGTAATTAGGTTTAAATGCGGTGTGGAGGGTGGGGCCCTCATGATGGCATTGGTGCCCTTGAATAAGGGACAGCAGAGAACTTGCTTCATTCTCTCTCTGCTCTGTGAGGACATAGATAAAGAGTGGGCATCTAGAAGTCAGGAAGAGAGCTCTCACAAGACAAAAAATATGTAGAAGCTTAATCTTGTACTCCCTAACCTCCAGACCTGTGAAAAATAAATTCCTACTGTGGAAGTCATTTGATCCATGATATTGTGTTGGAGAATCCTGAGCTGACCCACACTGTAGATGCACAGGTATTTTTTTATACCTTTCTCCCTCTTTAAATGTTTAAACTGCACCATTTCAAGACAAGCAAATGTTTAAAGAATAGAAGCGACTGACAGATGACCAGTGCACTTCCTAGATTTTCATTAAGCTAAATAATTTTTAAAGTACTCACTAGATTACATGGTAACATTCATTTACAGGAGCTAATACAGCTCTTATGCGTTGAACAGCTACCATATTCCAGTCACTGTGGAAAGCACTTGGGAGCTGTCTGGGCGGAGCTGGAGTTCTGCTCATCACACTCTATTACTAGCATTAGATGGTTTAGCAATGCTCCTGGATGTTGGAACTCTTGTTGTTACAGACCTAGGACATTATCTCACTGTCACTGTGTTCTTCTATCTTATGTTTTGAGTCCTAAATCTTGGAAAAGCTAAAACAATAATGAGCTGGGTGTAGATACAGTAAATAGCAGTCCTACTAGATGGTGATAACATATTCCTTGGTTCCCCTACCATCCTAAAGATAGTATGTGACTAGTTCTGTAACAAAAGCAGGGTACCTACTTCTGAACATCAGATTTTGTTAGGGAACCCTGACGAATTGATCCGAAAGCTGTCCGGAAGAGCAAATGCAGCCAGCCACTTCATCAAGCCTTTAAAACCATGAAAATCCAAAAATAATTGCTCAAGCACATTTTTCTAATGTACATGACCTTGCCCTTGGTAAAAAGAAACAGAAGCTATGATAAAATTCTTCAGACATTTTGTGATGTTTGGCTTTCATGGGTGGATGAGGCCTCACGTGAATAGAATATTCATTTTATCTCTGGTCAGGAGTCAGAATAGGACTAGGTGATGTGTCCTGTAGCTTGGCCTGGTACCAAATCTGCAAGCTCATATTTTGGGAAAGAAGCTGAGCTGTGGTTTTTCTTCCATCACAAACCATAATTTTATTCTTTAAGTGTGTAGTAGGTACAAATCAGAAGATGTTAAGTTCCTAGTGCAGTATGTTGGTTGACAACACCTTATTTAATTGATCAAGGTACATGTCACCAGTAAGGACAAATAGATCAACATTACAAACCTCTTGTGGTAATGTGCCTTACTTGGAAGGCTGAGGCAGGAGGAGTGCAGTGAGTTCAAGGCCAGGATGGGATCCACAATGAGTTCATGGCCGGCCTGAACTACGAAGTGAGACCTTGTCTCAAAAAACACCAAAATTAAAAAAAAAAAAAAACACTTCTCCACATGATGGATTAAGAAGAATATTAAGCAGTGCTGTGGCATTCTTGCAAAAACATGAAACATGTTCATCCAATCACTAGAAACCATCAAATAAGCCCTGTAGGGAAGACAGACAGCAAAATAAAATAATCAATATTCTTCAAGATTGTCAAGGTCATAAAACACACAAAAGGGTGTAGTTTGTTCATATTCTATTATTGTGTTGTTATACTAGTTGCTTTTCAAACATTATACTTTATTGCTTTCCTGAAATAAATGCCATTTAATCTTTGTGCATAATTTTTAAAATTTTTTTGTTAAACTCATTTTGCTAATTGTTTATTGAGGATTTTTATATGTACATTTATAGGAGATGAAAGTCTGTAATTTTCCCTTATGGTAATGCCTGTCTGGTTTTAGGTATCAGAATGAGTTAAGCAGTATTACCTCCTCTTCTATTTTTTATGTGAGGGTTTGGGAACCATTGGTATTAATTATTTAAATGCTTTGAAACAGCTCTTTGTACAAAAACATATTTTAATTCTTATTTTTATATCTAAAAATGTATAGTGTTATGTAAGTAAAAATATAAAAGTTAGAATCTCACGGAATATTCATTTTATCTCTAAGATTAAAAATATTTGTTTAGGGGTCTTATTCCACAGTTGATGTGGCAAAAGTTGCAGATTATGTTCTCCCCAAAATACTCTGAAATGGAGCTTGGCATGAAGGAGGTTAGAAGGAGGTACTTGTGCCATCAATACCTGTAAAAGGGGGAGAGAAAACAGAACTGGGAGAGAGAGAAGTCAGGAGGCGACCCAGTCTGAATGCCACGCCTGCTGACTCTGGCTCAGGATTGTCTCAGGTGGGTGTGAGGAGACATCGTGGATATGCCCACGCCAATCACTGAATGCAGGTTGTGCCTATCGAAGCATGTGATCTCGTGGTCCACAGCTTTGTTCCTCCTTGAGGGTAATTTAAGAAGGGTGGCACTTGGGGCTGAGCAGAGGCAGCAGTGCCAAAGGCAGGCACAACGAGTCCTTCAGTCTTACAGAGACTCAACAGCATATCACAATCCCGTCACACAAGTCACTGGCACAAATTGAGATCCTGTACTTTGCTTTGCTTCAAAGCTCAGTTTATTCAACAGTTATGTATTCTCTCTTGGAAAAGATTTTTTTTAAATTTAATGGCTGCATGAAAATAAGAATTGAGACAGAATACCTTGCTTCTCTTAGGAAAGCAAATGAAAATGTAAATGGCTAAGGATGCTGTGTTTGCTCTTCAGACCTAAACCATTTGGTTCAAGTGCAGATGAGATACATAACTTCAGGAAAGATCTTCACTTGTCCCAGAACTCATTGTCTTTTTTTCCCACAAGTGCCTGGGCTGCCTTGGTTCTCCACCTTGCTTGGTTGTCTCTCTCATTTGAAAGAAATAGCCACTCAATGCATAGTAATATACATATATTTTAAATTATACATAATATAAAAATAGACCATTGTAATAACTTGTGAGAACCCACTGTTAAAATTTTAACAATTTTTTGAGTTGACTGTAAAAAAACCCCTTCATTAAAAATTAAATTAACTAAAAATGTGCTGTAATAAATCGTTTTAAAGAAAAAGGTAGTAGATAATGAACACATATAGTTTGCTCATGTAGCTATTATCTGTACTCTGGGTTTGTATCTATTATAATGAGTGGTGGAAAGATTATATGGACTTCTATGCTTTGTGTCCCAATTCCATATCCAAGGACATCTCAGTGGTATGAAATCTACCATCATTAGAATATTTAAAGCGGAAATGAACAAATCAGGGCTTGTGCTAGGCAGGATGGTACACAACTGTAATCCCTGCGCTTGAGAGGGTGAGACAGAAGTATCACTGTGTGTTTGAGGCCATCCTGGGCTAGATAGTAAATTCAATGCCAGTGTAAACTGAAGTGAAACCTTGTGTCAAAAAGTCTTAAAAAATATAAGAAAAGAAAATAACAATTCAGGATTTGTATTATTATTGAATTTATCAATAAATTTGATAGATTTATGAAAATAGAGGAGAAATACTAATAAGGCAATTAAATTTAAAATTGTATCCATTCCATAGGTGACACAATTGACAATCCCAACATATTCCTCTCACATTTGAAACTATTAGTTCATTCAGCAAATCAGCTCTTATTCACCGGCAATGAGTGATGTTACATGACACATGCCTCTGTGGAATCCTCCACTGTGGGTGGGAGTGTAAACTGGTACCACCACTATGGAAATCAGTGTGGAGATTCCTCAAAAAGCTAGACTTGGCAGCCCTGTTCAACCCAGCTAATCTCTTCCTAGATATTTTTCCATAAGAACTAAAAACATCACACCACAATGAAACATGTGCGCTAATGCTTATAGCAGCACCATTTGTCATAGCTAACTCTTAGGGACAACCCAAATGCCCATTGAACTGATGAATGGATAAAAAAGATGTGATATTTTTACACAATGAAGTATTACTCAGCTATAAGAAAAGATAAATTCGAGGCCTTTGTAGGCAAATGGATGCAACTAGAGACTGTTCTTATACATGAAATAAATCAGACCCGCATGTGCAAAGCCCATACTGTATCCCTAGTGTAAGAATCTGAAGGAATAAGTAAATTCTGAATAGTAGAATAAATACTATGAAAGGGAAAGAATCTGTTAAAGGGAGGGACAACTGGGTTGAGGAAAAGAAGTAAAGAAGGAAGAGAGAAAGATATATTTATGTATACATACCAAATATTTGGGATAATTGTACCGCTGATTTCTGCTGATCTATTAAAAGGAGCAGTTAATGCTTAATTTTTTTATTCTGCTTTTCAATTTCTGATGACGTATTTTTTAAACCAATTTTGTGTGCTTTTATCTGATAATCTAAAAAACTATTTTGAAGTCAACATTATGTAATATAATAACCAGGTTTCAATTCCTATTATTTAATGAAATTCTGTATCATTTCCAATTTTTTAAAAATAATTTCATTCTAAAATTTTTTTAATTCTCTTTTTAAAAAGAGAGATATGCCTTTGTTACTTTGCTTTTGTGTTATTCACTAATGGGAATGAAAATGTCAACAAACATTGTACATTTTAATGCCATGTATATGCAAATATTTGTATCTTCTAAAATTATTTTTAAAAACTATCACGTTCTCCAAATTTTAGAAACAGTGTCATGAGCATAGCTTTAGAAAATTATAAACATACAAAATATAATTAGAAATAAGTGGGCTGGGGAGATAGCTCAGTAGAATAAGCAGTTGCCTGGCAAGTATAACATCCTGAGTTCAATCCCCAGTACTAAAAAAAAAAGAAAGAAAGAAAAAGAAAAGAAAAGAAATAAAAATAAGTGATCCAGAACAGTAAAATGAAAAGAATCCTAGTGATTCTCATTATCTTCCATTACAGTTTCACACAGACATGCTAATATATGTTCATGTACAAATACACAGCTGACCTTTCTGCTTTTGTTGGTGGAGGTGCAAGGTCTTCCTGACCGCTGAGTCATCCACGGTCACTGGTGCAGGCATTGAGGACAAAACTAGGTTATAAGAAATTCAGAGACGTGGCATTAACTGCTTGTGTATCAGTCATGTTATTTTTTTTTATTTTGTATGTATTTGGTATAGATTCTCATTATGCAGCTTGGACTCATAGTGATCCTCCTGTTTTCAGCCTCCCCAGACCTGGGATTACAGGCATGTGCCACTGATGCCAGGTCTTGGTGGGCTGCTCAGCATGCCCAGGGGCAGAGCTGGTGCAACATTTGGTACCAGGAATGGAACCCCAGTCCCTGTGCTTGCCTAAGCAGGTACTTAGTCTGCTGAGCTATCTCGCCAGCCCTAGTCGTGTTATTTTTAAATTAGTGTGAATCCATATGCCTAACAGCTTCATGCATGGGGCCTACCATCGTGCTGTAAAGTCCATGTACAAATTTGAACTAAATTTGCACTTAACATCCTATTTCATTGAACAAGAGATGGTCCTGCATTAAGGTCTCACAAAGGCACCAAAGTCCTATAATTATGCCTTTCTGGGAAGTCAGTCTGTTTTTTGAACTCTTTCTATTTCCAATTTTATAAAAACATGTTGATCTGGTAAACTACCGATGCTACAAGTCAAGTCATGAATAATCACAGTATTTGTGGGTCAGAATCTAAGGAAGGAAAGCAAACAGTCCTCCAGTGTTGCAGTATTTTTCCTTGAGCAGGTCATGTCTCTTTGTCCCCGTTTTCTATTGATTAACAACCTATCAATTATCTTATCTGTACTGTCAGGATTAGAAAAGAAGGTGTTTGTTACAGTTTAGATCTAAAATGATCATGTATGTGGAAGGTGATCAGATCATGCAAGTGCAGTACTCTTCAGTGGATCCATAAGCAGATGAATGTGCTACTAGGAGGGGGAGCCTGGTCAAAGGTGGGTCACTGCAGTGTAGTCTTGTCCCCAGATTCTCCCTTCTCTCTCTGCTTTCTGGTTGCTGTGGGTTGAGCCCCTTTTCCTCCTACATGCCTTTCAACTCTTCTGTTTCTGCCTTAGGGCCAGCTGACCAGAATCCAAACAAATCTGTACTCCTTTAAGTTGTGGTTAATTGAAGTTATTTATCTCAGACATGGCGAAGTGCTTAGACAGTGTTCTAAGCAATGGTGAGGTAGCTATGTTATTGTTCACTTGACAGTAACTCCAGAGAGTCTGGTAATTGCATTAGTAAGGCATGATTTTTGTCCTTGGAAAGCAGAAGCAACGAGACAGTTTTCAACTAATTCATTGTAGCCAGGAACACGGAAGGAGCTAAGGTGTGAAATACAGTTAACTTGCTCACCTGATCTCCAGATGTATGGTAGACACTTCCTTCCTGTCTTACCAATCTTTGTGCATCATTCTAGAAATTATAGTTAGGTGAAAAAATTTCTTAAAAAATTTTATCAACAATTTTTCTCTGTTAACAGATCTAAATGAGCTCTTGGGGTCTTGTTTGACTTTTGGATTAGGGTAGCTACCTAATTCAACATCAGTGTAACATATTATAAAAATCATGAGCTATTTAAAACCACTTATCTTTTAAATGTTAGTTTGGGCACACCCTCTACAAACATTTCTTTGTATCTCCCAAAGAAAGTTAAACTTGGGTCATTTGCAGGAAAATGGATGTGCTATAATATTAAGTTAATCAGACAAAAAAGCTTAAATATCACATGATTTCTTTTATATAAATAAAGAAGAAAATACCACAGAAAGTTGCAAGTAGTGAGGCATTTCTTCCTCAGAAGGAAAGGGGATCAAGAGATGGAGGGATGTGGCGGGAGGGAAGGGGGAAGGGAAGGATGAAGAAGGGCTGTGCTATGTATGTGTACTGACTGTACGAGGAATGAAAACAGTATGTATTGAAAGCACATCCAAAAAAAAAAAAAGTAAAAAAAGAAAACATAATGTATCAGGCACAAGGTACTAATCAAGTACACATTTACCAATATTTCTAACTAGCCTACTTGTTTACCTGCACACATTTGAAAACATGTATAAATCATTACTCATGAGAGTAATTTCAAATTCAAGCTCAACAGAACCCTCCTTACTATTATAAACCCATGACATTATCAGCAAAATAAAACCCCACATGCTTGCTATGCATAATTCTGAGATGTGGCTGGAGCCATTCATCATGACAGTGCTAATAGGACACATGAAGAATAAGCATCTGAAATGGATAATGCCATATTGATCTCGTGCCTTCATTTACTTTCCACATGATACTCCTTTGATTTAAATGGAGGAGGAGCACTTACTCAAAATTCATTCTCAACTGTTTTCTCATGGGATTGATTGTTGATTTCTTCCAGATTACAAATCTTGATTCGGTGTAAGAATTCCTACATATTGCATCAATACTTTTCTATCGCTTTAAATGAGAACATACACTTATTCCATTTCTTATAACAAGAGATGGGGATGATGACCTGACACTCAAATGCATTTGTACTACTTCCATTAGAAAACAATGTCAGGAACAAATTTAAGGGCCAGGCACTGGTGATATTATTGCTTTAGTCACATAACCTTGTGTTACAGCATTTCCAATTTTGACAAATTTGGCTTACTAGTAGTCAAATGATGCTCAAGTTTCACATATGTATTTTTCTAAGGCCGATACTCTCAGAAAGTATAAAGACATAGTGCTGCCCTTTGGTACAAATTAAGAAACAGCTTGAAGAATTGGATATGCCAGCTTTAGATAATATTGTGCCTTTTTCTAAAATGACTCAGATGTGATGACATGAATAGAGGTGTCTGCTCTGGTGAACGCCAGGCAGAGTCACATCATACGTCAGTCTGAGGAACTGCAAAGCCATGTGCTTTTCATGCTGTACCCTTCTCAGTGCCAACACTATGACTATTCTTTAAGTTCAACCTCTTTTGAAGCTTCTATTAGAAAATTGGTATTCTGCTGAATACACCAGTAAATCAGTGAATAGGTTCCTCTAGCATCAGTGTGTATGTTTATGTGAGTGTGTGTACCTTATAAATTTGCATCCTCTTCCTTCCCTGAATTGTCATACCTGAGTTTTCAGGGTAAAGCTCATGGGTTTATGACACTGTAGTCTTGATGTGCTTCCAGAATGACTTTGTGAAAAAGAAGCTGACCTAAGAATTTAAAAGCTAGTACTTCAGGGCTATGTTTGATAGTTGATTTCTATGTGAGATCACCTTTCTTTATATTTGAAATGGGTCTAACAAAATCTTCCCTTCATAAAAATCACTGAATGTTGGCAAGAATGTGGAAAATATGTAAACATTTTACTGTAGGTATATAAATGGTATTATCACTACAGAAAATGGCTTGGCAGCTCCTCAAAAAGTTAAACTTTATGATCCGACAGTTTTACTTCTACATTTATACTGAAGAAAATTAAAAAAAACATATGTTTACACATAAACTTATACACTAATGTTTATAAGAGTATTATGTACAATAGTCCCAATGTGGAGAAAACCCAAATGTCCATTAGTTGATGAATGGATCAATAAAATGTTGTCAATCAATATAGTGGAATTTAATTAAGCAGTATAAGAAGAAAGAAGTGCTGATACACACTAAACACAGAAATTGAAATGTTACAGTGAATGAAATAAACCAGTCATGAAGCATGCATGTTCTGATTGAGTTTGGCTGAAATATCAAGGACAGGACAATCCATAGATACCAGAGACACAGGCAGAGGAGTGGTTGCCAGAATTTGAGGGTAAGAGATGGTAACAAAAAAGAGAGGAACTGATAAAGGGATTACTCTTTGGAGGGTGATATGGATGTCCTATTAATGGTTCCTAGCTTCACCTGCAAACAGGTATCTCTGAGGATTTAAAGAATTGTTTTATATAATTCTAGTAAAAAATGTTCCCTAATAATTTGTGCACTTTGTGTGTATATGTGTGGGGTGAGGTAGGATCTTGCTATGTAGCATAGGCTAGCCTTGAATTCATGGTGTGATCCAGGCTGGCCTTGAACTTGTGATAGTCCTCCTGCCTCAGCCTCCCACATACTGGGATTATAGGCAAGCACCATTATGCCCAGCGGTGCACTTTTGAGTAATGAATTCATGATTCATGAGTTATATCTCAAGCTACAAAATTCTAAAAACTTGTCACAGCCTCTATCCCAGGACTGCTGTAGGAATTGGTTACAGCTGGAAAGTCCTCCGGAGCCAGCACATATTTAGGAATCCTGTTCACTTCACAGAGGAGACACAGGCCTCAGTGTCTTTGGCTGGATAAAGCCTTTCTGTGTAAGTCATCTTCATGTCTGATCATGAAAAAGTCACACAGAGGGTAATGTCATGCAGGATGCTTGCTGGGGAGAGTTCTCTGAAAGAGTCATAAACTATGCACAGAATGGAAGGCATGGGAGACATGTGGATGAACTGGATTTTCTACTGGGCCTGCACTTTGTACCTTCAGAGCAGCAGTCGCCATTACTGTGCTGTCAGACTGCAAAGCCCCAAAGGACAGAGGCTTCTTTTAGTTAATCTCCATTTCTCCACAGCATTCTCCCTTTAATTTAGTGAGTGCCCAGCTGATAGCAAATGATTTTCTCTTAAACAATATTCTGCTCTGAACCAAGAGCACAGTCTGCAGGGTCCTGCATTAGCCTCTGGGAGTCTTACACACTATTACTTCCTTGCCTCAGAAAAGATGCAGACCCAGCAGGGCTGCCAGCAGAGCCAGAGCCTGAGGGCAGTTCATCACACACACCTCCAGGTCCTAATTACACATCCTCCCTAAACTCTAAACTCTTTCTTTAGGATTCCTGATGCAACTCAGGCATAGTCTTCCATCCCCTCTTTGTGTTTGTCTAACTTGAGCTTGTTTTGGTCCTCGGTGACTGTGATCATCCCCAATTGGCCATTTCTCCTCACCTGTCTTTGTGGTCACCACTTCTACTTATCCCTCTGTGACTCCCCTTGTGAGCCCCCTGCTGTTCCTGCAGAGTGCTCTGGCTTTCTTTAGCAGTCTCAGTCAAATCCTAACACTTTGGTGATTTTGTGGTTTCAACAACTGCACACACATCCCTGGTCCACACATCAGAGCTCTAGCTCAGACTTTTCTCCCAATCTCCATAACTGAATATTCAACTGTCTGCTGGGAAATTCCATCCTGTGTCCTGCATTCCCTCAGTCTCCATGTAAGTAGGCTAAGTTCCACAGCCAATGCCTGTTCTGCAGGTAGAAATCCAGAAGCCCTACTAGATTTCTCTGCCTTCCTTCTCTCATTCTAGCCAGTTACCTCTCACACCCCCAACACATCTCGTTCCCTTCTATCTTCATTTATGTCCTCTGTGGATCAGACCCTATAACAAGTTTAGGGGCACAAGGAATTTACTGGAGAGTTCACTTTTCCCAAAAGGTACCCTGAGTTACAGGGAAGTAGATGTACAAAGGGAAATCAACAAGTAGTGGGTTGTTAAAGAACTCTTAGAAGTTGGGCAGCTGGGGGCAGTCTTCCTGGGGATCTTTTGAGAAGTCTTGTAGTGCTTGCTCCACCATTGCCCAGCCAAAAAGCAAGGAACCTAGAGAATCTGTCCTTCTGTAATGTGCCCCTCCCTGATGTAGGACTGGCCTTTGCATAGTCCTACAGGAGCTCCAGCATCTCCTGTCACCAGAGATGAACTCAGACATAGTCCTCTGTGGAGACCTTTGGGAAGGGCAGGGATAGCTGGTGGGCTTCTGCTGGGCTGTCCTCTCTCCTTCAGAGCACCTCTTCTATCATCCCAGCTGGGACGCTGCCAGGAGGAATCCTTGAGGATGTAAAGTAGATTTTTAAGAATTTTATTTGTACGCAACCTACCAGAATGTCTGCTGTCTGTCTGTCTGTCTGTCTGTCTGTCTGTCTGTCTCTCTCTCTCTCTCTCTCTCTCTCTCTCTCTCTCTCTCTCACACACACACACACACAAATGTGCACACACACACACACACACACACACACACACCTGAAAATGATGTATATCCCTCCCTCCAACTAGAAACCCTTACAAGTATCCCAGTGGTTTCAGAAGAAAGCCAAATCACCTTACACTGTGCTTTTCTCAGTACTTGCCAATGTCCCCAGGCTCCATGGCAAACTCACAGAAGTGGCACAGGATAGACAGTCTTAAAAATATATACATCTTTCATGACTGTTGAATGCTATATCAACTATGATATTCAAGGTAGTCTGTAGTTTCAAAATGAGAACATAAGACATTCCTTTCTATGATGTTATATTATTTACAAGTGTTTTTTGACAGTTGCTATCAAAAGGATGTCAATGTCCAATCTGGTACACAAGAATGAGAAGTTACACAAGTCCACCATGCCATTAACAAGCACTCATATCTGCTTCAGAGTAAAATAAAAGCATCATTTTGCTTTTGGATTATTTGTATTGATATTTTCAAACAGAGATGAACTTGTCAGTGTATGTAACTGTTTATTAAGGTCTTTGTACTTCCTTTCAAAATACAGTTCTGATATGGGAGTTGGGGAGCTTTGGAACCCCTCACCCTCACTGTAGGACCTCATTAATTCATGGCCAATCTCTTAAATCCTGTCGGCCTCCTCTCGCACCTGCAGATCTCTCACTTTATGGAAGATCCAGGAAGCTCAGCATGCTTTTCTACCTTAGCGTGTCCTATTCCTTTAGCCAAGATTTCTATTCATAACCATTGGCTTCTCAAAACTCAGGGTAAAAAACACTTTTGGGGGCTAGGGAGATGACTTAGTAGGATTAGTGCTTCCTTGGCAAGCACAAGTACCTGAGTTCAATTCCTGGTTCTGCAAAAAAGAAAAAAACCTTTTGGTCAGACAAGCATCGATTGATGGTGCTGTTTGTCCAGTTGGGGTTTAGATGCTATTGTGTCCGCACAGCTATAGTCCCGGCTCTCGTGTGGTGGCAAGATGTTTGTTACCACCTTGCTAATGATTTACTTGTCTGTCTACCACGCAGGTCAGTGATCTCCATCAGTTCCCCAGACACACATATCTTGTTCACATTGACCTTGCTGGAATCTTTACTGAGATTATGTTAGATTAATTTATGGCTAATTAACATGAGTGCCTAACACAATATTGCATATACCCTAAAGTCAATGGACGAATAAGTAAAAAATATGTAAATGTAAGAACAAAACTTGACTCTTTGTCTTATTTATATTTTAAACATTTTGTGTTTCTTTACTGTGACACAGGGCCTTTGCCTATGCCTTCCTCTGTGTTTAGAGAGATCTTTTCTTCTTCATTATCTCTACTTCCCTAATCTTTTGGATCTCAGCTCTTGTTTCCTCTGGGTAAGAGTTTTACATTTGTGTATGTATATTTCCTTGAGCATTTTCTTCTTCATTCACAAACTATGAAGATAGGGATATAATCTGACTTGTTGACCTTTGCACTCACAGTTGAGCTTATTGGCTGAATATAGCAGTGCTTAGTAAATATTTGTGGCATAATGTGAGATGAGTAAGTACAAGCTTGATGTGTGATAGCTTCATGTATTAGTATCAAGACCTGATGAGTGTTTTGAAATGGGGGGTTGTAGATTTCCTTAGACAGCCCAGCAAGTCATCTACATCCTGTGCACAGAAGGCCTGTAGGCAAGGGAGGACAGAGTTTACAATTTTGATGTTGAATTGGAGAGAACTTGAGAAAAATTTTAAGTTTCTGCAATAAAGTGGTAGAAGTCAGATTGTCACAATGGTTGGATGCAGCAAAGGTCTATTTCTTTAACTACTTGCAATATTACACTTTCAAACAGATCCCCAGCCATTGAAAAGCTGCCGTGTTTTCATTCGTTGGAAAGTGATGAAGTTAGATAAATGATAATGCCCTGCCTTTGTTTTTTCCTCAGACAGAAAACCTCAGCCTTAAATGTTCCCCAGTGTAAACTTCCACTGAATAAACATGGACTGCTTTGTTTGACAACAGGCTGCCCCATGAAACTGCAGCAAATTTGGCTCTACTGAGCATTTCAGGAGGGGAAAGCAAAAATGTCAACAGCAAAAAGCCTATAAAACAACTTGTGTCCCTGTGATGTTTAATGGAGGCCACTGCATAAAATGAAAATAATTCCTCTAACTTTAGGCAAGACTCATTCATTACAAAGGCTTGGGAAAGCCAACTTTGTACCTAGTCTCCTTGTTCTCAATGACACTTCATTAACGTTGGTTCTTCTCTCTCCTTTTTTCCATTCTTCTATTTTTTATATTTTCATTTGCTAAGTGACTAATTTAAAAAAAATGTCAGCACTAACCATTTTCAATTTTAATAGATTGATTTTAGGTGGCAAATACTATTCTAAATTTTAAAATTGACAAAGTTTCATTTAACAACCTGAAAAATACCTAGCATACAGTTAACTAACAGTTCCACATTGCTACTGTCTTGGGTTGATAAGGTCCAAGTATGAATTCTTTAGCTCAAGGCTGAGGAAGTTACATTAAGAAGACAGTAGAGAGGAAAAATTAGCTAGTAGTTTCTGTGGAAGATGCATACATAGTGTCTGTGTAGCCCTAACTTTGTCAATTCAACCAGTTTATTTAAAGGATTGGGTATCTAAAGCATTTGGTATTGTGCAGAATTTAGGCTCCCAGAATAGAAAGAAATAATGTTATGATTAGTTTAGCATATTTCTTTTTGGGATTTAACTTTGAGCCAGGCCTCTGGATTATGTGTATCCACAGTACTCTTAAAAAGAAAATTAGGCCAGGCCTCTAGGCCTACAATCTCAGTACTCTGGGAGGCTGAGGCAGAGCAGAATTGCAAATTCTATCCCAGCTTGGACAATTTAGAAAACTGGTGAAACCCTATCTATAAATAAAAGTAAGAAAACTTGGAGAGGTAGCTCAGTGTGAACTCCTTGGGCTCCAACCTTAGTAAAATACACACACACACACACACACACACACACACACACACACTCCCCTAAATATTGCTAAGAAAGAAACCTACATATTGCTAACTAGAAAGCCTCATCACAAAGCCTGTTACAAACCCAGTATTTGAGTTCCTGTAAAAGGAATATTAAGCTCAACTTAGTATTAGTCTGGTGAGCTGCAGTTTAAGTAGAATTTCAACATTTTAATGGCTCACAACTTGAAATTGTTTTGTTCTCTCCCAGGCTGCATGTCCAGGTAGGGAGCTGCAGTATTACTACACCCCACCCTCCCTCTGAGATCTGGTGCACAGGGCTAGCTCTCCAGAACACAGTCCATCAAATAAATGAAAGAAAGATCATTCTTAAAGCTTTTACAATCAGGAAATCTCCTACTTCATCAAGTGGAACAATATATGTGCTCGTAGAACCTGCTAAAATGATTCCTCTACCCTATTATCCTTCAGGATAATAATATAGCTCAAATATTTGGAAATTGTCTACCAGATACCCTTGCATTTTTTGACTACTAAAATATCAACCAGAGAATTAAAAAATGCCCACAACCACGTGCCAACCTAGAGTTGGATCCAGATTGCTGTTACCATTTGTGTAAGTTAATAATTGATAACTTGACATCTGAGACTCTTGGAGAAGTGATTGATTGACTGATTGGGTGCTGTCCTATTTGCTGGTGCTCACAGCTGAGTGCATTGTTGGGAGGGGGCATCCACTGGAGAAGGTGTGGTGCCTGGAGGTGCGCCTCTGGAGGGTGCATCTCTCGCTAGTGCTCTTCTGATGTGCCCTGCTTCTAAACCTCCAAGAAATGAGAAGCTTTGCTTTATCACCCCCTTCTATGATGATGGTTCTGACTTGAAACTAGCCAACTATAGATGAAACCTCTGAAACTAGAAGCCAAATAGACCATCATCTTCTCCTTATATCAGGGACTTTATCCCAAGCAATGGGAAAGCTGAGCAATATACCACTGATATCCAACGCCTCCCTACAAATGTGCATGCATGCCATTGTGGCCACAGAGTCAGAGGACAGAAATCAGTGACTCATTGGGGGTATGTCCTACCAGGCTATCACAGGGACATATTCAGCATATTCTCTCCTTGGTTCTATAGATCTAAACTATGCTTTTGTTAAAGTTTTCTATAACCATCAGTGTTATGGTTTGTACCTGGGATGTTCCCCCAAAGCCTCATGCAGTCATGGGGACAGACTGTTCAGAGGCAGCTGAATCTAGAGCGTATGGTTGGCTATGATTAAGAATGTGAGTGCTATACCCACCACCCTAGGGCAGGTACAGTTCATGCAATATAAGGACAGAAAGAGACTTATCTCCTTTCCCAACACGTCTCTCTCTATCTCACTCTGCCTCTTCTTTATTGCTTTTGTTGTCTTCTGCTCACTATGAAATGCTGTCTTCTGTGACGCCACCTTGCCTTAGAGCCATCTGATTATGGACTGAAACATCTACAAACTGTAAGATAAATAAAGCTTTCCTTCTTTAACCTTAAGCATCAGGTATTTTGTTTCAGCAACAAGCAAAGTAACTTAGGCAATCAGGATTCATCCAGAGATGCAGAACCACAATAAATTTGATATAAGAGATTTATTATAGGGAGTAGATGTAAATCCATGTGGGTGGAGCTGGGAAAATAAAGTCTAGACAGGAATTCAGAGGCTCATGAGAATGACAATCCAGTTACTATGATAAACTACACATGTCCAGGAGATTGTGTAAACATGGTAATTCCAGCCCCAACCTACCCTGTGCAGGTAATCCAGGATAATCTTGCCTTTCTAAGGTTATTAATCATATCTGTGAAGCCCTTTTATCTCATGGAAGGAAATGTATTTACATGTTGTTAGAGTTGGAAATGTACCTCTTTGGAATCCATTATCCAATCTACCATAGAAGTCACAAGATTTTGATGGTCAATTGTCAGGATCCGCAAAATAATAGTCTGTGAGCTAAATCTGTCCCAGTACCCATTTTTATAAAGAAAGTTTCATTCATTTATGTATTATCTATGAATGAGTTTTGCACTATAACAGCAAAATAGAACAGTTGAGTACAAAGCCAAATGACTAAACCTATGGTACTTACTGTTGGCCTTTATGGAAACTTTCTTGGCCACTGGTCTGTAGTTCAAAGACTGATGTTAATCTCTAAGTGTCTTATCTGTGCAGCAGACTCAACAATTTCAGATCTTCAAGACAGCATTGTATCTCCCCATTGTTAAATCTGTAAGCAATATTAAATCATATAAATTGCAATCAGGACCTTGTACTTACCAGGCAGGCATTTGTGCCATCAAACTGTATCCCTGGCTTGCAATAATGTTAATAGCAGTGCAAAAAAAAAAAAAAGTTTTTACTATTTGTAAAACAAAAAACACAACATCAAGAACTTGTGATCCTAAAGGCTACCACCAGGCAATGCCACAGTGGCTCTCCCACCACCCCACCCCGAGCTAGATGCTCATGCTGAAGAGTGAGGTCGTCATCTCCCTGAGACAGAACTGTAAACGCCTTCAGGACACTCACAGAGTCTCTCTTCAGATTCCCTTTAATACTGAAAGTTATAATCATTATTCTTTCTGAGTAAAATACAAATCAATTAAGCTACAGCCAGACATTTTTTACAAAATGTAAAAATGTTTTATACCTAGAATATGAGCATTACTTTAAGTTCTTCAGCTACTCAGGCAAAAAAGCTGTAATTTAGCATCATTTAAAAAGAAAGCCTACATAAAGAGCTTATCACATTTATTTTATTTATTTATTTAGTATTTTAGGGAAGGGTCTACAGGGTGTTCAGGGTCTCACTACTAGATCAGACTCATAGTGATCACCTGTTTACAGCTTTCCTAGAGCTGGGATAGCAGGCGCGAGTCACCACACCCAGTCTCAATTGCCATCTTAGCACACCCCAGGTGCAAGCCCAGCCTGGCAGGCCTGGGAATCAAACCCCTAGCCCCTGTGCCTGTTTATAGGCACTTTAATCTGCTGAGCTATTTGGCTGGCCCTCTATTTTAGGCTTATTTTACACAACTTTATTCTCCAAAGCCACCTTTTCTCCAAGCTCAATAAATCTCCAAATCTCATGATGTATCACCTATAGATAAGTTTTCCTTGACCTGACTTACAGGACATCAGCCGTATTTAGTTCTCAATCACAGCTCTCAACCCACTTCGCTTGGTTTGCTCCAACCTGGGCAATGCTTATTTTAAAATATCTCTTCACCCTCAGAAACAAATACATTAATGAAATTCTTGATGCACAGCTTTAACCTTCTTATGTGATTTACCTCACCAGGCCTTGTGAGGCAAAAGTATTCCTTTAGGTTAAACAGAAATTGGTCAAGACTAAGTTTTTCCTTTGTATCATAAAACTTAAAACCATACAGATCCTATCAACCGTCACTACGACTTTTCATAAAGAAAGGCAAAGATGTAACCTCTAGAATTTCAGTAACTTTTGATGGATATTCAAGTGCAAAGTAGTATCCTGAATTTTGCTTTATCTTTAATTTTGTTTTGTCATTTGTTGCTTAGCAGCATACTGGAAGGAGAAAAAATATGGAGTAAACTGCCTTGATTTCAGTTCCCAAAAGACTAGCAGTATCACTTCAGCAAACTATTTAATATTCTGAGCCACAGTTTTTTCATCTCTAGAATAGGTGTAGTCGTAGCTCCTTCCTCAAGTGCAATTTTAAGAGTTAGATGAATTAATATGTTGCAAATACTTATAATAGTACCTGAGATTATGTACATTAATTAGTTCCTCCATCTATCTCACAACAAGGTACTTGTAATCATCACAGTAGTTCTGTGAGGTAGATATAATTATCTTTTCTTTTTTTAAACAGACAAACTGAGTGGAAGAACAGTTAAATAACTTGCTGTATCACAAGCCTAGAAAATTATGGAGCTAGAGATAGAATTCAAGTCTGTATGATTACAAGGCTCAAATTTGTGCATTCACTCACCATTTGTCAGCCATGATCCTGGAACTATTAACCATTTAGGAGAAGGCATGATTTTTTTTTTAAAAATTAATTTTTAAAATTCTTTTTGCAATTCAGAATCTGGTAGTTGAGTGAAAACAATGTGGAAGTAACTCAGGCAACTGATGCCCCAGGGAATACATTAGCTCAGCAAATTACAGTCTAGTGTTCCAGAGATCTTTGAATATTTGCCTAAACTTTAAAATTATTATACAACTTATAGAGACTGCTCTGTAAAATGTATTATTCATTTCTGTTTTCTTAAATAGATAATACAGAACATGATT
>NW_004524649.1:10509817-10511856 GCF_000260255.1 Octodon degus | reverse complement strand
TCTAAGCCCAGTTTAAGGCAGCACCTAACCAGAAAAACTCTAAATATAAAACAAGGATGGTGCTGTTCTAGTAATCGATTATACTCCACGTTTACTTTAGCCATTTGTTTGCTTGACTGACTGTTGGCAATTGATCATTGGAATTATGGTATTCAGCATTGACTGCACAGAAGACCAGTTTGGTGTAAACATAAAAGAAGTCCAATCACTAATGTTTGTTTGACCCCAAATGTGATGACTGTTTATTCACTTCTAATTCACATTTTTCCAACAAAAAGAATTAATCTTCAGGTTGAGTGTAGTTGGCTTGCTTTAATGGAGAGGCTAAATTCTTTCAATAAGGGTTCGTGGACTTGTAACTCAGAAGAAAAATAAAACTTTCCTGAAAAACTTTTATTGCTCTTTCCTGATTTTTCTTTTTAGGTGACTTAAGCCTTTTGAGTCTTTTTACATGAACAGCAGGAGTTAAGCTTTTGGAAGAAACTCTATCTTCTGAAAGCAATGGCTTCTATTTGCTTGGAACAATTAGCTATAATTAGTATGCAAGTTTTAATGATATTGTATTGTGAGGCTGATTAGGTCTGTGAGATTGGGGATGCGAGTCACTTCTATTGTTTATTGTATGCAAATCTAGCCACTTAGCTTTAATTAGACATTGAAACCCAGAACAATTATCAACAATTGCTTCAGTATTAATGAGCAGTGTGAGCTGCCAGTCATGACTTTTTAAATAGCAGAGACTTATAAGCAATTGATTTGGCATCCAAAAAAAGACATTCTTTGAGTCCATACTCTGCATGATAAAGTCAGATGGACTAATCTGGTTGACAAGGTCTCCATAAGTGCCTTTCTAGTTGCTTTCTCATGCCTTTGTCTTGGTAAAAACTAGTGCAAGATGGCACTTCATTAAAAGGAAGTCCAGAATAAGTTTTAGTATTTTGAGAAGATCCAGAAGATGGAATATTTTCAATTAGGTCTTTGATGGTCTATCAGCTGGTAAGATTCTGAAAGGTCAGTGGGTTGTGTCACTACCTATTATTAATACACACACACACACACACACACGTGAGTGTGTGTATGTGTTACAAGTGAAAATTATTAGATGAAATAACAATGGCAGCAACTAAAGAATCTTAAAATAGCTTTTGTAGTCTTCCTTGCTTATTAAATCATGAGGAAAAAGTGCCAGGAAGCGCATATTTACTTGATAACCTGAAAACTCCTGTAAGAAAAGGATTTGATTTTACTAACATTTGATAAAGCCAATGATTCAAGAGACAGAGTAAGTAGAGATGAAAGAGCTTCATTCAGTGGGCAAAGAATGGAGAGGCAGGATCCTGTGCTTGCAAATCAGCCTTCAACCAAGGATTTGAGGAATTATAGACAGGATAGCAATAATTAGGAAGAGTGATAGGTTAATAAAGGGGAGAAATGTTCATGCTTTTCTGGCAGTAGGCAAAGATCTTCCAGAAACTTGGGTGCCACCTCTTTTTGTTCTTTTAATGGTCTGTCATTTTCAGTCATGGCAACTGGTTGGTTTTTTTCTAGTCCAAAGGTTAAGACTACAAAGAAGACAGATGCAATATGGGAATACATATGCCTAGCCCTTTTATTTCTGTGAGTCACCCAACTGGATATCTGAAAGACAAATCAAGTCAATATTTTCAGCAAAAGCAGCTTTGAAACCTCTGATAAGTAGCCCAGGTAATTGTTGTCACTGTCACCCACATAGCCAGGGTGTTGTCTATAGCAAAGATATTGAGAGATGTATAACATATTACCCACCTGGGTGACCTTCCAAATTAGTGAGTCTTAAGACAACTAAGAGCAAATGAGACAACAGTATTTACTTAGACTTTTTTTTTCTAACACCCTCCTCTCATTAATATTTGACCCCAGTTTTCTTATTCTGTTCTTTTTCTACCTGCTCCAATAAGGATGTCTTAAAAACACATTTACACTGTCCACCAAGAATAAAATCAACCTAGTCAAGAATAAAGAAAATTGGGGCTGAGGAGATAGCTCAGTAGAAGAAGCAC
>NW_004524649.1:10480201-10509122 GCF_000260255.1 Octodon degus | reverse complement strand
CAGAAGTCAACAAAAACTATTTCTTATGACTGACATGATGGTGGTAGGCACCATCTGTAGCCTGCTTCAAAGGTTCAGCTGGGACCTGCTTTAGCATCACTGCCATACTTCATGTTAAGTGCCCCAGCAAATGTTACTCCATTCAAGGGTAGCGTTGGACTGGGGGTGAATTCCTTCCACTCACTTTCCAGAGCTATTTGTAAGTTACTTCAAAACAGGACCTTAAAAAGTTAAATGCATTTTGCAAAGGAACTTATGACAAGCTTCAGCCTTTGAATATGGCCATGTTGGATAGGATCTTCCTTGTGTTCCTCCAAGTTACCCATGCTTGTGTAATGCACTTTGTGTGAGGAACAAATACTCTTTCTTTGAGGAGCAATTCAGTCTTCCCCCCCACCTGGATGTTTAGATTAAGACATTATGATGCAACTCAGTTTTCTCTACATGACTTTCATTATATGCAGAAATGAAGTTGCAGCAGTAGATCTAAAAAGGAACAAATTACAAGAATATTTCAGTAATTTTGTATTTCCTGCAAATATGCCAACTATACTTTTCCTGCGTGTGTATTCCTCTTCTTTCCTTTCTTCCTTTCCTCCTTCCTTCCCTTTCCTTCCTTCCTTTCTTTCTTCCTTCTTTTATTTTTTGCTCTCACACTTTTTCTGAACTTTCTCTCACGGGAAAGAAACTGCTAAACCCTTTGCACAGGCATTGCTGTTTTGAATTAGGTTGGTATTTTAACAAAAAGAAAAAAAAAAGTTACCAGCTACCATTGTTCCAAAGGTTGATTCTGATTTCTTTAACTTCTGTTGTGTCTGGATTTCTTTCCCTATATTTCAAAAGTGACCCTCAATAGCCTAATAAATCAGCTAATAAGATGTTTTAGCATCTGCTAACGTTCTCTGAGTGTGTTACATGCATGTTCAAAGGCTTTGTTCATGAGAATAATGGAAGAAAATAATAGGGCAATACTATCAGGTTTCAGAATACTACATAACATCCGACTTTAAGACTTTAATTGTGAATTCATACATCCTTTACCGAGATGGTGGCTAGTTGGAAAAATGTGGTTTTCTTTCAAATGTCCCTTAATAAACTTAAAAAAACAATTCCTATATCAGAATTGCAAACAATAATAAGCAAAACACTCAACAGTCATTTGATAAATTTTACTGTTACAAGCAATGCTTTGTAACCCACTGCATAGGGAGAGAAAAAACACAAGTTTTTTCTTCCTAGTTTGAAGTGAGTGCAGACTAGCACTGTGCCTCACTTAAACGTGTCCTGGGCTATAGTTGCTTCTGAAACATTTCAATTCTAAGTAATGAACTTTTTGAATACTATTTCTGTGACAATCATTATGCTGATGATAACAGTGGCTCTGCCTAGTAGTCTGGCGGATGAGTAATCACCCGGTTAGGAATGAAAGGCTGAGACTTCCACTAAGCCAGCATTATCAGGCCTCAGCCAGAGTCCCAGTAGGCATCTTCTTCCTTCACCTGGTGACCTGCAGTAACCTCTTAAATATTCTCCTTATTTCCATTTCTCTTCCTCTCCAACCTATTCTCTGAACCACCATCTTCTAAATTTCAATTCTGGGGGCAGCCATATAGCTTCAGCAGCACAGTGCCTAGATGGCAAGTGTGAAGTCATGAGTTCAACTCTTGATAACCACCCCACCATCAGTTCTGTCTCCCAGCATTTAGAGCCTGAGGCAGGACAATTGCTGTGAGTTTGTGGCCAGCCTGGGTTATAAAGTGAGTTCAAGGCCAGCCTGGACTGCTTTGTAAAAGCCTGTTTCAAAAAGACAACAACAACAATAAAAAAAAAAAAAAATCAATTCCATATCACGCTCTTGCTTAACTCCCTTCACTGGATCTCCTAGGCCAAAACTCAAATCCTGGAGGTGACTTTCAAGGCCTGCCATAAATGTTTCACCTCAGTTACTCCAGTGACACTGTCTCCCATCACTGTCCTCCCAAAACTAGAAGGAAGTCAATCAAACAAGCAATTATACAAAAAAGACAGACTTCCCCCAGGATGTGTGGCATTAGGGAGGAGGTCAGAACATGTTTTGTATCTTCTAGAAAGAGGGAAGAGAAGCAGAGTTTTCAAGGGAGAAAGGAGAGTTTAAGTTTAGTTAGATTTGATTTGCTTTGATTTGGAGCTGCAGGGATGTGTTAGGATTTCAGAAAAATTATAGCACAGAAAAGCAGAATGGAATTAATATGATCATTGAAACTCATGTTCTTGTTAATGACTCTTAAGAAATGTCATTTAAAAATTGGAACACCTCCAAATTAAAATTATATTAAAAATAAGTTGTGATTCTCTTCTTTTTTTCTTCGTCTCTTCCTTCTTTATTAATGACTTTCAATTATGTTGCTTTGTATAGGTATAGATAGAGAAAATGCAATAAGAACCTAGGTTTCTAAGGAGTTATGAATGCATGTCTCTTACTTTTCACTCCTTGCTGGGACAAATACCCGACACTCAAAGTCAAGGAAGGAAAGATTTATTTAGCTCACAGTTAGTGGAGGTTTCAGTCTATACTTCACTGGCTCCAAGACAGACAACAGCAGTTCATGATGGCAGAAAACAACAAAGAGCAGAGGAGGAGCAGCAGCTACAGGGTCTAGCAAACCTCTCTTTCTTTCCACACCAACTGTGAAGAAGACCGATGCTCCTCCAAGGAAGTAGTGGTGACTGCTGCGAAGATTGGAGCTCTTCCAAAGTGGCACGGGTGTAATGATCAAGCTCCTCCAAGGACATCCGGATGTGGAAGCCTTCTGTAACCAGGATAAATACTCTTTTTGTGCTGAGTCACTCTAGGGTGGGTCCTTGCCCCCCCCCCTCCAGGGCATGGAATCGCCAAGTGGATCCAGCCACTTCCGCCACTTCCGACTTCTCAAGTTGACACAATCAATCAACCATCACAATGATGGGAGAATTAATGAACAAATGAGTGAGTGACGATAAACATCTCTGAGACATGGCCCAGACAGCAGCTTGAATGTCCACCTATCAACTCCTCAGGGAACAACAAATGTCTTCCCTCCAGATTCAGGAAATAGAACGAAGCAACCATAATAAAATAGACTATTTTCTGTCTTCTTTTTGTCTCCTCAGAATAGGCATGCCAACTGAATTAGCTCTCCTAAAATTCTAGAGCCACAAGATTTCCATGAGATTCTTCTGAATAGATGGCAAGTTCTTGTGGACATTCATTCAAAATCCTCTGGACTGAATGTGTGGTTCAAATGGGAGCTTGCTTTATATCTTTACATTATTTTGTTGGGCTACCTTCTCTTTTCTCCATGGGTCATTCATGGAGTCATGATTAGGAGATGCTGTATCCTTCCTGGAGGATGCAGGATATGGATTGTGACCCTTTCTCTCACAGACCATCTGGCTATGTGTGCATGCTCAGGCCAGCCAGTCCAAGGTAGCCCAGGCTGCCTTCTCTTCCTTGAGCTAGACTTCCTAGGGGTGTGGCCCCTCTACACCCTCTCCTGGTCTCCTATTTCCCCATTCCTTAGCTGCCACCACCCATTCCCCACTCTCCGCTCTCTCAGCCCTCTCACTGTGGCTACCTTATGGCTAAGAAACATACTGTTTCTTTTCCCCTTTTTATTTTTTTAGGTTTATTTTAAAGACAGCATAAAAATATTAGATAAGACATTATAAATGATACAAATTTTAGAAAAACAAAAACAAGATAAAAAGTATTCAACAGTAGGTGTTATATTGCACATTGCTGTCTTCAATGTAGTTGCTCAAACTACAGATGCTAGCATAGAAAAATGGCCAAAGTAAAAATTGTAAGCATTAATGAGACATACTGTTTTTCGCTGAGGAACAAAAATCTCCAATACACACAAAGATAAACTGGCTAACTACTGATAGGTGCTAGTTGGTCATTAAGGGAACTCTTTGGAGTAAGATTATCGTTAAGAATGGGTAATCAGTGAAAAAGACAATTATCTGTTCTGTGAATTGTCCCCAGTGGAAATTTACTTGTATACTCTGGGGCCACCTTCCTTTCCTGTCAGATTTGCTGCAGCAGCTGTGATTATGATTACTGAGTACAGGATGCAACTTTGCCTCTTAGGAAGGTAGATCCTAAAGGGATTTGAGGAAGGCAAATCCTGGTTCAGAAGCTCCTGTCTCCTCAGTAGTTCTTGTTTTTAGTTAGTGTCCCTGAAACCTTCTTGCCCTACACTTTTCTACTCCCTGCCTTGCTAGCAAGGTTTCCATTTACCCCTTTAATCAATTAATTAATTCAATATTTATTTGGCACCTATTAAGCCCCTTGTGAGATAATAACACCTTAAGCTGTAATCTCATTTAGGAGAATTTGCATTTATTAAGACTCTGAAAGGCTTAAATGCTTTTAAGTCTCAAAAGAAATAAATTTCCAATGGTTAGAGACCCACCAGTCAGAAGCCCCCCAGATAGACTATGAACTAGACGACCAGCACATCAAGCTCTGGAGGAAGAAGCTCCCTGGAAGTTAATAAAGCTTCAGCTCTAGGGGTTCACATCTCATACACCAAGTTTTGTGTCTTGGTTTTTGATAAATAGGACTTGTAAAATTATATTAAGGGCCACAAAATTTAGACCTCAGTGACTAATTTCTGCCTCTGTGCATTTGACTATTACAACAGAATTGCTTATAAGCAACAGAAACTTATTTCTTATAGTTCTGAAGATGAGGAAATACAAAAGCAAGGTGACAGTAGACATGGCCTGTGGAGAAGACACACGGTCAGGCTCATAGAAGGCATTTTGCATCTCTGTCCTCATGTGGTAGAAGGGATAAAGGAGCTTTCTGGGGCCTCTTTCATAAGAGCATTAACTATCCATAAGGTTTCCAATCCTTGACCTAATCACTCAGAACTGCCATCTTCTAATACCATCACCTCGATGTTTAGAGTTCTACATATTAATTTTGGGACAATACAAAATTTCATACTATAGCAGGCCCAAGCCTCCTCAAAACAGTAGAGAACAGGGGTGAGGTCAAAATCCATATCTGTCCTCTGTTTCCATTTCTAAAATAGCACTGGCATATAATGAGAGTTCAACAAATATTGACTGGGTGCTGAGAAAATGTACCATACCTATAATGTTCCTAGCTCTTTTCCTGGCATGTAGCATGGGCTCAATAAATAGTTGAAAGAATGATTAATTTGATGGGAGGATGAATAAAAATGAAAATAGAGGAATCCAAACTTTCTGCAGAACCAAGCAGTCTGTCTGGCTGCCCCTTCATTCATATGAACCACAAGACCAGAAACAGCCCCGCCTGAGTGAGTACCTCCAGGAGCCCCTGAGGAACCATGCTGTACTCCATCTGGTGGACAAGAACCACAGTAGTAGAAATACTACACTTCCATCCATAAAATTCTAGCATTCAAAGGAGAGACTTGGAATCCATTCCCACTCCACTACCACTACTATTTATAATGAAGCACTGCTTAACACAAAATTATATTCTTTGAAGAAAAACATGTTTGAGAACTGAACACTTATTAGCACCATTTTTCTGTAACAATAACCATTAAACAGTTATGTGTTTAACCTTTATAGTCTTCCAGCTTACTAAAATGTCTAATTAGTTAATTAGCAAAATAATTATGTGCTGAAAAGAGGAATTCTGAAAATTGTGTATGGCTGTATGAAATGATCTATGGTTTTAAAATAAACTTCTATTTTCAGACTGTAGTACTGTCCAAAGTATTAGTATTTCATAACTCTTTGTAGTTTTTAAAATATTTTTCACAAAAATATTGGAAAGTTTCCCAAGTCTTTCCTACCCACTTCCTGGTGTATATCAAACAGAATAAGAGACTTATTTATTCAAATCATAATTGGTATTGTGTTTTATAAAAGATTGTTTCCTTGGAAATTATTCAAAAGTCATATATAGGGGAAATTATTTTAATTTTTAGGGTCAATGTGTTTCTGTCATGTGTCAATTAGAAGCCAACTGTTTTTTGAGCTTTTTTTCCTACATTTACAATAATCAGTTTATGAAGACTTTTGCATAGACACAAATATGTCTGGTACCAAGATTATTGTTCACAGACTGTGCTTTTGCTTCTCCTCAGCACTGTGTATACTTATTTACATTTACCATGTGAATAATGAGCACTCCTGGTTGTGGAGGCGTAGGACAAACACACATCTTTTGATGGCAGTATGCAAGTTGGAATGTGGGACTCCCATCATTTCCCGGTCATTGAAAGGGCAGTTAGCACTTCCAATTTGAACACTATAACTATATAGTGGACTTGGAAATAAACTACATTTTACATAGACTAGTGCTTTCAGTAGCTGTTCATCTTTCCTACCCAATATACCCTTCCTCTGACTCCTGCTATCCTGGTCCTAGTTAGCCTAGACTTCATGACTTTTTTGGTGAGAAAACTTTGAAGTTTCTCATTTTGTCCCCTTGACCTTGAAAATACTTAAACAGAAATCTATAACATTGACTAAGATTCTAAAAATTAAATCTTCCTATTCAAACTAATGCCTTCTGCTCAGTGAATGGTAAAGAAAATGAAAGCCAACAAAGAAGGGGAGGAGGACAGGCTCAATAAATATTTGTTGAAAGAATGATTAATTTGATACAAGAATGAAGGGGAGGTTTAGGCTTTTTTAGAAAACAACTGACTAGGTATAAAAGACCTCAGGGTGTAAGAAGAGACAACTTATCTAGAAGGTCTAGAGGTGGAAAGGACAGTATAGACAGCTGAAGTGATGAAATTCCCTTCTAGTACTTAAGGCACAACTACTGACTCTGACAAATACTGTGTTCTTCAGGACATAGTGTATAGTAAACAGTGGGAGAATTCAATTTGAGTGACAAAAAATATATTCCAATGCTTCCTTCTCATCTAATAGCTACAACTATGGATAATTTATTTGATTACTCTGAACTCTACTTTCCTTATCTGTGAAATAAGAGTACTAATGTCCATCTAGGTTCTGACAATTGAAGACAGTGTATGCCAAGCTCTTTCAGAGTTATTGGTTAACCATAAACACTAAATAAGTGGTGGCTATTATAAGAAACTATGTGGGTTTACCCTTTTTCTATTAAGGAAGAAGTGAGCTAAAAAAATTTTTACAGGCTGAATGAAGTGCCCTAGCACAAGGCATTTATTACCTGAGGAACCAATGTAGATAGAGTGGGAAAAAGTCGCTATTGTATTTTTAGAAATAGTAAGTTTGGAATAAGCCAAAGTTTATTGGCTTATATAAGATCTATTTGTAAAAAGGTCAGAGCCCATTTTACAGGCTTCATTTCCTTGACAAAATAGAGAATCTGGCTTGACTGAGACCTGGGTTCTGAATACAGTAACTTGAGTGCCCTGGAGCTCCATGACCAATTGCACTGGAACTGGATTCTTTTTCATCATCAACAGGTATATTAAACTGATCTTGAGACATATCAGAACTCATTCCTCTATAAAAGTGACTTTTTGTTGAGGCAGAGACTCACAAAGTAGTCCAGACTGGCTTGGAACTGTGTAGCAAAGGCTGGCCTCAAACTCATGGACATCCTCCTGCCTCAGTTCCCCAAGTGCTGGGATTAGCAGTCATGTACCACTGTCCTTGGTCTGCTAAAGTGATGTTGATCTTTCTCCAAGTTCCCACACTAGAAACAATGATATTGCTGGGTACTGTTTCCCCGTCCCATTTCTCTAATCCTTGAATTTAACTGGTGTACATGAAGTTATAAATGGGACAGTTAAGTCATGTCCTCTGGTGTGAAGGACATCAATGTTCTAACTCTTTCCGACATTTCTCTGAGGTCATGACTTGAGCTGTGGCCAGTAGGTTTCATTCATTTCTTTAGGTATTTCTTTTAAACACATCAGTACAGTGATGAAGGGCGGGTCTTCAAGGGGCAGGAGCCAGTCCTGACAGCAGAGAGGTGGCCTCTACTTGCCAGCAATGAGTGGGTTCCACAGAACCATGATGACCAAGTCCCCAAGCAGGAGCATCTTGGAAATGTAATGGTCCTTGTTGACCGACTTGGACATCTTCTTGCCCTTGCCACTCTTGGGGACCTCAGTGCATGGTTCAAGTATTGAACACCTACTATATGTTAGGTACATTTCTATGTCCTGAGCTAAAATGATAAGTGAAACAGACATAGTCCCTGCCTTTATGAGCTCATGGTCTTTTGAAAAAGATAAACATAATCAACTTTTCACAAAGATAACATTGTTTAATTGGAAATTATGATTATTGAGAAAATCAAGTTCAGGATGCTCTAAGTGGTAGAGTCCTAGTTTTAAGGTATAAAATGCAATTTTTAAGCTTAATATAGACCCTTTGCCTTGCATTTGGTAGGGCTTTGGCACTGGATCAAATAAGAATTTGTTATCTATCATTATCATCTTCACTGAGATCAGCTTATTAATTAAAGCTTATAGAAAGTTTAATTTTAAACTATCCCAATAGAAGAATGTTCTCATATAATTCAAGTGAATAACTCCCAGTACGGAAAAAAACAAAACAAAACAAAACAAATCAAAAAAACTATACCTGTGAATTGCTACATAAATTTGCCTTTTGGCATCAGGAATTGAACTCAGGACCTCAAGCTGTGAACTTGTTTTTTACTTGTTTTGATCATTTCCTCACTGTCTTGCTCAAGTGAAATTTGAAAAAACAAAGCAAAACAAAACTATTATGTTATATCCATAGAAACTGGGTTCACATTATTTTTCATTTATTTATTTATTTATTTATTTATTTATTTATTTATTTTAGGACAGGGTCTACAGGGTCTGTAGGGTTTCACTATGTAGATTGGACTCGTAGTGATCCATTTGTGTTCAGTCTCCCAAGATCTGGGATTACAGGCGCGTGCCACTACACCCAGTCTCAATCTCGTCCTCAGAGTGCCCCAGGGGTAGAGCTGGCATGGCACGCTGGGGATCGAATCCCTGCTGCTGAGTCTGCCAAAGCAGGTGCTTTAATCCGCTGAGCTATTTGACTGGCCCGAGACTTCACATTATGAATCAATTGTAAAATCTGGACCATCTGGGCCAGCGAGATAGCTCAGTTGACTGAAGTGCCTGCTTAGGCAGGGTTAGGCAAGCTCAGGGACCACGGTTTGATCCCCAGCACCAGATGATGTGCCAGCTCTGTCCCCAGGGCAGGCTGAGCCAGCCAACGTCCAGGTCTAGTGGTGCACGGTTATGATCCCAGAACTGGGGAGGCTGAAAGCAGAAAGATCACCGTGAGTCTGAGCTGTGTAGTGAGATCCTGCAACAATGAAATACATTAAAACAAAAAATTGGGCCATCCATTGCATCTAGGCTAGAATGACTGAGTTTTCAGTCAGGCCATAGCTCTGACCCTTTGGCCTGATCTGGGTTGCTTGAGAGTCTGTGGTAGAAGGTCTAGCACCTGCAGGAGGCCACTAGGCGGGTGGTCCCACATGGCTGCGCATCCCAGGTGTTCTCTGAGATGCCTCGCCAAAGGTCACATGGCCAATTTAAAAAAAGCCAACAGTGAGGGTTCAAAATGCCATGACCTTTCTATCCGTGCATGTCTCTCAGGAGTATTAGGAAGTCTTTTGTATCCTGCAAAAAGTCCAAATGTAAGCTATTAATGACATTGGAGAAAATATATTTTAAAGTCTCTCAAACCTCCTGCCTTCAAGGAAGTAAGCTTCTACTAACCACTTATTGCAGGTTTTAGGCAAAAAATTTAAACTCCCCTTATTATCATTGAAGGAAACAGAACTCAATTTCAGCATGGATATTACCTTTTAATATATACTTCAAGTGCACAGCAATGTATCCAAAAGGAAAGAGAGAGCAGGACATCCCAGACAATCTTGTTACATTTAGCAAAATATTTGCAGAGCACTATGGTAAGTGTAAGGTCAAAAGGAAGGGCTCTCAAAATAAAAATGCTTTAGAATATAAATCTTGAATGAATTTTATATCTAATGAAGACCAATGAAATTACATATAAATGTCCAATTGTTAAAATTATATTCATGAAAGCAGAGGAAGGAGTTAGTGGGCTTGGAGGAAGCAAAAGCAAGGAAATCATCAGCATTTATAGAATGCCACCCATTATAGTCTGTGTCTAGTTGTCCCCACAAAGCTTCACACAGTCACTGGGACAGCTTCTAGAGTTTGTGATCAATTCTTGATCCAATGCTGGGATTATGGATGTGAGTGCTGCACCTGCCCTGGGGCAGGTAATCTGCATACAAATGGAAGGAGGGGAGAGAGGCCAGCTAGCAGCCACAGCTGATGTCCCTCCCTTGGCTCTTTGCTATTTTTTGAAGCCATGAGTGGCTGTCCTCTTCCATGTGCCACTCTGCCTTGGAGCCAGCTGAGTATGGACTGAAATCTCCACCAACTGTGAGCTAAATATACCTTTCTTTCCCTAATTCAGAATGTTGGGTATTTTGTCCCAAAAATGAGAGAGGAATAACTGAGTCAGCACTTCTCCCTTGAAAATCAGTAATGCATATTTGATTGCCAGTATTATGAGTGTGGGGAAGAGGCCACAGAGTGGACCAGTATGATGGATCACCTGTGAGCCAGCTAGTCAGGTATCACTGACCCTATTGCTGTCATTTCATTAAGTCTTAAAGGACACCTGTTGTATACAACATAGAAAACACAATCCCTCTGTTTGAAATGCTGCTCATGAATTACTGTAATAATATCTGTCCCCATTCATAAAGAACCTACACTGTCCTAGGTAACTTCCATACTTATTTCTAACATTTCCTACTTTCTGAAAGGAAGGTGTAATTTTCTTCATTTTACATGTAAAGAATTAGAGGCTTTGAAAGCATCCAGCACCCAAAGACACGGGACCAGTAAAAAGTTGAAAGGTTAAAGATTTAGACTCAGAGTTCCTGCCAAGGTCTTTAGACAAATCTTCATTCTGCTACTGGATCCTGTTCACTGTTTTTGCCTGATCTATCAAGGTAGGACATGACCAATTGTCCCCATCCACATTGGGACAGGTGATCCCTGACATTGGGTCAGGCATGACTCTAATCTTATTCTCAAGATAAAAACCTGTCTCTCTCCTCATGACCCACCCTTACATCTGCCATAGTTAACTACCAGGCAAAATGCAGAGGCAAAAAAACCCTTTATCCCAGATTTTATTATGTGCTTTGTTAAACATCCCAGAGGTAACATATATTTTATAACTATAACATCACTACAGTATTTCAGCATAGCTTGCTATCATTGGGACCCTGAGGCCTTTTATTCTATCCTATGTATATGTACATTTGTCACCATTCCCGAAGTTTTATTGATATATTGTGCTTATTTTTCTTCCCAAAAGCCCTTATTAAACACCATCCTGTTTATTCCTGCCCAACTCTCTAATGTGTTGCTAGGGAATGACCTTGACAAATTAGAAAATAAACACAAATCCCATTCTTTCAGATCAGAAGTTCTTATTTGGTCTGCTATTTCCCACTTTTTCCTCCTCCATTATTCCCATTTTCTTCCTTCCATCTCCCCCATCTTTTACCCTCCTTTCCTTCCTTCATTATTTTCTTCTTTCCTTCCTTTTTATATCTGAAGCTTAGAGAATTGAAATAACATATACCAAATCACACGGCCAGAAATCTAAGACAGGTTGAATTCCCTTGTACTGGATTGCTGTTTTTCAGTGTAGCATCATAGAAGCCAAAGATCTTGTTAGAAATGTAGGATTTCAACCCTAACCTAGACCTCCTGAGCTAGAACCTACCTTTTAAACAGACCATTTTCAGTCTAAATTGGAGATACACTGGCCCAACTTACAGGAATTTATTAAATGGTATTCAATTTGTTCACTCATTACTCAAGATTAAACACCACTTCTTCAATCCAGAAAAATCTCACTGATTTTGCTGGTAAATGGGTTAAGTGTGAGCTTTTGACCCAGTTTGTCAATCAGTAAGCAGTATAGAGGCTGTAAAGTATAGAAAAGCTTAATTTGGGTACTAGAAGTACAACTTAGGAGGCATACATTAAGCAAACTTAACATGTTCTGAAGATGTTGGGCTTAAGAGAACAAACACTACAGGACTGGTGTAGGCAAGTGCCAAGTCCATAGGTGATTGGTCAACTTGCATTTATATCTCTAGGTAACTATGGTCGTGGATGCCAGAAATTAACTTTGAGCCTGAGCCATTGAGATAATTTCTAGACCACTTTAGAACATTTTTTTTTTTACCAAAGAGATTCTTTTTAGATAATATTTCTCATAATTTTACAAATTCTAATGAGACATGAGAGAGTTTTGCTAGGGACCTCAGGGGAGACAAGTGTTGATTTATATAATGAATTAAATACTGTAAAACACTTTGTCTACCAGCGTATTTTGTGATGCCTTGAGATCTCAAAAATGGTGATAGTCATCTTGTAACTTTGAAGGAATGGTTTCCAGGCACAAACCTCACAGGCAGAAAATGGCAGAGAGAAAATGAGAGAAATATTAAACCACCCTTGCTTTTTTAAAATGTATTTAGTACAGGGTCTATAGGGTCTCACTACACAGATCAGACTAGCAGTGATCCTCCTGTTTTCAGCTTCCCAAGAGCTGGGATTATAGGTACATGTCACCATGCCCAGTCTTAATCACCCTCTTAGGTCACTCCATGGTCAGGGCTGGCATGGCATACCAGGGATCGAACCCTGGTCCCTTGTTGGCCTAAAACTCTTGCTTTTTGAGATAACATACTTTGGTGAATATTTAAACTCATTAGTTTAGATCTTAGGATGTTACATGTAGTCCAAAGCATTCCCATTGATACCAGTAATATTTTTCTTTTGCTGATAAATGCACTACAAAAATGGTATCAGCATTTTATTAAAGCCAAGATAAATCACACAGCATCTCAATCCACTAGAAGACTATTAGTTCAGTTAAATAAGAAAGTTATTTATGACAATTTAGAGTTCTTTTGTTTTTTGTTAAATTTCTGCCTTCTATCACCTCATCTCTTGTATACTTTTCTCTCATTATTCTCATCTACTATATATTTTTCTATGTAATGTTTTGAAATATATGCCTATTTTAATTCTATTTAGAGAATTATCTTTAATTTCCACTGAAAGTGCAACATTAAAATTAGGTGAAAGGCCAAGGAAAGTAAATCTCAGCAGATAATTTAAGAGCTGAGAGCAGGAAGGACCCAGTAATTGGGTACATGATTACTTACGAGTTTTTCATTTAACCTCTTGATCATTTTATGATGATGTTGGGTCCTCATCCCAATTTTTCAGACCTGCACATTTGCAGACATAACTAATATTTAGTGGCAGCTTTCAAATAACGAGTAATATTAATGATTACAAAGCAAAGGTGATGGGTGTAATTTTTAATTTGTCTTTAAAAATATCTCTTTGATTATATTTTATTAAGATGATACATAATAATGTTGGACAATACATCCTCTTAGCACAAGCTTCTGTTCCAGCATTGATTAGTGGTCTAATCTTGGCTGTGAAGTAATTTTAGAGCTGCTGTTTACTAATGGACAAAGTTTTAAAATTATTTGGTTCTCAGTCACCTGAAACAACATAAAAGAGTAACTTTAGTAGGACCTATTAAGGTCAAAGATTCTTGTTCCAAATCAGTAATGCCTACTGGCTGTGTCTTTGCATATGAAAAAGAACTATAAAAAAATGATTTTATTTCTTCTTACTTAATTTGTTTGTATACAGACTAGCGAGTTGTCTTTAACATTTTATTATAGAAAATGCTAAGTCCATACAAAAGTAGTTTCGCTTACTCATAATAAGCTGGAATATGAAGTATATTAAATGAAAAGTTCCAGAGATAGCTATATCAGAACTCTGGTCCCTCCATTTTGTTTAACATTTTTACTAAATTGTCTATTGAATATTTTTTGCAGTTAGACCAGTTTTCTTTTTTCTTTTTCTTTTTCTTTCTCTTTGCTTTGTTTTGCTTGCTTGCTTTCTTTCTCTTTCTTTCTTTCTTTCTTTCTTTCTTTCTTTCTTTCTTTCTTTCTTTCTTTCTTTTAACTGGGGATCAAACTCAATACCTTGCACTTGCCAGGCAGATGCTTAAACCCCTGAGCTATCTCCTTGGTCCTGGGCCAGTAGTTTTCTTGACTGAGTTAGAAAATGAATTTCTTTTCTTTTTTCTTTTTTTTTTTGCGGAACCGGGAATTGAACTCGAGGCCTTGCGCTTGCCAGGGAAGCACTTATTCCACTGAGCCATCTCCCTGGCCTCTGGAAAATGAATTTCTAAGCTATTTGGAGAATTGAAATGCTAATGTAAAAGCTTTGTGGGGCCGGGGAGATGGTTCAGTGGAATAAGTGCTTCCCAGGCAAGTGTAAGGGCCTGAGTTTAATCCCAGGTTCTGCCAAAAAAAGCTTTATGTAACTGTACATCGGTAGTGATTGGAAAGTGAGTTAATGACTCCAACACTGGCTGTAATCTTGGGCAGGTTAAATCCAATGCTTGTCATTTTCATCATCTGTAAAATGGGCATAATAATACCCGTGTTTTAAACATTCACACACATATGAAACAATGCACAATAAATGATAGCTATTGTTATTTAACTAAAGGTGTTTTTACTTTTATAATGATACAATGATTAAATAATAAGACAATGTGATTCGTTTTAAGGTTTTGTTGAAACAAGCATATTTGGCCTGTGACTAGTGTACAACATACTATTCACAACTTTTAAATAGGCAAAAGAATGACTGCTTATTCCTCCAGTGTTATACAGTGTTATCTCACAGGCCTACCTAAGGATATTTGGGTTTTTTTTTTTTTTTTGCCACAGGTATGCACATCAGTGTTTCCTTTTCATGATATTTTATGTCTTGCTACAGGTAAATATTGGCTTGAGAAGAATTTATAGTGGTGCAAATGATATTTGTCCAACAGAAATATGTGTGAAATATGTCTTCCAGAAGAGAGAACCCCAGAAGATAATGCCTAATTGTCCATTATAGCAATAGCCAGTTTTGTCTCTCTTCTGGAAATCTAATTCCATTTGTTTTAGGGCCAATGTATTCCAAGTCTACAAAATTTTCTTTGAACCAACTTCGCCATCACAAAGTTGCTATTTCCATTATCAGTGACTTAAGGAAATCTTTGAGCAGGGTATGGTGGAGCATGCTTGTAATTCCAGCATTTGAGAGACTGAGGCAGAAGGATCACCAGGAGTTCAAGGTTAGCCTGGGCTACATAAGAAAGTTTAAGGCCCATTTCCCTTAAGTAGGGAGATACTGTCTTAAACAAACAAACTAATAGGCAAATACCCCTGACGCATCTTCATTTTATACTTTTATGAAAACAGTGTGTTCAACTTTTTGAAAATTACACTTTGGTACTCTCAAGTTTCATTGTTGACCATTGCAGGCCAAATTGACATTATCTATAGATTCTAAGCACAGCAATGCAATTTCTCCAGAATTCTTGAAATGATGTGTATTTCACCTCCTTTACACATCACTAGCTGGAACTTATATTGGTTAAAGACATATAGAGAAAACCCTAAGAATCCTAAGCTAAGAAACCTTGAGGACAGAATCTATGCATCTGTAGGTTTCACAACATGCATTATGATGTTGTGCATTTGCTGATGTATTCTGTTTAGAAACAGTTCCCTTTCATGAGAGTTGCCTCCCTCTGTCTGGCTCTACTTTTTTTCCTTTGACTCTTTAAGTTATGTTTTAATTTCAGAGGCATTTATTCATACATATGTTACAGTTCTTAAGAATATATAATAATTCTTTTATCCACCTTTCAAAGACTGTTCTGTAATTTCCAGCACAGTTGCTATCCTCTTTCACCCCTTTCACCACCATAGTGATGAAATTTACAATTTTAAATTGAACTGCATTTTAAAATATGGGCAGAAAAAAGAAAAAAAGTGAACGCATGAATGCTAGAAATTCTTCAAAGACGTTTTCCAGGGTTTGTAGAAGACAACATACAGGTTATAGATGGAAAGGGAAAAGAATGTTGATTGAGAAAACACAGAGAGCTGGAGCTCTGTCAGTATGCTGCAGGAAGCTTACATGCAGAATGGAATTACCATGAAATTGTCTTATAAATATGGTGTGAACTCAGTACCATGCTTTTTAGATAGAGAATTATATAGAAACTAACAATGGAATTATAAGATTCTCCAGGTTTCTATGATGATACAGTCTGTAAATATTTCTTTCTTTTTTTTTTTTTGGCAGAACTGGGGTTTCAACTCAGACCCTTGCACTTGCCAGGGAAGTGCTTATTCCACTGAGTCATCTCCCCGGCCCCTCTGTAAATATTTCTTAAGTAATTATGTGCTTGACTCTGTCCTAAATCCTGCAATGCACCCAAAGACAAAGCCTGTCCTCAGAAAACTTACATTCTCTTCAAGAATTCTCTTCAAGAATCAAGATTATGGTTTACTTGTATCTCTAGTCCCTTTTCTTCTCTAAAATCAACAAAGGAATAAAGATAGGATATGTTTTACCCGCAGATGGAAATGAAGGCTCTGAACATATGAAACTGGTTGAGTAGGCTGGAATCCATGTGGCCCAGGTGCTATTTATTATCATGGGATGCAGTAAGGTTGATTATTTTAGTAAATAGTATATATCATTTAATGAAGTAGATGAAGTTCAGTCCATTGAAGTCAATGTAACTAGACAAAGCATTGAATAAAACTTTTTAGTTCTGGACCCTGATGGCTGAATGCACCTATAATATTTTGTGTCTTTCAAAAGCTAGTGGCAGTGTTATACTTTTTCTTATAGAATTGAAAACAAGAAAAAATTTTGAAGGTAGTTATGGCTAAGAGATACATATATGAGAACTACACTCAACCCCTTATGAAAGCTCTTTCTATTTAGAAAAGCAAGAGAAGTTAAATGGAATTTCCCTAGAGAAAACCTGTAAAGTTCCAGGATGTCTTCCTACATCATGTTTACTCATCAGAGAAATGGAATGTGAGCAATCCTCTTTTATCATCTTAGAGCTCCTTTGTCAAGGGAGGGTTGTCTCCCCATAATTCAAGTTAGAGGGAAGGAAGTATAACTCACTTTCAAGGTCATTAAAAAGAATAGGGAATGTTAGATCCTATAAATAAAACCTTAATATGCTAAACTAGCAGCAAGAGAGAGCTATTTTCTCAATAAATATTGTATAGATGTGCTTTGTCAATTAACTTTTTTTGACTGAACAAAATGTAAATGTCATGGCTAAATGATAGCTTTAATGATGTTTTCCAGCATTGTGCTCCCTGTTACCATGGCTTCTTAACAAAGTTGTTGCATCAGTTTGGGTCATATTTCATTCTAATTAACTGCAAATCTGGTAATATTACCACTTTTCATTTGGCATGAAATGATGAGGGAGAACCACAAGGTTTATTGGAGGTACATGGCAAAGGACAGGCTGACTTAATGCATGTATATAAATCTTATAAAACTACCTATTGGACAGCATTTTATTGTACACATAAATTCCCATTCACTCTCCAATAGTGATAGACAGTGAAGTCTGCAGGGAAAGCAGAAAGCTGAGATGGGAAGTCACCCTCGAGTGTAGAAAGGGCTCATGGGTTTTCTTGCTTTTCTTTCTTTTATTTTCTTGTTCTGTTTTGCAATAGCTGAACAGATCTTCATCCTTTGCTAAAGATCTTAGACAGTTGAAATCCGCATCTCTATGTTGCCTTATTAGATGTGCTTTATTGTGAAGCATGCAATCATGCTTTGATAAGTAAAGAGCTATTAGAATTTGCCACTTTAGGTTATTGTTCTGTCTGTACTTCTTTGAAATGTTTAACAAGCTCATACAAGATTTCTTTTTAGGAAATGAATGGTAAGAAGCATTCTGTACTTTAAATATTTTCCCTCTAATTTGTTAAAATAGATGCTAGGAATGCATGACCTGATTTGATATTGACTATTTCACTAATTAATTTTGATTCTTACCACTGTACTAATCAAGGCTTCTTCCATGGAAAGTAATTGAGATCCAACTTAAAGTAACTTGAGACAACAAAAGGTAGACATGTATTGGCTCATGTAGTTGAAAGTTTTAAGATTATTGGAAAGGCCCTTAATAACAAGGTATGCCCCAGGGTCACCTGTATCAGACTCCCATGTCTCATCTTTGCTTCATTCAGTGCTAGCTCCGCATCCAGGCAAGCTCTCTCCACACTGTGGGAAGAATGGCAGCTCTAGACACATGGATTTTAACAGGTGGAGATCCCAGAAAACTGTGAATATGGGTAATTTTAGGTGTCAACTTGAATGATGATAGGAAACCCGGATAGCTATTATCTCTGAGTATATTTGTGAGGGTGTTTCCATGAAAGACAAGCATTAGAATTCAAAGACTATGAAGAAATCTTCCCTCTTTCAGTGAAGAAAGTACTAGTCAGTCAGCTGGGGCCTATGAAGAGCAAAATGTCCAGGTGAATTATTTCTTTCTTTTGGACCTGAGACACTTGTACAATATTCTCCTGCCCTTGCTGATCAAAATTATGGTTTACTTGTATCTCTAGTCCCTTTTCTTCTCAGGGTTTTGGACTTGTACTGAGTCATATTAATAGCTTTCCTGGTTTTCCAGCTTATAGATGATAGACCGTGGGCCTTCTTAACCTCTGTACTAATGATGGGAGCCAATTCTCCCAATAAATGCCCTCCTACCTTTCTATCTGTTTGTTCATCTGTCTATATAAATGGAAAAGAAGGAATGTGATATAACAGTCCCAGTTTATTGCTTAACCTGACAGAGACCTCTGTATAGCAGCAGAGAGGAGAAGGTATCTCTTACTGGCTAAAAGGCTTTTACATAGCATTTTTCTGGGCAGGCTTTTGAGGGGTCAAAGGAACATCAGGCTTGAGACCTACTGATGTGTCCTCTGTGACCTACTGACATGTCTACTGTGATTTACTGATATGGTCACGGGGGACTGTTTGGAACTTGATGTCATGTCCTCTGAGGACTGCTTGTGACTTAAGTAAAATGAAATCGACATTTCTCTAAGATAATGGATGGGCTCATTTGAACTGGATGTGTGCATGTCCAGTAGGCTGTCTGTCTGTGTGTCTGTCTGTCTATCTATCTATCTATCCATCCATCCATCCATCCATCCATCCATCCATCCACCCACCCACCCATCCACCCATCCATCCATCTATCCATCGTACTGGTTTTCCCCTTCTCTAGAAAACACTGATAACAGAGACTCTTTCCAATGCACTGCAATAAAATTGATGTGAAGACTCCCTAGGTTCTATTTACTTATTTTTCCATTTAAGTATTTGGCACAAGGTCTCACTACGAAGCTCACATGGCATGTGAGACCAGGGATTGATCCCTGGACCCTGTGCTTGTCAAAGCAGGTGCTTAGTCAGATAAGCTATTTTTCTGTCCCTTCTAGGTTCCCTTTAAACCAACTGTCCATCTTAGAAGTAATCCCTGAAACTAAAAAGGAATGCTTTGAGGGGCTAGGACTAATCCTGTTCCTGCCCTCCTGACACATGGGACCAGTGCTGAAGCATGTGGTCTGAAGAATATTACCATGAAATGGAAGAGGAATAGTTTCCTGAAAAACGGGTTGTAGAATGGTTTAGTGACATAGATTCACTGTTTATCCTTGTCATTCTTTTCCATGTACCATGTGAGAATTCATCTACCTTCATGTTCATCGAACACTATATTGATAGTGATAAAAGGATTTAAGAATTTTAATTCTATAGCAAAACATTTATGTAAAATCACATAAAGTAAGATAGTGTATTCAAAGTCAGTGATCCCTCCAAGGAAGGATCTTTCAGGCTTCCCTTGTACCCTTAGGGAAATTTTCAAGGAAATAATTTAAACTGGTGTTTGTTTCATTTCCACTCAATGAAAACAGCATAAGTGGAAAGATGAGAATATGGTGCATGACAGATGAAAGGAGTGATTCCCCATGTCTGTATGGAATATCATAAAGAACACACATGGCAGAAAATGGCACTGAAAAGGTCATTAGTGGCAGATTTTGAAAAGCCCCTCATGTCAATGAGATAGGAGTGTTTCTTTCTGTGAGACTGGGAATATGGATCAGAAGACTAATATGTATCAAATATCTACAGCAAAAAGAGTGCTTTTGTGGGCATGCAGTTTGTTTGAAAATTTTTGAAACTAGGGGCAAGAAGCTAGTGAGAGGTTATAGTAACTTCCCTAGCCTTAGCGAACTGTCCTTCACCCAACAGATACCCAAATCATTGATTTTGTTAACTGGAGATCTCAGAAGAAGGTTGTGCTGGTTAAATTTAGGTGCCAACTTGACTGGTTTTAGGGGAAACTCAGATGCAGAAGCTGGTCTTCTATAGAATGCCTATGCCTATTGTGTGAGGCAAAGTCTAAGACAATGACAATGAGGATAGTAAAAGAGAGAATGCGCAAGTAATTTAGCAAAGGAGTAACTGATTCGATGTCAAATAGCTGTAAGAGAAGGAGATAAGACATGCAGGCTTCCAGCCTGAGCCATTGGAAAAAGGAGATGACATCCCCTGAGCAAGTTATTCTAAATCTGTCTGCTGGAACATAGCATGACAGCACTAGCAAAACCAAACATCACTGGGCTATTATGATGAAATGAAATGATATGAATATGAAAGGGTTTCATGAATTCTGAAGTATAAAACAATGTCAATGTATTACATAAAATACATGTTACAGATTTTCAAACAATCTCTGAAGTTAGTTTGATTCCATGAGACTGTAATTTTCTGCCCAGAAAAAGTACCAGTTGGACAGAGTAAACCAAAAGTTTTTGCTATCTGGTGAAATAAGCATTGTTCATCACAGAATGCTAGTTTTTACCAGCCTTGTTTTTTGTGTCTGTTTTTCCATCCATTATGCAGGGTATTGGGGAGGAGAAAGTATAAAAGCCAGCTAAATTTCTAATAAAATCTCACACTGTAGACTTGGGCAACAATGGTTTTGTTTAAAGCTGATTCATTGGAATTTCATAAGAGACGCTGTTGTATAGGTATAATAACTGTTTAGTGAGGTTTTTTATGAGGCACTCAAGATTATGGATCCATAATTTGCATTCATTGCAAACATTGTAACAACTTCCTTTGAGCCATTAGAACAAAGGTATTGAAAGGCTGTTAAGGATGCCACAAAGCAGTGAAATCACAACAGATTCATTTATTGGAGAAAATACCAGCAAGATACAAGTCAGCATTACAAATAGAGGTCGCATCTGCTCTGTTGTCACATCTAACAATTTTCAGCCTCACGGTATGAATGAAGGGGCTGTGATTTAAGCAGGGTGGAGGCTTTGAAATCATACTGCAATGCATTCATCCAACCAACTGTTCATCCACTCATTTATTTCAATTCCTAGTTGCCAGGCAGATAGTAAAGACAAGAACATGCTATTCCTATACATTCTAATTGAAGAAGTTGACACATAACATATATTTGCAATAAAATGAAGAACGAAATGACAAATGCAGATTATTTGTAGATGCCGTTGTGAAGACAGTGCAGTAGGATGAAGAGGCAAATGCTGAGAAGAGCAAAAGAAAGGACACTCAGGCAGCTAAATTAATAAGTGAACATTGTGTTGCAAATTAAGTTGTGAATTCAGCTCTCTAGGAATCACTAGTGTTGGCAAATTCTATCAGCTAGCCTTTTTGCTTTTCCACTTTCAGGATTTCTGACTGAAAGACAAATTAAACTAAAAGTAGAGTCAATACAGTAGGGTCTCTGGTATGAAAACTTATCTAAATGCCAGTAGACTTGAGAAATGAAAATGCAGAAGTTCTAATGATGACATAGTTTAATGTAGAAGGTCTGATGGTTGATGCTGACATCTGAGGGATTAAGATAATATTCCTCACAGATCTCAGTCATGTAGTGCAACACATGGCACACAGTAAGGACACACTAAGCAGCAGATATTGCTCACTGGCAGACACCTGGCTTGGCAAAGTATTTGAAATTGACAAATGAAAAAAATATCAATCACACCCCAATTTTTAAGATAATTGGATTTTTCTCCTCACTTCACTGAGTTCCTTGCCTATAGGACATTAACAATATAGCTTTACTTGAACAAATTAAAAAGAAATTCAATTTTTAAAAAAATTGTCAGACTGCCTTGCAGGTGCACAGGAAATGAAGTAGTACTATTTGTTTAAAGAAAATCATGACAGTTTCATGACCAAGTAAATGAAAGCTTTTGAGGAGGTCATACCTGCACCTGGTAAATATCAAACTTAATTTCTCATCTCAGGAGTTTGTAAGTATAAATCACCTTTCTTTCCAAATTAAGAGCATAGTGGAATGTCTAGGAATTCAATATCATCAATTTTATTACTATTAAAAATAACCAACTAATGACTCGAATTAAGCTATCTTTTTGTTATACATAGGCAGAAGCTATCTCTTGATGTTTCTTCTTCTTTTCAGTGGAATAATTTGGGCTAGTTTTACAATCCAGGCAAATGATTTTTACTCTGATTGTCACAAACTGGTTGACTTTAACCAACCTAATTAATTTATTTAGTTTCTAAAATGGGGATTATATTAATGGCCACTTAATGCACTTGCAAATGAAATAAGATAGTATGCGACAAGCTCCAGCACATGATCCAGCAGGAAGAGGGCATTCAATAAATGTTTGTTTCCCTTGTGGTTTCATTTCCTTTATTACTCACCTAATATTAGTTTTTGCAATGTTGACATCAGAGAGATTATGATGATATTCCTCATATATCTCAATTGTCTAGCACAATAGGTAGGACCACAAAAACAGAAGGTATTTGCCCTAGCATAAGGAATATTAGCTCAACAAAATATGAGTGGTCAAAGTCAATACTTTATACTCATGATTTGGAATATATGGCAGCTAAAATGCATGGGAAAAATAGTCTGGTAGAGTCAAAGCTCTGGTTTCTAATTATATTGAAAATACTAATGAGAGGGTCAGCCAAATAGCTCAGTGGATTAAAGCGCCTACAAACAGGCGCAGTGGCCAGGGTTTGATCCCCAGGCCTGCTGTGCCAGTCCTTTCCCCAGGACATGCTGAGACAGAGATTGAGGTTGAGCATGGTGGTGTGTGACTGTAATCCCAACTCTTTGGATGCTGTAAACAGGTGGATCACTATGGGTCCGATCTAGTAGTGAGACCCTGAACACCCTGTAGACCCTTCCCTAAAAATAAAAGAAAGAAAGAAAGAAAGAAAGAAAGAAAGAAAGAAAGAAAGAAAGAAAGAAAGAGCGAGCTAATGGTTATAAGACCATAGATAAATCATTTAAGCTCAGTGCTCTTAGTTTTACAATACAAGTAGATATAAAACAACATATTACTATCATGAAGTATATGAAGTCACTGAAATAAAGTATATTACTTTAAACTGAATAATTTCTCTTAATTATTTTTTCTTGATTTTAAGGCTTTGTTTCAATTGCATTTATTTTTCCAATTATGACTGTTTACTAGTTTTAGGAGATGTTCTTTATTTTGTGGATTTCATTTTCATCAAATCATTAGCATCAAGTTTGGAAGGAAAGTTGCATATTATCTAATGGAGTAAGGATCCTATTTCAGTATCATAGTGTATGTTGCCTGAATGCCACTGGTGACATGGAACTCACTGCTTTCTGAAGCATTTTATTCCTATTCTCAAGCAGTACTGCTATGAGATTGTTCACACTTAAATTGGGCTCTGATCATTTTTCTCAGCTACTTCTTACCATAATTCTACCTTTGAATATTACATAGAATAACTTGATATTCTTTCTCAAAATAGTGGCGCTTCCAAAGTTTGAAATAGGGTGACATATTTATTTCTAAATTCTCTATTCACTCTTTATATGTAATGCTTTACATGGGCCAGAAATACAATTTTTTCATGCAAGGTTTTATAATTAGTATGGCATTGTAACATAGTGCTACATTTTAGAGTGAATTTGGTTTAGAACATTTTGTTATTTATGTATCTATATGTACTGTATTTCTGGTTTTTCTGAAGCTACAGAAACTTTATGTTTGAACTCATACATCCTTTCGTACTACAGAAGCTTTGGTGATTTCAGAAGAAAGACCTTAAAAGCAACTAAAAAAAAGCAATGACAACACAAACAAAACTGACTAATAAAAAATAATTAACCCCCAAATGGTTGAAGCTTTCTTTCTGTCACTGTCAACTTGGAAACAATCTTCATGATCATGTCTAAAGGCATAAGAAATAGAAATAATGCCTGTGTGGGGCTGGAGGAATGGGGATTAGTTCCCCCCAGAAGTTAACTAAAAGACACACTGCTGGTCCCACTGAAAGGGATCAACCTAGGATAGAAAGAAATCAATCTGGAGGCCCCTAGGGCTACATATGGCTGTGAACATATTGTTGAGATGGCACATTCTTCCAGGAAAAAGAAGTTGCTTTCAAAAGTCATGAGAGTTTATGTCAAGCTGGAAATGTGGATGACCCTGGCGGTGTTACGACTTATGTCTAGATGTCCCCCAAAATCTCATGCAGTTACAGATGGGACTTTCACAGAGGTGGTTGGATCTAGACTGTATCACACTAGAATTGATTCATAGAGCAATGCTAGGATCAAGGGCTCTAGGATTAAGGCTGTACATGCTACCCATCCTACGTAGCCTGGATAAGATGTAAGGCACAGAAAGAATTGTGGTTTCCCTCCATTGTTTTACTACCTTCTGCCTTCCATGGACTGTTTCTCCTCTGCAATGTCTGACTGCCATGCCTACCATGCCTTGGAGCCATCTGATCATAGCCTGAAACATCTATAAACTGTGAGCTAAATACAACTTTCCTCCTTTAACTTTGGGTATAAATAATGTTGTCTCAGTGATTAGAGAAAAGTAAGACAGAATATGTAACCACAGAAATGGAGTCATTGCTAATTTTACCTGGCTATGTGGCCCGAGTCTTTTTTTATGTACTTAGTACAGGGTCTACAGGATCTTACTACACAGATTGAGCTTGTAGTGATCCTCCTATTTACAGCCTCCCAAGTGCTGGGATTACAGGGGCATACCACCATGCCCAGTATCAATCACCATCTCAGCACACCCTGGAGGTGAGGCTGGCATGGCCCAAAGATAGAATCTCCAGCTCCTGCATCTGCCTAAGCAGGCACTTTAATCTGCTGAGCTATTTGGCCAGCCCTTCTAAGAGTCTTTGAAATTAGCTTGTAGGAAGAAAAAGAGGAAATTTTGGAGATGCTGGTTAAAAAAGTAGGGCTGGACATTTTAGGCTACACTGTATGACTGATTCTTGTCAGAGCTCAGAAGACCAGAAGGCTGATAGAAATGTTGCTGGTAAAGATGAGGTTGAGGAGGTTTCTTCTGAGAAGGACAGCACTGGCCATTGAACTCTAGATAATGTGTTATTGTACCAGGAAATGATACTTCCCTCGAGCCAGTATGCTTCTTAGGTAATAGTGATTGTTCCAGGTCCAGTTGCTTCTGTCTCTTAGAAACTGCTGGCCACTGCAATACAGAATTGGTCACTATGGTACGCATTATATAAACCAGTCCTCATTGGACAAGCCATTTTGTCTCTGTACTTCCTACTTATTTATCTCATATGAACTCTGGATCACCAGAGATCAGGGTCTGCTATTCTGGGAAAGATTCTGATTAGTGTTTGTCAAACATAAATAAATCTGCTTCCAAATCTTGGGTGTCATTTGGTACTTCTGCTTACACTGAATTATATGTTGGCAGAAAATTTGTCTGCATTTTGCTCATGCTCAGAGACTTTGCCTGAGACTGCCATTAAGGACAGTAGACTAATTTTGCTGAAAAAAGTCAAGGCAGTCTAATGTTGAGGTAGCAGTATAGCTACTGTCCGTGACCTGTAGGCAGATTTATGTTAAGAAGCAAGAGCAAAGAGCCCAGCAGAATGAATTAAAATGTTGTGAGTGTGGCCTTAAAGGAAGCTTCAGGAAAGCCATGGACTGTCAAATTAGAACAGAGGAGAGCATGATTGCTGAGAAGGAGCAGGAAAATAAAAATGGCCTAAAGGTAGCTCAAGAACCAGCAGGATTCTACCCTTCTCAATCTCAGAGTTGCAAAAATGAGAACTTGCTTTGAAAAGAGAGCCCCAGAGCACTGTATTCCAGAGTGATGATGGCCTAGGGAAGTTGTCACTTGATATTTGCTTCATAGGCAGTCAACCTCTACAGCCAAGAGAGAAGCAAGCTTGGCTGCTGTTGCAGTGGACCTTGGCATCATCTATGTGGTGCTGCCTTAAGGTGGATACAGATATAGGCAAGAGTTGTGGGGTCAGAAGAGATTCCATCCAGATTTCAGAAGACTTAGCAGGCCAGGGCAGTGTGTGAAGCTGTGAATGTGAAGCCAAGGATGCAGTGGACTCCAAAAATTTGGAGAGGCCAGGGACATCTAACATCTGAGGAAAACTAAAAGGAGAGAGCAGATCCAGTTCAAGAGAGAATACATGGGTGCTGCAACCACCGGTAGTGCTATAGGGGTGGAGCCACCCATGCCCTTTGGAGTTTATATCTTGCCATAGATTGTCAGGGATGCTGGAAGAGAAACTGTAGGATTTAATGTCTGTCCTGCTGGATTTTGGTTTGCTTTATTCACATTCCTTGCTGTCCCATTGTTTGTAACTTTTGGGATAAAATTATCTTTCTTGTGCCATGAAATGTTGCAATGTTTAACTTTCTTTTAATGTGTACAGGGGCTTGCAACTAAGAGTTTTGGCTTAGATCTCAGAGGAGTTTTCAGATTGGATCTCCAGAAATCCTGAAACTGTTAGGATTTCAGCAACTCTTAGAGGTACAGTAGGTGTCTTTTGCATAGTGGGATGTGTATGAGCCTTTGGGATCCCAGAGGCAGAATTTTGGGGCTTGTGTCTAGGTGTGCCCCAAAGCCTAATGCAGTCATAGGCAGGGCTATTTTTCAGAGGGAGCTGGATCTAGGCTGTGTGAGTGTAGAGTTGATTTATCATGCAATGCTAGGATCTCAGGCACTAGGATTAAGGTTTTGAGTGCTACCCATCCCAAGTTGCCTGGATAAGATGTAAGGAACAGAAGGAGCTGTGGTTGTCCTCTATTGCTTTGTTAACTACTGCTTGCTACAGACTACTTCTCCTCTGTAATGTCTATCTTCCATGATACCCTGCCTTGGATCTAGCAATTATGAGCTGAAACCTCCAAAAGCTATAAGCTAAATAAAACTTTTATGCTTTACTTAGAATGTCAAATAGTTTGTCTCAGCAATGATAAAAAAGTATCTAAGACAGGAACTATTTTTCTGTTCACTAGGAGTCAGATGATAAAACTGATAGAATGGGGCATCTCCAGCTTGTCCAGTTCTTATCTCTACAGATTTTTAGTATACAAAGCTTCCTGCTGCCACTTCTTTTCTCATTGTACATTTTATTAGAAAATGATCAACATATTTATAATGTATTCATCATATGATAGGATATGTATGGGCATGTCCTTCCCCTCCCAATTTAAATAGAACCATTTTTGACAAATGAGAATGTGTGAATAAGGCAACTATGTCTTCCTGCACATATAATTACTCTGGTGGCATCTATAGATAACACAGATTGCATGGGATTTGTTTGGTTTTTATTAAGGAACCTTTTTTTTTTTTAAACTTTTACCAAAAGGGAAGGAATAAAATGCAACTGTTTTCTATCACCTGAGAGACAAAAAGAACAATTTAATGGACAAAAATAAGTAGCTTTCATGGACTGAGATTTTTTTAGACTAGGCGTATTTATTTATTTATTTTTAATATATGTATTTGGTACAGGGTCTCACTATGTGGCTCAGACTCATGGTGATCTACCTGTTTTCAGCCTCCTCAGTACTGGGATTACAGGCATGTGCCACCATGCTTGGACAGACTCAGCACATTTGAGGGTGGGGCCTATGAGGCATGTAGTGCTGGGGATTAAGCCCCAGGCCCTGCGCTTGCCTAAGCAGGCACTTAGTCTGCTAAGCTATCTAGCCTGCCCTAGACTAGACTATTTTAGACTGGGATTAGAGGCACTCCTGTTTTGTTTAATTCTCTATTCTATCCCACAGAATGCACACATGTACAAACATTCTGCAGTGCAATTCTTTATATAACTTAAGGATGTTTTGCTCAAATCTTCTCCGACAGATGTTGTAAATTCTCACCATCACCTTCTTGGTACCAATACAGTTTCATTACTTTTCTTCTCTCCTGTTTCTGGTCAAACAGTATTCTGTGGACACACCATCTTTTCTAGCAGTACTCACCCTGGACTACTGGAAGGGTAAGATGAACTACAGGCATATGTAGAGGGTGCAGTCTTAGCTCTTTGCTTCCCTTCCTGTGTGGAATTGATGCATTTGGTTTAGTTGTAGCAAATCAGGAGACAGTTAAAATATCCCTACCTGTTTAGCAAATGAATGAAAACCACCATTAGCAGTAATCAGGGAAATGCAAATGAAAACCATGCTGAGAAGATGCCCAGATATCAGATTATTTATTATATAATTCCTTGTAATTTTTGCATGTATAATTCAGCTCACGAAAATAAAAACTGGACAAAGACACAAAAAGGAAGACCTTCCACTTCTACTTTCTTCCTGCATATTCAGTCAGCTAAGATGCAGATGAGAAAAGCAGTTGTCCCTGGTGCTGGTCCTGGTAACTGAAGACTAGAGGGAGTGAGGCTTCTCCTCATGGAAACTTCATTTTCCAAGTGAAAGAGCAATGACAGAATAAGATGCTCAAAATTATGAAACCCAAGAAAGTTAAAAAATCTAGGAATTCCTTCCTCACCCATGGCTTTCCACCTTCCCCCCCATCACACTCTCTCCATCCATCTCTGTCTGTCTGTCTGTCTGTGTGTCTGTCTCTCTCTCTCTCTCTCTCTCTCTCTCTCTC
>NW_004524649.1:10467135-10480101 GCF_000260255.1 Octodon degus | reverse complement strand
GTCTGTCTGTGTGTCTGTCTCTCTCTCTCTCTCTCTCTCTCTCTCTCTCTCTCTCTCTCTCTCACACACACACACACACACACACACACAATCTTCTGTATTACTTATATATTACCACTTATAAATAATAAATTAGCCACACTATTAACCTGTAAATCTGAACCCAAATCTGATAAATCTATAGACAATAACTATCAATTTATATAAAATACAGAGAAGAGAGGAACATGTTAAATGACACCAGGCAGTCAGTAAAATTCCTACTAGAAAATTCAATAAGCAAATGACCCAGAATTTTCAACATATGGATTAGAAGGTGGTAGGATCACTGATATAAAAAAAATAAGGCTTGAAAGACATCTATCTGAAGCATATAGAAAACTATCACTTATTGATTTTTCTTGATAGCAAAAAAATGGCATTACACAGAAGTTATTATCTATAATCTCCCTGTGGCTTAGTCTTCATAATTATACAACAGTGTATTGTAGTTGAAACAAACATAATAGATCTGCCAATCACTTTCAATCAAAATTCAAATTTGGACTTTGCTTGGTATACTCAGAAAATGCTTACAATATTATTTATATAATTAGAAATTCATATTTGTGCTTAGGCAACTTCCCATCCCTAAAAATCACACAATCCAACAAGCAGCACATCAATCACCCCACCACTGGACTGGGCTCCAGTGGTCCTTCGCACACACATGCCTCGAGGGTAACATTCAGCCCAAGAAGATTACAACTATCCACCTTGGAAGAGAAGGTGGTTGTTTCTGATCTCAAAGAAGAAAATCTCAGTTATCTCTTTCTTCAGCATTATCAGAAAATGCTTTGCAGCAAATAAATGGCAACCACATAAGTGGATGTTAATGAAATTTTAATGAATTTGAGGTGCTGGCTCAGTATATCCCTGCAGAGCTCTGTTTTTTAAGGAGAGGAAAGAAAGTGCTGCTTTAATGCTAAAAGCTTACAGATGAGAGCAGCAGCACAAAGACCAAAATGAAGGTGGCCCCAGTTGGGGTGCAGAGTTTTCCCAGCCTAGTACATTTTTGTGGTTTCATGTCCCCAATATCCTGGAGGCCTTGCGAGACCCCTGGTCAGCTATCCTGCAGGTTCTAGTGTTCCACAACTTGTACAAGAGAGAGGATCCAGGATTTCTGCTCATACCTTGTTGCCTGCGGATCCTGAGGGCCCCTGCAGTACTGTAATGTTTATTGCAGATTGTTCCTTTTGCCCTTCTACATAGTCTTTAAAGTCTGTCCAGGAGAGGGACTGAGAGAGTTATTGCCTGTTGATTCACTCCCCAAAATAAGTGTTGAGTGTTCTGTGCTACACACATATGGACTTTGGCACAAGGCCCAGAATACCTGAATCAATTTCAGAATCCAATTGGTACAGTGGGTTTGTATTTTTAGAGAAGAAAGAGGTGTGCATCTTAATATCCTAAAGCTGTCCACATTTACATTCCAACTTTCTTTTTAATTAAGCAGACAACAAAGATCAATAGAGAATTTACTAGTGTAAAGGGCCATACTGGAATGATTTGGAGAAAGAGTTTTGCTGCATCGACAAAGGGAGGGCATGGGAGTTATTCACCAAGCCATCTTTAACTGTTGGGATGTTTCTCATTTGTTTTAGTTTCCACTGTCTCTATTCATTCCCCACCCAATCCCAACCTTGGACCACGACCCTTCCAGAATGTTAACAATGCCCCTTGGCCTTCAGCTGTATTTTCCTGAAAGAGAGCAGTTTCCCACCTTTACATTGCAAGAACAATTGTGTGCATTGTTAGAGACCCCAAAATGACTTTGACTTCATCAGAAAAGAATAGTAATTCTCCATTGACAGCTCCCAGTGACTGAAAGCATCATCAAAGTCAATGCATTATTAATGACTATTCCTTTTAATGACTCAATCACAGTGTGAAATACTTTTTGAATGTTTCATTTTATATAATTTTTCCACTTGGAAAAGTCTGCCTACAAATGAAGGGAGCACAATTGTTAAATAAAACCAGCAATATGGTATTGGACATTCTCCAAATAAATTGTCCTTGAAAGAGATTGCAGAATAAGTGCTGATCAGTTTTGCCTGACATGTAGAGAAGCCAGGTGAATGATGCACCTAGCTCCATTTCCTCAAGAATGCAGAGTAAGAGCTAGGCTTTGGACATAGAGAGGCCTAACGACCAGGCTTTATTACTAACACTCTCAGTTATTTTTCTCTTGTTGCTGGGACAAAATACCCAACACCCAAAAATAAGGAAGGGAAGGTTTATTTAGTTCACCGTTAGTGGAGGTTTCAGTGACTATTCCGCTGGCTCCAAAGCACGGTGGCACATGACAGTGGAAAACATAAAGAGCAAAGAGAAGAGCAGCAGCTGTGGCAGCTACCAAGCTTCTCTCCTTGCCTTATGTTGCATGCACAGTACCTACACCAGGGCAGGTGTAGCACTCACACCATAATCCCCACATTGGATCATGAATTCATCACAAATTCTAGTAGCTGCCCCAGTGACTGCATGAGGCTTTGTGGGGGGTACACCTAGACACAAATCATAACACAAGCCATGGAACTTTGAGCAATTCTCCAAAAGCTCTATGGTATAATTTCTTCCTCTGTAATAGGAGATTAGTGAAACCTTGAGATAGAGGTTGTGTGCAGATTAAATGAGATCATGTATGTGGTCTGTCCCCAGGGGTTTATATCTCCTTATTCTGGTTCCAGGCATCCAGAAAGAAGAAAAAGATAGGGAGAACCACTTTAGAATCTGGCTACACTCCCTGCTCTGAAGTCATAGACATGTTATCAGGAGAAGGGAGCATGGAGTGAGGATGGGGTGAGAGGAGACTGAAAGGAAGAAAGAGGGGTTGGCTGGCGTAAGAAGAGAAAGGTTCTGTTCAGCTTTAGTACCTTTGAGATAGAGCCGCTGGGCCAAAGGCAGCCAAGGATGCTGGACCCAGGGCAAGGTCATGTAATCATGTGGGTATGATTTTTAAAAAGTCTGTGAATAGTGTTGTTTATACTTTTAGTAAATCACTTTTTGAAAAGTGGAATTTTAGATGTGATCACCCAATAAGTTATTACTTACATTTTACCTTGATTTTAAGGTTTTATTTACTTATTGATTTATGCATTTTGTACAGAGTCCCACTATGCAGCTTGAACTCTTAGTGATCCTCCTGTTTTTTGCCTCTCAAGTGCTGCGATTACAGGTGTGCACTACCATGCCCAGTATTGGTGGCAGACTCAGCATGCCATGTGGTGCCAGAGGGATCGAACCCTGAACCCTGTGCTTAACTAAGCAGGGACTTAGTCCATTGAGCTACCTTGCTGGCCCTAAAGGCTTTATATTGCATATTAAAAGAATATTTATGGGGCCTAATCATGAAGATAGTTACCAGTTACAAAGTGCCTTCTGTATGTCAGGCACTATATTTTATCCTTTTCCTTTGTCAACTCATTTAATCCTTGTAAAATCCTGCTGTATATTTTACTTTTCAGGAAGTAAAAACTCAGAGCAGTTAGCAGTTTCTTCTGCAAGAGTCACTGAGATGCAAGAGTGAGAATGTGAATGCAAACTTTTGATCTATAAGTTTATGTTCTGACCCTTAAGCCTGTCATAGACTATCCACGGAAATACAGCCAAGAATGCCATTGTGACGCTGCTAATACTGGAAATGAGAGTAAGAAAATGAAGTCCACTTTAAAAGCATTTGCTACTGGTTATTTCCTGATACTATTGCCCTTGAGGCAAATAACATATGTGTGTGTGGGGGAAGGGTGTTTCATCCTAATTTATTGATATGTTTCTTTCTGTTGTTTGTAACCTCCACTTTTTAGATTATCTCTAGAGTCATTATTTAGGGATATAGCTACTTACTGTGTAAAACAGTCAGGGTCATTTAAAATCTTTTAGGCAGAGAACATTTAGGCTTTTTTTGTTTGGGGCTACTGGTAACAAATCTTCCTTAACTCTTAAGCACAGCATAAACATGAACAGATTGTGAACGCTTCCTAATTCAACAAAGAGAGATTACAGCTTTGTAGACACTGTTTAACTTTGAACGGCCCCTGAAGATAGCATTTTAAGGGCCATAGTATTTTCTTGTATTTTGCCCTATCTAAATCAGATTTTCCAGAAGAATCAATATTATCCCTAAATTATGCATTTTTGTTTAAATTTGTCTGGACATAGATTTATGCTTCTGTGGCCATCCGCGTTATCCCCCATGCAAGACGATCAATAGTGCTTTAACACACTCGTACTCCTACTGGTGCCCATGTGTATTTCACATTGATGGTATCTGTGCCGTAGGACAAAATAACTGCAGAGACAAGGCAAAGCACATGCATTAGGACCTAACTGGGAACTCACCGTGTCACTACGGAGTCAGGATGTGGCTGCGTATGGAAACCTAGCCATTGTCTCTTTGGATGAGGAAGAAAACTTTCCCAGAGAGAATCCAGATTGAGGTATGCATATGTAAAAATGTCACTCAGTTGAGAGAAGAGAATACTTTGAGTAGTACATTCTAGTTCATCTTTGGGAAGAGTCTTACATTATAAGACAGTTCTTAGGGCTCTCTATGTTTTTAGTGTGGCTCACTGTTCTCTTGGGTTAGTGAGTGAAATCAATATCCCCTTTATGATACAGTCACCCAAACAGACTTGGTGTATGGCCCAGCCCAAAGTGCTGTCATGATTTCTTTTTCTTCTCTACCTCTTCCTTTTTAAATTTATATAATATACTTTTATTAATGTAGATGAAGGCATAAATCTGGCTTTCAGTCCGTAGATAGTCACCTAAAGCCTCAGGTAGTTGTAATTTGGATTTAGGCCTTGTAAGGATGCTCATCATTTTAATGCATTGGTTCCTAATTTGGTGGCATATTGTAACTATTGTAATCAATGGGGAAAGTTTTGAAAATGAAATGTTGTGTATGTTTCATTGTAGAGATAGTGATTGAATTGTTGAGGATTTAAAAAAATCCCCAAGGTAATTCCAAAGTGCCACCAAATTTGGTCACCAATGATGCAAACTTTCAATCAAAATGTGGTCCATCCTTATCACTTTGGAAGTTCCTAGAAATGTAGATGCTTGAGCCACACCTGGCCCAACTGATCTAGAGCCTGCATTTTAAATAGAGAGCTTGATGATTCATATACATATTAGGAAAGTATTTATCTAATCTTGTTAACCAGTCCAAGGATTTAAAGATAAGATGACAAAAAATTGCAATTTTTTGGTCATTTTTTATAAGCCAACAAGAAATTAAAAAATGATAATCTTATTGAATTTATTCAATATAAGAGTCAAATGGTTGAAATGATACTTTTCTGAGCAACACTTGGAATAAGCTATTAAGTGGCTAAATATATCAATTTTAATTTTTGTCAAATTCCACTTTGTTTTTCCTTTTTGAGTTTTAAGGAGGTATGTTATTAGTAAGCCTATTAGTGAGGCTCAGACTGTGTATGAGGAAAACAGGCTGAAGCATGAATAAATAGGTGACTTAAGGCCAGTGTGTGACAATCCCAGTGTTGTCAGGACTAGACTTAAAGTTAAGGAATCCAGTTTATCCTATTCCTTCTATATTCCTCCTGTTTCTGATTCATAACCAGACAGGAATTGAGTGAAGTATGGTTTTAGCTCTTTGCTGTTGAAGGCATTTAAAACAACAGCACTCTCTCATGTCTAATCTTCCCTCTTAATTTACTGGTATGTTAAGGTGGTCTTAAAGTCAATGTGATAAGATAATGCAAAACCTAAGTAACAGCCACCTGCTTAAAACACACAAGAAAGCTGTATCTTAGGTTTGCTTTCTCCCACCAAACTCACAACTGCCTGGTGGTCTTTGTCAGCATTGATTTGCATCACTTCCTTAACATGCCTGTGCACCGGGCTCCCAGCATCTGTCCAGTGGCTCTTCAGAAGCCTGTCTTCCAAAAGGCACAAATGGCCTCCCCAAAAGCCTTTCCTTAGCATTTAAAACAACCCCTGGGGAATGCTGAGATGGTGATTGAGACTGGGCATGGGAGTGTGAGCCTGTAATCCCAGCTCTTGGGAGACTGTAAACAGGCGGATCACTATGAGTCGATCTAGTAGTGAGACCCTGAACACCCTGTAGACCCTTCCTTAAAATACAAAAAAAACCCCCAAAAAACCAAAAAACTGAATTTTCATTTCACTCCAGAAAGAATGTCTAACATCAAGAAGTCAGCCAGTAACAAATGCTCAAGAGGCTGGGGAGAAAAAGGAATCTTTCTGCAGTCTTCATTGGATTGCAGACTGGTATAACCACTATGGAAATTAGTATGGAGATTCTTTCAAAAGCTAGGATTAGAGGTCCCATTCAAGCCAGATATTTCCCTCCTGGGTATTTTGCAAGAAGAACTGAAAACATCATACCACAGCAATATATGTGCACCCACGTTTATAGCAGCATAATTTGTTATGACTAAATCCTGGAAACAACCAAAATGCCCATCAACTGAAGAATGGACAAGGAAGATGTATTTTTACACAGTGGAGTATTATTCAGCTATAAAATATGATATATTTGAGTCTTTGGTCAGTAAATGGATGCACTTAGAGAACATACTCTTAAGTGAAATAAATCAGACCCGCATGTACAAGCATCAGATTGACTCCTTAGTGTGAGAACCTGAAAGAGAAAAGTATAATGTGAAGGGTACAATAGACACGGGTAAAGGGAATAAAATTATTCAAAAAGAGTTACTGAGTGGATGAGAAGAACATGAGAGGGAATGAGAGAAAGAGATTTATCTATGTATGTAAGTAGTGTGGTTTGGACAACTGTACTCTGCATTTCTGCTGGTCTGGAAAAAAGTACTTAATGCTTTAATTTGTTTTGTCTCCTTTTTCCAATTGTTTCTCCTTTTTGTATTCTTAATTTCTTATACATTTCTTTCTTTTTTCTTTCCTCTTCCAATTTTTTCATGCATATATCTGTTAATATTCTAACTGGTTGGAAGACAACACTATGTATTACAACAAATACTGTGAAATGCATATTACTTTGTTAAGTGAAAATCTGTATCCCTTGTAATTTTTTCTGTTTTAATTCTAATCTGTACTCTCTTTAAAAAATACAAATAATTAAAAACAAAACAAAGCATAAAGCCAAAGGCAGTTTTTGAAATGCATGCAGTTTATACTGGAGACCAAAATAAAGCTGTTTCTTGTCCTTGAGTTGATTTTTTTCCCTGAGCTCAGTGAACTTGGCTAGAGAAGGCAGAGATCTGAGCTCACTGCACCATGGCAGAGGAGGCCTTATTCCACTGATGAACAATCTCAGAGCAGGGACAGCTAGCACATGGTGCCAGCTGCACAAGAGTAACAAGCAGTTACTCCTTCACTGGAAGACAGGACTTCCAGTTTCCTAAGAGTCTTTTCTGTTAGTGGCAAAGATGGAAATACAGGGAAAAGATGTGAGCAATTTCTCCCATCCTTTTTAACTTGATTAGGACTAAGGAATAGGTATGTGGATGTCCTGCTCAGGAACACTAGTTAGAATGTCCAGGAACTGGTCCGCAGAAAGCAGATATGAGACAGAAGGACAAAGCTAGTGCAAGGCCATGGTTGACAGGTCCAGAGATAACCACCAACCAGCATTGTCCTAGAATGATATTTGCTCCCAAGTTGCTTCTCTTACTCAAAGAAATGGGATTTCTTTAATATCTTGGGTTTCAGATAAGTTACTGATGGCATTTCAGAATCTTAGCAATTGGGTAGCAGTGAATGGAGTAGTGGCTGGCTTTCTTAGATCTGTGGCTGTATTTTTTTTTTCTTTTACTTGAGAACTTTGAAATTATATTATCAAAATTATCACTTGAAAGAAGTGATTTATCTTTCAGAGACATTGCCTAGAAAGGGCTCAGGAGAGCAAGATCAATAAGCAGTACTTCAGCTTTCCCCTCCAACTATTCTGGGACCTGAGCACTCTCTCATGTCTAATCCTTCCTCTTAACTTACTGGTATGTTAAGGTGGTCTTAAAGTCAACGTGATAAGATAATGCAAAACCTAAGTAACAGCCACCTGCTTAAAACACACAGGAAAGCTGTATCTTAGATTTGCTTCCTCCCACCAAACTCACAACTGCCTGGTGGTCTTTGTCAGCATTGATTTGCATCACTTCCTTAACATGCCTGTGCACCGGGCTCCCAGCATCTGTCCAGTGGCTCTTCAGAAGCCTGTCTTCCAAAAGGCACAAATGGCCTCCCCGTTGCCAAATCTAAAAGCCTTTCCTTAGCATCAGCTCATTTAATCTTTTTGTGCAGTCATTTACTTGACAATCAATATTTCTTCTTATTTCCCTAGTGGTCAAATATTTGAAATCAGGCAGATCTGAACCTAAATCCCAATGATAGTGCTTCTAATGTGACTGGACAAAGATATACATATACACATAGAAGAAATACCAAATATATATTTTATTTTGCTTTATAAAGATGGTATCATATTTTATATTCTTCTCTGCTTCTTGTCTTACTCACTTAATAGTTCATTATAAAAATGATTCCAACTCATTCTTTTAAATATGAGAGCACCAGAGATTATTAAGCCATTGTTACATTGATGAAGATTCCATTTGTTACCAGACATCTCAGACTTGGTGATTTTATATTCTAGTTACATCAAAGACATGTATATATTAACTTAATATTTAACATGTATATTTAATTTTAATGGATGTTGCCAGATGGCCTTCTAAAATAACAGTACCATTTCATATGTTACCAACGATGTTCCAGTAGCCCTTCCTCAAAGCCTTTATAGTACTCTTAAAAACTTTTACAAATCTCATGTATTTCCTAGCTACCAAAGAATTTCAGCATCTTTTCAGATGTTTATTAGCCATTTGTATGCTGTGTTCTGTGAACCTGGATATTTATATCCTTACTCAAGTTCTTTAACTTCTCTGAGTTTCAGCTGCTTCACAATATTATTGTGAGAATTAAATATATGGAGACCTTACCCAAAATATGACATTAACAAAGTCCTTGATAATGGAAGTTCAGATTATTTTAAATTTCTTTTTCCTTATTTAGTATTTTCATCCCAATATCTATCTGTCTGTCTTTCTTTCTTTTCTTTTCTTTTCTTTTTTTTTTTTGTATTTTTTAGTTAGGATCTCCAGGGTCTCACTATGTAGATTGAACTCATAGTCATCCACCTGTGTTCAGCCTCCCAAGTGCTGGGATTACAGACATGTGCCACCACGTCCAGTCTCAATCACAGCCTCAGCATGCCCCGGAGGCTGGACCAGCACAGCCTACCAGGGATCAAACCCTGGCCGCTGTACTCTGCCTAAGCAGGTGCTTTAATCTGCTGAGCTATTTGGCCAGCCCTCTAATTTAATCTTTAAATGTGGGCATTTTCTACCATTGTACTGTCAAATCCCTTCTCCCCAATCCTCTTATGCTCTGCAAAACCTCAATCACATAATTTTGATTTTAAAAATCCTGTGGATCGTAAAAATAAATTTTGATTTCCAGGTCTGATTTATCTTTCAAGTTGAGAATCAGCAATTTCAAAACCTTGCTGGACTACACAGCCCCATTATTTCATTGGCTTCCTCATGTAGGAAAGCAGGAAAATTCAGGCTCTTAACAAGTGACTTGTTACCCCACTCCGTGCTCTTCATGTTCCCAAATGGACCCTTCTGTGCAAGTCTCAAAGTCATCCTGCAGCCTTGATCTAGGCACTCACCTCAGTGGGGCAGCTCCATGAACCTCACCTCTGTGGTGACCCCTACACCCTATGCATCCCTCCTTCCTCATGTCCACTGATTCTGTACTAGTTCACTTCCCCAACAATGATTAAAATAGCTAACTCTTCAATCTTTTTTCAGCCAACCAGATTATAATCAAAGAGCAAAACACATACAAGATGGACAATAAGAAGTAGGGAGATAGATCTTTCTCAAATGGGAAGGGATCAAGAAATGAAAAGAGGGGGCAAAGCAGGGGAGAAGAGAATGAAAAAAGGAATGAAGATGCGCTTTGTACATTTACCACCTCCTCACACAGATTGTGAACATTATGTACTGGAAATATATACTAATAAAAAGTTATTTGTTACATCCCAGAGAAAATTGAAAGCAGGGGGAGAATCACGTCACCCACTAAGAGCTATCTCTTAGTTTTTTCTCTGAGAGAACAGCATCCAAACTGCCCTCATAGACACTGTCTCTACTACTTGATACAACCTGTCTCTACCACACCACTTGGCATCCTCTCCACCAGCACAGCAGACCCCGCACACTCAAAGGTTTTAGTCTGCTGGCTCTTCTCTCTGTGCTGCCTCCACCTTCTCTGCCTACTGGAGTTCTATTTTCAATGGCTTTTTTTCACTGACATCTTCTTTATTGATTAATCTGGAATGAATCAACTACCTTAGCAACTTTCCATACCACCCTCAATTTAGTTCTCCTATTAAAATTGTTATTATACAATCACATGAAGAATTCTTCTTGGCCTATTCAATTCTATGCTTTTTAAAGGCCAGAATCTTCTTCCTGTTTCTAATTAAATTTTCTTTCTTGTGCTTCTGAGCCTTACTTTCTCATCTGGTACCTTGTAATTGGTCCTTTCTTTTTTTTAATTTTATTTTTAGGATAAATGCATGAGCAGGGTCAGAGTCTGGGGACCAATAGGACAGAACAGGAGAGAGAAAGTCTTACTGAGGAACCAGTAGCCTTAGATTCAAAGATGGCAAATGCTGTCTGCAGGAATGGCCCTTTGCACAGCTGCCTCCTGCTTGCCATATGTGAACACATTCTGTGGGTGTTGGCCCATGTTCCCCAGTCAGGATGTTTCTTATGGGCATCTGGTTTCTCTTGAAAGGAGGACTGTCAGCAAGATCAAGCCTACATTCCTGGACTGCCCAATCAGTGCATATGGACACTGGTAGGTTTCTCGTCCTTGACACTGGGCCTCATACCCATGGATAGTATTTGCACGGCCCTTACAGCTAACCGACTCCACAATCACAGCACTAATTTCATGTGTGCCTTTGGGCTAGGCAATTTACCCTTGAACCTCATGTTCTTGTTTTATACTTGTCATTTATTGAGGGGTATTTTCATTTATTTTCCCTCCATGGTTCTCCTGTTTAAAATATTTCTTCACAAGAAGTGCAACTCTTGGATATATAACTATGTTGTTGCACTTACACTTTTCCTCACAGTGATTCAGATTTTCACCAGTAGTCTATCACTCTAACCTTAGAATACTAGTATGAAATGTGTGTTGGTTTTCTATCATGCTTACTTTTCCACCTAAGCAACAAAGTTAAGGTATCAGGTGAATGGTTAAGAGCCATTTATTTCTATTAGCTGACAGGTTTTGTGATTTATTCCCTTCTATCCCAGACCAACCTCATACCTACTTAGATACTATGATAAATTGATGTGTAGCTCTGGGAACAGCTGTTGGGTTCACTAGCTAGAATCTCTGATAAATCATGTAATTATATATATATATATATATATATATGTATATATTATATATAGTATGTATATATGTAAAATAGTATATAATAGTTATGATGGACACAATATAAAAGATACATGCAATAAAAATATAAACTATATGACACTTATGTGTATGCACATAATGTAACCCTATGAGTGTACAAATAATGCTTATTACTAAAATGTTCTAATAAACAGCTACAGCCAGTAAGGTATAAAAAAGACTCTAAACCTTTTCTACTCTCTCCTAAATTCCATTTTCCATTATTTCTTAATTGCCTTGAATACAATTATCTAATTCCCTTTCTCTTTGTGCATGTTTCAAGACATCACAGACAAACTATTTTTCTGTTTGTTCTCCTCCCCTTACCTCAGTGTGAATTGGCTATCCTCCCATTCCAGTGCATTTTTATCTGCCTCATTCTTCTTCATTACTTCCTATCATTCCTGTGAAGGAGAGTATCATAAAGTATTTAGATAGTTTCCTGCTGGTGGACATTTAGGTTCTAATTCTCTAATGATCAGTTTCCTTAATGAAGAAGATGGAAGGAAAATAGTCATTACATGACTGTGTTTCTTGCAAAAACAAAATGCTAACTGTTCAGATGTTCGAGAGTTGACTCTTCATATCCATAAAAATTCTTTACCAAATGAATTATTTTGTAGTTCACTTTTTCAGAAATGAATGTCTGGAGATGGCTATGTATCAGGCATTCTTTTTCAGTCATGTTAACAATTCACATGTGCCTAGTGCTAAGTATAGGGCCCATACTAATTGCTGTGCATGAATTATCTCATTTAACTCTTCCAGTTGTCCTAATGGCAATTGATGATATGTTATGCTCATTGTACAGAAATACAGACCAAGTAATTTGCCTGTACTTACATAGGAATTGAAGAGGTAGGAGTGAAATTTGAACACACACAAATCTGAGGTAGTGGCTTATTTTCTTAACTTCGCTGAAGACACAGGAGCTTCTAGAGAGTCCAGTTTCTCCCTCAGCTCCCCATGTATGTCACACTTGCACCGAGGCAGAGAGGATGTTCTGTGTGCAAGAGTACAATCTTGTCTGTTCCTACAATGATACTGATAGGTACAGCACAGAGAAGGTTCACCTCTATGGGCTCGGCAGCCCTGGAATGCTGCTTGGTGCAGATCTCAAGACCAAGTCTCTGTTTGCGCAGACACAGGCTGTGGTAGAGAGAGTCTCTGGTTTAGGATCTAGGTTTTCCATGACCCTCTGCACAGTTAAGAGTGTGTCTCAGAGAATCAGACTTGGTCTACTTGGACTCCAAGGAACATTTTTCATTTGAAATAACTTTACACTTGCGGAAAAAAATACAAAAATAGTGCAAGTCCAAAGAGCTTCCTTCTGCTTATGTTCCACACAGAATGCTCAGATGTTAACACATATTATGTTTCCTTTTTGCCTCTATAAGCCTCTGAGAGAGAGAGAGA
>NW_004524649.1:10462959-10466865 GCF_000260255.1 Octodon degus | reverse complement strand
GAATTTTACCAACTACTCCACTAATGTCATTTGTAATAAAATATTTTTTCTGGTCTAATTTCAAAGTCAAGGTGACACATTACTATTTGTTGTCTTTTTTTTTTTTTTTTTGTATTTTTAGTGAACAGTCTTCAGAGTGTTCAGGATCTCACTACTAGATCAGACTTGTAGTGATCTGCCTGTTTACTGCCTCCCAAGAGCTGGAATTACAGGGGTGCCACCACGCCCAGTCTCAATTGCCTTCCAGTGTGCCTTAGGCACTGGGCCAGCAAGTTAGGCCCGGGGATTGAAACCCTGGCCCCTGCATCTGCTTGCAGGTGATTTAATCAACTGTGCTATTTGGCTGGCCATTATTGTCTTTTTTTATCTTTTAAAATAAAAAAATGTTTCTCAGTTTGTCTTTTTAACTTTGCTGTAAGCCCTTTTTAATTTTATTACTTTGTGACAGAGTTTTGCTAAATCAACTAAATTTCGCAGGCTAGGCTCAAACTTGATTCTCCTGCCTGAGCTTCCCAGAGGGCTGAGATTTCAGGTGTGTACCATGATGCCCAATTTTCTTTGTGGCATTTTTGAAAAGGATAAGCCAGATGGTTTTTTTTTCTTATTTTTTCTGTATGTGACTTTTTTTTTAACTGGGGTTGAACTCAAGGCTTTGCACTTGCCAGGCAGGCGCTTAAGCTGCTGAGCTATCTCCCCAGCACTATCTGATATTTCTTCATAGCTTTTTCAGGTTATGCATTTTTCCCCCAGGAATATCATAGAGTAATGCTGTACTTTGTTGCATCTTGCTGGGAAGTATGAGATTTCTGTTTTACTACTGATAATACTAAGTGTTGAGACCTACTTAGAATAGTGTCTGCCATATTTTTCCCTTAGAAAAACTACTGTTTTCCTTTAGTAGTGTTATTTCGTTTGGAGAGATACTTTGAGGCATTGTATTAGGTATGCCTGAAATATGGTGAATATATAACTTTTTAACAAAATGTATCATGACAAAAGATAATTGGCATTAACCTACCTCAAGACAAAAAGAAAACAAGTTGAAAAAACCACTCAATTATGAGATATGAAAATACAGTTCAAAATGCTTCCCCACTTTGAACACACATCTTACTGTTCTTGTCACTTCAGCAAGCGGTTCTGTAAATCTTCTTCCAGGAGCATCTTTAATTGTATTCTTGTAGCCGCCTCGATGGATTCAATCAATTTCCAGAGTTGTAAGGTGCCAGATCTGGTGAATAAGTTGGATGTGAACACAGTGGGATCTTTTTACAAGCCTGCCTTTTTACTGGATGGCACTCAGCAGTGGCATGCACCATATTTTTGACCACAACTCATGAAAACTTTCAGCACTACTTACAGAAGTAGCAGGAACAATAGAATAAGCATGTTTGAATCAAGAAAGAATGTTTTGAGGGAGGTTGATGGCAATGCATCTTTCATGGTCAGTTTTTTTTGTTTTTTTTTGTTTTTTTTTTAACTTAAACATTCACAGTATATTTTGATCATCCATTGCAATTATTCTATTGTCAAACTTTTTGCCTAATAGTTTTAGAAGGTATTGATGAGTTTTATTAAAAGATTGTTTTCTATGTTGCTGGCCAAATGTGTCCTGAGATTCTTATTTTTCTATTTTCACCTACCTAGGGTTTATTGAGAAAAAATAGAAATTTATTATTTAGTCACTTCAGTAGGGTAGCAACGAGTTCCATCATTTCTGATGGATCAGTCATTTTTAACTCTGCAAAGTATAATTATCTTTAGCATTTACTATGGAAATTAGGGGTATGTTAAGAAAATATGACTCTTGACACACTATGTCTTTAAATATGTCCAAGCACAAATTCACTTAGTAAAAAATTGCTCCAACTCCCAAATGTTAAAGATGAGGATTATTGACACTGAAACTTGCACTCTGTGAGTGTCCTACTTGTAGTTCAAGTCTACGTATCTACAAAATATCCAATATAAGGCAGACTGTCTGCAGCATTTGCTTTCATATTAGCTTCCTTTAGCATACATAATTGGTGTTCCCTCCAGTCTTGATGTCATGTTTCCACTCAGAGCTCAGCAACTTTACCCAGCTCTTCAGGAAGACACTGAGTCACAAGGGTCAGCCTGGCTTGGTGATGCATCCTGAGTTCTTTCGTCTTTTCTTCCCAAAGGTTTTAAACAATTGCTCTATGAATAGCCTTTACTTTCCTCTGTGAGTTTTGGGTTTGTCACTTCTCTCCTCTAAAGAAGCCGTGTGTTAACAAACACTCATTAAAGTTGGTCCACATTTCTACACATTTAACTGCTTTTTTTTCATTGCTGCCTTACTCCTGGATGGAAAACTGCAAGAGACAATTTGTATAACTTGGTAACCTTTTCTTATTGAGAGTACAGACTCCTGTTTTCAATTACCAGTTGGGAAAATTCATGCAGATTAACTGAGATCAAAAAGACTTAGAAAACAGGAGCAGGGCAAAATCTGCTTCACTGATTACCTTATGCAACCTATACATGCTAGGGTAAGTCAGGCCTCCAGTTTCTTTCTTCACTCTTTTTCCCTCTTGCATAAGAAAGGGAGAACTTAATTGAGGACAACAGCTGCTAATTCCTACTCTAATTCTGGCATCACCTTGACTGGCACCTACACTATTACGTTTCTGAGTAGGTGGAATCCCTCCTCCCATTTGCTTTTAGATCTGACAATTTGTTCTGTCTTCTTTTAGTACTGGTAAGCACCAGTTACTTCATTATTTCTTAACAGATTTGTAACTTAATTTAAGGAATATTTATACTGTGTTCACTTAATATCAAGGAGTATTCTTTCAGTTAGAAAACAATAAGAAGGGAGATACTTGTCTTGGGAGAAAACAGATGTGAGACAATGAGAATATATAATACTATGTGTAAAGTATTGTGAGACTATGGGAAAAGGGCAGAAATAAGGGAAGACTTCAGAGAGGAAGTGACAGTTGTGCTGGGTATTGAAGGATGAGAAAAGTTTATAGAACGAGAGGGGTTAGAGATTTTATGAGGAAAAATGTAGAATTGCTTAGTGATATGTGAAAATATAGTGTGCAGTGCTCATGGAAACCTAAAATGATATAACCTCTGTGGGAAACAGTTTAACAGAGCCTCAAAACCTAAATCAGACTTATTTTATTACTCATCATATGTACTTTTAGGTAGACAATGTGAAAAATGGAAAATAGGCACTTACACTGATATATGTGCATAGATATTCATGGAAGAACTACTTACAGCAGCCAAAAAGTAGAAATCAAAGAATTCTGGTTTACAATGGAATATTTTTCAGAAATAAGTATGAGCAAAATATTGGCACATGCTATGTCATGAAGAAACCTCAAAAATTATACTAAGTAAATGAAGCCAGACACAATGGGTCTCAGGTAGTATGTTTCTAATTTTATGAAAGATATAAAGTAAGAAAATTCATACAGATAAAAATCAGAGTGTTGGTTGCCAGAGACTGGAAGAAGTAGAGAACAATTACCTAGTAGAGTTCCCTTGGGAAAAGGTTTGAGAGCTCTGTAGATATTGGGGTTGATATCTGGAGTTTACTTAATGCTGCTGAGTTCACTCAAAGTGATTAACTTCTATTGCTGATTTTCATCTCAAAGAAAACATAATACATGTCTTATTTGATTTTTATTTTGTCTACTAGATTAGTTGGTGAAAGGGAGTAGATCTAAAGTCTGACAGACTTGGGTTCAAATTTCCGATTCAGTTACTTTACTCATTTGCTATGTTAGGATAAAATCACCATTACAACTAAATTTTGTAGGAATTATATTAGCTAAATAGATGTATTAATGAAGAACAAGAAAGATTAGCTTCCATAGAAAACAGGTCTCTCTCGTCTCTGTCTCTGACTCTGTCTCTTCTCTTCTCTTC
>NW_004524649.1:10448437-10454526 GCF_000260255.1 Octodon degus | reverse complement strand
AATCTATTTTACTCTGCCTTCTCCTTACTAACACCATATATTTTTAAATATGTGTTCCCTATAAACATTTTTAAAAAGCAAATAATGTAGGATTTTGAAATTTTCATCTCAACTATTTTAGAAGCAAATTCCTAAGGTATAGGACCAAAAGTTGTTCTTGTATTTGGGTTCAACGATGAGTTTTAAGACAAGAAAAAACAAAAAAAAAAAAAAAAAAAAAAAAAAAAAACAAGAGAAAGCTAGGCATCAGAAGAGAACTTTCTCTACCTGTTTCCCCACTTGTAAAATTAATCACATACCACACTCAACACAAGTGGCTGGACAATGAAGGTGATAGGATCCCAAGGTTATGTCAAGGTGAAAACTGCTGTTACATATAGTTGAGTGAAGAAAGTTGGTTCATTTTATGAGGAGAATTGGAAATATTGTGTTTCCAAAATAATTGGACAAAAATACTTTGACTTTGACTCTTGTATTTTACTCTGCCCATCCTATCTGCATAGGTGTGACCTCTCTAACAAAAGACAGATTAGTGAAAGAAAATTATATATCTTAGTTACTTTTTTGTTGCTGGGCCAAAGTACACAGCACCCACAAGTTAAAGAAAAAAAAAGGTTTATTGTAGCTCAAAATTTGTAAAGATTCAGCCCTTAGTCTGCTGGATCCAAGATTGGTTGACTTAGCAAAGGTAGATTACAGCAGGAGAGAAACAGCCCATTGCATGGCAGACAACAACCAATGAGATGTTTGCTTTCTTTTCCGTTTTATTCCATCCAGTCTAGAAACCTGTTGGTTGGTGCCACCCAACCCAGGATGGTTCTTCCAAGTCCATCATCAGTAACTAGAACCACACTAAGCTAATCAGTAGACTAATCGAGTGTGACATAGCCATGATCCAGTATCACATACCCATGGTCCAGTCACTCCCAAAAGCCAGATCTATGAATGTATTACACTTTTGAAAGGATATCTACTTATAAGCCTAAGAGCATGCAAATTTATTTAAATTTTATACAATTCATAATCCTTACTAAAAATAGAAAGATCTGAACAAATGCTTACACTTCTGTGTTTTTGTTAGGCTTAATGAATAGTGGATAGCTGAGGAAAAACATGATTGGAGAACAAGTAAAAGTATGCTCTAAAAGATAAATTAAACCACAGAACCCAGCAAAGCCCTTTATTCAGAATATTTTCTGTCCTGTCTTCAGAGACAAGTATACTCCTTTTCTCTCAGTATAAGGTAGACACCTGCCATAGAAACTTATAAGAAAAAAGGTGATGAAATGACATGCCTTTTCCACTTTTGTTCTAAGAAGTATCCAAAAAGATCATAATTTTGTATTTTTGAGTAGTGTATCTTGAACTCCATCATGCTGGTATTCTTTTTTGTTGCCATCAATAATTTTGTTGGTCCTTCTTCCTGATTTTGTATCTTTAATGATCACACGTATCAGTGCCTTTTTTCTCACATACTTATGAAAGCACACAGCTATGGATCAGCGAAAGTAATTGTTATTTACTAAATTACTGTTTCATCAAATGTATAAAAAATTTATCTTTGTTCAGCTTTAGTATACACATGATTTCTAGTAGGTTTTACTATGCTACAAATAATTTCCAAGTCCTTTCTTGTAAGGGTGGTTCATAAGAAGTACTGATTTGAAGCCTGCAAGTTACTATTAAGGAGGAAGAAAATTCAGTGACTTCTCAAAAATAATTACATTACAAGTCTTTTTTTAAGTTATGTATTTGGTACAGGGTCTTGCTACATAGCTCAGACTTGTGATCCTTTTGTCTCAGCCTCCTCAGCACTGGGATTTACCGGGGTGTGCCACCACACCTGGTTTCCAAGTCATAAGTATTTTTATTTACCTTTGCACAAAATGGTCCATGTAGTTTAGTCAGGCATTTAGTGCATGCCTGGAATCCCAGCAACCTAGGAGACTGAGACAAGCAGGATCAGTTTACACCCAGCCTGGGCAACTTAGCAAGACCCTGCTTCAAAATAAAAAAGGGTCTGGGGATGTAGCTCAGTGTGAAAACCTTGGGTTAAACCCCCAGCACCACTAACAAAAGCAAATTCTAGGTAACCTTTTAAAAGACTGAAAAATCATTTCTGCACTTAGATAAGCATCTTTAAGTATCAGACTACAAAGTATGATGGGCTTTTCTGTCACCTATAAACTGGATTAGAAGGAAATTCCTAGTTTAGGAAACAATGTGGAGGTATTATCATCTTATAGTCAGGGTAACTTCATTCAACGTGGAGTCACAGGGCCTGGTCCTAGGGCCCACCTTGTACAGTGCGGTCCTGAGTAAGTCTGCTGGCTTCTGGATAGCAGAAGCTCCACCACAGCATGCAAAGGATTCAGTCAGGCTCCAGCTCTTATGTTGTAACTGGAAACGAGTGTAACAAGTTTCAGGCTGTTTGGGGCCAGCGATTTTAGAACCTCTATTCAATGTATAGTACTTTTACAGTGGCCCTATTTTTGAGTTTGGTTCATATAGGTACATGTTCTTTTGCATATTTAAACATATTTTCCTATTTAGCAGCATCTTCCTGATTAGAAATAAAACAGTCCCACAAGGATGTACTTTTCATTTCCTGCTTTTATTTTTTTTTTTCAGCTTCCTTTTTAAATTTTTCCAAGATCTCTTCTGGAGTTGTAAAGGCCAACAGCTTTACCACCTTTTCATAAGCTTTGCTACTCTTATCTAGCACCACATCATTTTTCCTGGGTTCTAAGACCTTGGAAAGATATCTAGAGAGCTCAGCATTGGCCTCTCCCCTGATGGAGGGCTGTGATTGCTGCATTTATAGCTTCCATAGTCATATCTGTCACAGTACTTTGTTTGGAGCCAGGCTTGGCATGGATGGCTGTGGTGACACAACCTTTATTATCAACTGTCACAGGACTTAATGGAGGGGGTGACCTCTCTGGTTCCTTGCTCTTGTGTTTACTCTTCTGCATGCTATGGGATTTGCCCCTGGCCTTGCTCTCCTTTCTTAGGCATCTCTGAGCCAGAAGGGTGCTCCAAGCCCCAGCCACCTGGTCTAGCTGTGAGATGCCTCAGCCCATTCTTGAGACTCAGCCTCCCTCCATGATAGTATTCTGAGTATTTTTTCCGCAGGTCTCCCATTCTCAACCCAGAACAGCTATGTCTTATTAAAATAACATTTTTGTTTCTACTATGTGTCAGGGATTGCTCCCAGTATTTGGAACATATCAGGTAACACAACAGTTATCATGGTTCTTGAGGCATTTACAGATGGTAAATAGCAAACACAAGAATAATTAAACTTCATAGTTTCTTTTAAAGAAATAAATGTAAGAATGATCAGAAAGACCAAACAGTACCTTGGTGTTTGAGAAAAGTTGAAACAAGAAAGTCCTTATTTTTCCTCTTCCCTTCTCTGCAGGCCTTTAGACTCTTCTGTGAGAGATACTCTCCCTGTTCTCCTAGGAAAGGCAGGTCCTTATCTCTGAAGATGCAGAGACACAGAGAAAAACCTGAAATAAAAACCCTTGTGAAATGCTCCTGCTTTATTAACATTACATCCAATACCTTTCGTTCAGTTGTGCTCCCTCACTACTGTCTCTTTTCATCAAAATTAGCATAATTATACACAAATTTACCTATTTCTTTAAATCTTTCTTTTCCTTATGAAGTTTCCCATGTCACATGCAACTTGTATTAAACAAATTTGCATGCTTTCCTGTTGTCAATGTCTGCCTATACAGGGGCCGCAGCCATGAACCTAATGATAAGTGAGGTAAAGATCCTTTTCTCTCCCACACCGTATTTTAACAAGCTCTCCTGGTGAGTCTCCAGCATAAGCTTACGCTGGATGAGCACTGCTCCATGTTGTGCACTCAGAGGCAGCAGACTTTATCATTACTCTAGGCCCATTTGGCAGCCCTGGCTGCAGACAGCCCTTCCATAATGGTGAGGGGAGACAATAGAAGATGCAAAAGGACCCTAGTGAGAGAAATATGCCTCAGTCCAGGTGTAATTAGTAGTAGAGAATGAGAAAGATGAAGCTATAGGAGCAACCTGCTCCCAGGGCACTGAGAAATTTACAGTAGGACCATTTCCGGCTTCAAGTTATATTTCCAGTGAACTCAAAGGATATTAGCAATGACAGCAGGGGAAGGAAAAAAAAGCCAAGAAAGTAAGCTAATTGAGAAACTTGCCATCTGGATAGAGGTATGGTAGTCAGTATCATGGGGTAGAAATGGAAGACTTCCTTTGAACTTTTGACTAATGGATGAAAGTGATAAAATTCAAACAGGGCTGTTAAATCATCCTGTGTGATACTGTTGAATTGTCAAGTTTTATATGCTCAGAAAGCACCCCAAGTTTAGAGCCAAAAAATAAAATTGCAAGCTTCCTCCTGCCCTGGAGTAATTTCTCAGGTGGGCCCATGCATCTTCTGTCTTTGCTTGCATCCTACCTGTGCCTTGTACCAAAGCCTCTACACGTGCTGCTGTCCCTTTTCTTTTCTTTGAAAATAAAGCTATAGCATTTCACCTTCGATGCTTTACAGGAACCAAAAGTTGTGAGTTCTTCTTAATGTGAAACCCTGGCAAGGTTATTAATATATAATTATCTGAAGCAGATGCTGTAATGCATGTAAATGTGCTTCCAAGTTTGGGACAAAAGTTGCCTTTGATGTTTCTTCCATAACATCTCAAATGTGTTTCAGTTACATTGCAAAAGATTATACAAATAACTGATGAAATATACATGGTAAAAAACAAGTAGATTTATAACAAAGAATTATTTTTAGCAAAAAGTAATATACATCCTGGATTTTAGCTGTTAATTTTAAATGTCTGTTTTCTTGAACATGATGAAATCTGCTTGGCTGAATTATTAATGAACTACACTCCTATCAAAGTTGTAAATCAAAGTACAGTATCCATAACTTTGTCAATTAGAGTTTTTTCTAGAAAATACCCTGAATGAAAATTTATTAGTTTATACCTAGTTAATATTAAAAAAGATGACTTAGGAATTTTGTCATAAACACTAAAAAAATTAAAAAAATCATACCACAAGGATGACTCTTCCCTAGTCTCTAAAAATTAACCCCTAAGGTCTGTGGCACAGGAAATTGTATTTAAGCAGTTGCTCAGAATATTATCAGATGAGCCCATCTTTCCAATAAACCTTTCTTTTAAATCAGTTGTTCTTGTATCATTTTGGGGAACTTTTTTTCTGACAATGCTAGCTTGCTCCATACAGGTATGCATAGACACAAACACACATGTACATACATACACAGATAATATCTCCAAGGTTAATTTCAGATGGCACACTAAACAAACCTCTTGTCCTCTTGACCCGCTACATGATTTTTACATATATGTTATTTCTGCTGTTGCATTTAAAATGCAAATTGTATTTCTGGACCTGAATGGGCAGCCATGAAAGGAGTCCAACTTATTTATCAGGCAAAAATTTAAGGTCATATTTAATAGGCAAAAGCAAAGATCTTAATCAGGGTGAATTCAAAGTACTGAAGAAATAGCTTATGATTATGTACGAAATTGGAAAAGTTTGAACTGATTTAGTAGGCTGTGTTCAGTGTTGTTGACATAGAAATTCCATTTCTGTCTGAGGGCAGTATTTTAAATTTTCTTTTGTATGCAGAATAGGCAAAATTACATTTGCTGCTAAAGCAATGCATTATTTAACATAGTTGAATAAATCCATTTAAATCATCTGTGAAATGCACATAATAAAATAATACATGTGTTCCTTCAGCTTAATCAATCTAAAGCTTGTATTTACTCTAGATATATAATTCCATGTAGTTCAACGAAAGATTTTTATTGTCTAAAATTTTAGCACCAGTAAAATTTATCTTGTGGTACCAAACAGAGATTTGAATGTGGGGCTCACAGGCTAGCATAAAATTAAAATTAAAATGTATGTAGTAAATTCATGTGACTAATATACAATTAATTTAGATGAAAATGAGCTTTAAATACGTTTCTTAATATAGAGTACTTATGTCTTACTCTAAAAAATGTGCACCTCATTGATTCCCTTCATGAGAGGCTATTTGGAATTATTAT
>NW_004524649.1:10445283-10448337 GCF_000260255.1 Octodon degus | reverse complement strand
TTTTGCTTTAAAATAAAAATGTATTTTTTTGTAATTTAGCAGTCTGTTGTAGATATTCACAAGTAGAAAAACATTATTCACTGTCATTAAGGATATGCTTTCTAGATGGGGAACCTATGACCCTTATGTTCTTATGTTTTTCTTTTAAGACGAAAAATAGCGATGTATGTGTTGGCATTTTGTGACAAATAAGTAGGCTTGGGGCAGCAGTGTGGCACTTGGTCTCTAAAATGTTTGCCATCGCTGCTCTAGGTCTTTGTGGCATTGTTCTTTTGTCATCCACCAGAGAAAGACATAATGGCTCACATATGGAAAGTTTGTGAGCTGGTGCTCAGGATACAAGAGTGCATCATCTTCCCACCTCCAAGCTCTCCTGACCAATATTTAATATCTTTACAATGTTTAACTGCAATATAAGCTAAGAAATGCATGTTCCAAGAAGAAAACAAAGATTTTCATGAGAAAACACCTCCTTATATCTTACGTATTATCATGTATGCACATATAGGTTTCTAGTTCAATATCTGATACAAGGCACATAGTGAATATTGCTCCCTTCTTGGTAGGAGAAGAATCATCACAGCTTTAGGAGAGATGGCTCAACATCTTGGCATCCTGAAGGGGAACTATTTGCTGGGGTCTGGGGTAAAGTCAGTTGGTGTGGCTGCAGGCAGACATCCAGCAGAGTTTCTTCTGGGCTCTCAAACACAGAGCCCAGAAAAGAAGAAGAGCTTCATGTGCTCTTCTTCTTTTGTTCCATGAAGCTTCCCTTGAACTTGGCCCAGGATGCTTTCCCACTGCTTCGTAGGGAATTGACCCCCTGCACAGCTTATGCACCTCTCCTATCTATTGGCCTCACTTCTGGATTTGGCCTAGTTCTCAGCTGAGGACCTTCAGTGAGAAGGTCCAGAAATGACCTTTTCCCATTTTTTTTCATTTCCTAGTCATATCTTGAAGACTTACAACTAGAGCATATTCATTTATTCTTGGTTATAATTGTTACAATTTCTACCTCTTCTGAACATCCTATAATTAGCTAATTTTTAAAGAAATCGTGAAGAATTAGTTTGAAGGCCATCTGGAAAAAACAAATTAATCTCCAAGGAATATTAATCAGACCAATTGACAATTAAATGCCCTCCTTGATTGTACTAGTTATAGATTGGAAAATGTTTGTGATGTACATTAGTTTTTATAAAGACGCTGATAAAATATTCTCTTTTCCATTTCAATTTGCATTTATGATATATGTGTGTGTGTATTGATGTAGGAAGACATATTTTCCATTTTTCAAATGGTTTGTCATTAGATTAGATCACTGTGCATCTATTTAAAATTTGGGGGCTGGAGTTTATTCAAACCCATTGTTAGTATCTCAGCCTCGTGATTCTTCAAATGATTTTGTGGTTCATGGAGCTTTGGAAAAAAATATTTTTTAATGTATAAAACAAATGTCAGTGGGTTCAGCTTAATCAAAGATGGCAAATAGGTTTAATTCTATTATGCTGATGGATTGATAGTGACTTCCTCGACCCTATTTTAGAGGAAAATTTGCAGGCTTGTGTGAAAGAATATTTCCCATCATGTATTATGTCTCTCTGTAGTAGACTGAGTAGTGATTCATAAAAGACAAGTCTCAGAGAGCAAAAATTATTCCATCCCACAATAACACAGTGAATCTAAAAATAACATAAGATTGATCAGAATCAATCTTTAGGAAAAGCCTCAGTTCTTTATTGCAATCTATTTGTTCCAAGGTCATCAAATAAAAATGTATTTGTAAATCAAAACATACATTCATTTAGCTTGAGTTAATTACTCATTTCTAGAAATGAGTTAGCATTTTCAGTCACAGTAATCTAGATTTTATGATTGATTTCTTTCTGTGGCTTTTGGTTACATATTTGCATATAGTTCAGGCAGTTTTCCTGACTTCGCCTTGTATTTAGTGGTCGATTAATTTTATAGTTCTATAAGGCCTCAGGGATCTTCCTTTCTTTGGTTTTGGAGTTTCCTTTTATAACTGATGCATGAACAAAATGTACATATGAGGGATGTGACCTGAGTCCATGAAACAGATTTTTAAAAGAGAATTTGCTATCAAGGAAAGAATTCTGTGTGCAAGTCAGATCTAAGTTCTCTTCTTGCTTCTTTGTCCATAAGCCCTGTGACAGGGGCTACGTCACTCCAGGATCCTCAGTGGCCTCAGCTATGAAACAAAAGGCTAAGATTCAGTTTTCAGAGCTAGAACAATCCCATTTGTTGACGTGAACATTTTTCCTTCCCCCTTGGTGTCTTGCATCATTTGGCTTTGCCACTAATTGAGCACAAGGGGGCAGTACTTAGCAGATTGCATTCTCTATTTCTGGACCAATAGCCAAATTCCTTGGCATTTTTGGAGCCTCTATTCTTGACTTTTCTGCTATAATTGACAGATGTATTTGATAGCCCCACTGACTTGCAATATAATTTTACTCTTAAAGATAAAGTCTATGATTTTTATAGAAACAAATATACAATATTCAACTATTATAGAACAACTATGTATGCACATTTTATCCATCAATGTTGAACGAGCCAAAGAGTTTTCAGGCTTATTTTTCTTTCCTTGAAACTTTATATGTGGTAAAAATTATTTTAAGGAAAATTATATACAACAATCTATAAACACTACTGGCCTAATGGGCTTGAAAATGAACTAATTTTGCCCCAACATTTGCTATTCGTTTATAACTGTATATTTAGCTTGGTGAATGAGTCTATCCTGCAGCCTGCAGCCTGTTCCATGACCCCGAGTGTCAGAACCCTTACCTCTCCCTTTCTCTTGTCCCTCCACTGTCTGTGTCTATAACTCTAGTTGATTCTATTTCCTCTATAGTTTTATCATCTATCCATTGTTTTCCAAAGGACGCTTCTGATTCTTTGTCCTCTCTCACCTGGCCTCTGTAATGTCCTGAGCTGCTCCTCTAAGTTTTATATGACCATGTTCCTTCCTCTCTCCTAATCCCCATGCTGCACTGCTACACTTGAACAAATTACAGACTCTGTTGCAGA
>NW_004524649.1:10432968-10434578 GCF_000260255.1 Octodon degus | reverse complement strand
TAAAGTAACTAAGATCATTTGTCCATGAAGTTAGAAGAGAGGGAGGTTCCTGGCAGGAAGAGACCTCTGTATGGGCAACAGGAACTGAGAATGAATCTTTATCAAGGAGAGCAAAGAGGCTCAGCCTCTCCTCCCCCCCCCCCCAGATTGAACTCAGGCCCTTGCACTTGCCAGGGAAGTGCTTATTCCACTGAGCCATCTACCCAGCCCCCATCTCCTGCTGCACCCTATTTCCTTTACTTATGCTGGGACTGCTTAAAGGTGAGAAGAGATAGTTAAATTCAATGAAAAGGTGTTCTTTCAGCTTGGGTAATATAGAAAATGTATGAATAATTGCATATCTTTCAAATAGGAACTACACACTGTTCACTGGTTCCCAGAATGTAGCCTACGTCCAGCATCATTAACATCGACCTGAATATTTTAGACATTCAAATTTTCTGGCTCCATCCCAGGCCAATGGAGTAAGAAAGTTCAGGGGAGCCCTAGTACTCTATGCTTCAACAAGTCTTCCTGGTAATTCTGATGCGTGCTTACTTTTGAAAACCATGGCTTTTTAGAGGATCCTTAGCTTCTTTCTTATGTTCCTGTCCATTTCAAAAGCAGTCAGGGTTCCTCAGTTTCACATCATCCCATTTCCTCCAAAGGGGATTGTTTCCTTGACAGATAGGAGGTGTAAGCATTGTAATGCAGATCTGAGAGGAAGAATGAAAGGAAGTTAGAATTGATAGAAATTTCCCAAGAGTTTGGAGAGCAGTGATGTGGTGATTCAGGGAGTAGAGTGAGGGGTGATACCCAGTCTCAAATGCCTTCTGGGTTTGAATCAACTCATTCTCTTACAAAATGCATGGATTTGGTCCACTTCATTGTCTTCCCTTAGCCTCTTTCTTATCTATGAAATGGAAATAAAATAGTAATAATTATCTTGGGATATTAGTAGACTCAGTGAACCAATTGCTCTCAAGTGTAGAAAGCAACCTTCAATGTCCACTAGCTGTCCTTGCTGTATGCAATCTGTTTTCTCCATGCTCTTTCGAAAAGCAAAAAAAAGAATCACAGTGATTGGGCATTTCCTCTTTGATTGCTAGGTGATTGCTTTGCTTAAAAAGTGCTTCTTGAGACCAGACCACATGGTCACAATAACAAGAGGGCTTCATAAGAAATACAATTGTCCAGTCCGAGAGAGGGTAAAAGGCATTTGCAGTTGAAGACAAGAGGGAGGAAGGCTCTGTTGCTACTATTCTGCTGCACATCCTCAGTTTTCTTTCTGTTGCAATTCTGAAAGGGTCTTCTCAAAGCAGGGCACAGGTCTTTGTGCTTTGTTCCCTTGTTAACTCAGGGCTTCCTGTCACCTAATACATAGTGTGATTGCTATTTCTTTTAATGTTGGTTTTAGAATCTTCTGATTCATACTGAGATGCAGTTTTATAGAGACAGGAAAGGATTTTTTCATGTGTATAGGTATCAACACTTGACTGCTTTAGTCCTTAATTGGATATCCATTCTACAGAAATTCCTGTAATAATGCTCCTGGATTTTTCCCCCCATATGTAAAGTTCCACTAGCCAACAGAAAAACCAACTTGACTCACCAAAATAAATTTTAGCTTT
>NW_004524649.1:10431285-10432868 GCF_000260255.1 Octodon degus | reverse complement strand
CCTGCCTTCCTGCCTTCCTGCCTTCCTGCCTTCCTGCCTTCCTGCCTTCCTGCCTTCCTGCCTTCCTGCCTTCCTGCCTTCCTGCCTTCCTGCCTCCTTCTTTCTTTCCCTCTTTCCTTCTTTCTAGAACGCTAACATGGCTTCCCACATGTTAGGCAATTGCCCTGCTAGCCTCCCTTCATTTGTTTTTCTTAGAATGCTTTATAGTTTACTTTCCTTTAGTTAAGTAGTATAATTTTCAAATACACTGAGATCTCATGAAACCTAACTCAAATGTTTGTGTAGAACCTGAATTCTCCCTATGTTCAGTCTTTGGATTTTATGTGAGACATTCCCACCTTTAACTAAGGACAAGCTGAGGTGATGTCTCTTCTCTAAAATCTGTTCCCAACACCTCAGTTCAGTAGTTTTCTTTATGAATGGCTGGTATTCTTTTTGTTTTATATATATATCAGGCAACTAATCATTGCTTTTGTGAGAACTTTCCATTTGTTGATATTGATTTGTCAAATACACTATAAACTCTTTGACAACACAGACCCTACCACTACTTCTAAACTTTCAGATTCCCTTGCTGTATTGATAGTCTGGATGCCAAAGGCTTGAAATTGAAATAGCACTGGTTAGAACATTAAAATCTTCTCAATAGAGACTGGTCCTTTCTGAAGAGATCCTTCCCCTGCCCTGGGAGGTAGGCACAGATTAAACTTACAAATTCATTAGCCACTGCACAAGTGGGAAAGGCAGTGTTGGTGTCAGCTACAAGTCTGTTGTTCTGAGGGGACATTACTGGTAATCAAACTTAGGACCTCATGCTTGCCAGGCAGGTGCTGTGCCACTGAGCTATACCCTGGCCCCTCAGCTATAATTCATTAATGAATGATAGTAGATGAATCCAAGGAAGGCCGAATATGAGGGCAATGTAGGTAGGTCTTTTTTTTTATTACAATTTGAAAATAGGGATCAGCTATTTCCTGGTTTGAAAAGCCTAACTTTGCTTGCAAAGCATATTAAACTGTCCTTATAAAGCTATTTCTGCCCAGAAATAAAAGGATTCTCATAAGCCTTCTTTCCACAGGCAGAGAAGTTATTAGTTGTTGGAACACTGTGGCAGAGATAGGGTAGATAAATACAAAAGTTAACAAATAATATCTTTGCAATCTGAGGACAGAAATCTAAATATGTAAGAATATTATAATGTATAATCTTTCACTTCATTGGTTCTTGTGATCAGTAGCTTTGGAGAGCTAGGAATATATTCTCTTTCATTTTGTACCTTACAAATCTGAATACTTGGCCAAAGACAATGATCAGTTAAGGTACAAAAGAACAGGTTCTTAGTTAATAATATTTACAAACCAGAAACCACAGAAGCTGGTTATGAATAAGGACAGGAATACCCCTGTGTTCTTCCATAGATTGTGCCATGTGGGCCCCTTCATCATATTAATCCTTTTAAATTTTATTATTTTTAAAATTGTTTTCTGTTACGTATTTAGTACAGGCTCTACATAGTCTCACTACACAGATCAGCCTCCCAAGTGCTGGGATAACAGGTGCGTGTCACCATGTCCAGTCTCAAT
>NW_004524649.1:10375300-10431185 GCF_000260255.1 Octodon degus | reverse complement strand
GAACCTCAGATAAGTGTGATGCAGCTGAGCAAAATCCCTGGCCCTACTGTTTCTCTTAATAAGTCTAAAGAGATGATGGACTCAAAGGTATCTTTGGTTATGGTTTATAGAGTCAATCTTTCAAGACCAGAATTGCAGAAGGTTATCTGTGTTACAGATTTCTAAAGCTGAGAATTAGTTACAGGATTTAGAACTGTTATCTTCCAAAGAGAAAATCGATACTGGAGAGGTTCCAGGCATTAACTTGTGATGGCATAAGAGGTAACCCGGGGAATCTGGTCTTTATCCAATCTCTGATTGGAGAACAGCTCTGGACCAGGACAGCAACTATGAGACAACCAAAGTTTATGTTGGACTTTTGGGGCTTCATTATAGCTATTGACTCTTTATAATTTTCAGCTTTAAATAGACATTGGTTGTATGTCCCTTAACCAAGAGCTAGAGTCCTTCAAATGTTTTTATTATTACTACTCAATTGAAAGAGCAGCATACCATGGGCAGGCTATCACTCGGGTAACTCCAAGTTATTTTGCTTATCCTCTACTGCATACAAACCAATTTGTGCTTCGATGATGGAGATTGTCTTGGTTTTCTTTTTAACTCTTGTAATACTAGTGGGTTCCTCATTTTTCCAGTATGATTTTTTTTCCTTACTGCTGTTCCTTTGGAAAGGATCACAGTTTCTTGATGTTCTGTTTTAATTATGTGTTTTCTTTCAATTATGGATTTTCTTTCTTTGTATAGCAAACATGTAGTCCTACTAAGGCATGTAGATAATTAATGCAGGGGCCAGGGAGATATCTCAGTAGAATAAGCACTTGCCTGGCAAGTGCAAGGGCCTGAGTTCAATCCCCAGTTCCGCAAAAAAAAAAAAAAAAAAAAGATAATTAATGAATACAATATAGTATGCAAAATAGAATGCTAAATAATTTGCTATTAAAGTATTACCAGCTGTAGTAATGATTAATTCCAGATGTTTTATGTTAGAATTCTCCTGAGTAATGTAAATGAATTCCTTTTCTTCAAACTTTTCCTTGTATAGGAAAGGCACACAAAGAATCATTTAGGAATTGGAAGTGAGACTCTTCAGTCAATCAACAGCATGTGAGTGGCTAACACCCAGCCAAATACCTGGGAGAGCTGCGGATATAGATGGTCCGCTCTCTGATGCCATTTCTCTTTATTCACTTTTTTAATAGGTTCATTGATCTAGTTGCATTTTCTAGAACACACATTGTACTTTCCAGTCTCTAGACCTTTGCTTATAGCTTGTTGTTCACTTAAAATGCTTTTGCCCAGTAGCTCCATGTATCTGAACTCCAAGGTTTCATCAATACTTTTATGGTGAATTATTTTGCATTCCATTTTGCATACTGAAATTAGTGAAAGGTGGTTGAAATGTCACCTTTTTTTAAAGTCTCATCAGACAAGCTCAGGCCAGTCAAAGACTCCAGGTTCAGCTCTGTTTTGTGCTACTGGAGCAGTGCTTCAGTACTGCTTTTGGTAAAATGAAATGTCACCTTGTTTATTAACACATTTAAGTCACATCTCCATCACTTCCATAGAGAGTTGGAGGATAAGGCCTCCTTGTTTCCCTGGTCATTGTATATCTCCCAGACCTGATCCCGTGCCTCTGGATGAGGCACAGTAGGTACATGCTTCATAGATTCTTCTCTTTTATTGACTGTGTGGTTAGAATATGATTCTGTCTGGAGGAAGAAGACTGCTTTGTTTGCCCTGTAAGGCCTTTCTCAGAGGCTGAGTAGTTTTGGTGTTCTCTCTTTGACCCGTCTTCTACCCTCACCCTCTCCTCACAGTTTTCATCAGCCTCATCTGGGGCAGACAAGATTATTTTTGTTAAACATAGTATTTCCTCTAAGCCATCCTCTGCCCTTTCGGTGTGTTTGTGTTTTTCTCTTTTTAGAAGTTTTGGGAAGAATGCAGTGACATTTCAGAGGTCTTGCCTCTCCAGGTTCACGCTGGACCTCCCTGCCTGTGGATTGGATCCCTCGGTGTGTGCCTGGCCCGCAGGTCACAGGTCAGCATGCAACCTTGCCTCCAGCTCAGTGTTTTCTTTCTCCTGAACATTCAATTTCTCCTTTTCACCTTAACACTGCTGCTTGCACAAAGCTCATTTCAACAGGTCTTCCAGCTTTGATGATTTCCCACCACACTGTGGCGTGTGAGTGTGTGTGTGTGTGTGTGTGTGTGTGTGTATTTGTCCTTTAACAACCAATAAGTAGCTTGGGACAGCCGAAGAAATAAACACATAGCTCCTTCCTTGAGTAAGAGAATGCTATTAAAACTCAGCTCTAATTTTTTCCCACTCTTGTCTTCACATTTCTTTTCTCCCCTTTGTGAAGCACAACACAACATTTCTAACCCTGGACTTGGTACTGTCTACCATCTCTATTAATATTTGTAGCATTGAATTTAGGAGACTATAAAGCTATAAGATAGTACTGAAGACTCTTCAACAGCTTTAAAGAACTTTACAAAATGTACTAAGTACTCTCAAAAACAAAATCAGATCAAGTTGGCCTTTTAAGTTTATCGTGCAAACAAAAGACCAGGATGTTAGCTCCAAGAGAATCTCTGGGGCCTGGGGCAAAAGATAGGGCCTGAACTGAGGAAGACTCTTGACCTTTGAGATTTATGCTGGAAGGGCAGGTGAATGCAAAGAAAATAATAGCAGTTCAGAGATATGTTTTAAGTGCTGTTTAACTCTTTTAAAAAAATTAACCTTTTAAAAATTTCTTGATAAGTTTTTTTAATAGACCCAAATCATGTTTAGTTAGCTAACATATGTGATAGGTAACCATGTCAGTCTGAGTAAGAAATGCCCAACGAGAGCAGATTAGCACAATTCTGGTGAGGCTGAGGAGGTTTACTGAAAACAGAAGCCCTGCCCACCCTTGTTAGGCTTGTCCCTGTACGGTACACAAGGGAAGTAAGAAGGAAGCTCGCTTCTGTTTCTTTGGAAGAACTGTCTTGCCCTTCTCTGTGGATGTCATCTCCAGAATTCTGGGCAGATTCTTCAGCCTCTCACACAGAGCTTTTATCCTCCTGAAGTGGGCTTGCCCGGGGCTGTGCAGCCAGCTGCAGGCCTTGCCCATATCCATAGGCTCTCTGGCTTGCTGACTGCCCTTGCACACTCTCCCACACCTGGCTCTGTGGTCAGCCATCGTAAGCAATCTTACAATCTTACAGGCTCTTACATATTTGTATATTTTGCATTAAATCTATTTTTCTAGTAAACACTGAATGATATAATACATGATATTTTGAACTATCTTAAACATGGTAGGATGCCCTATTAAGCTAGTTGATATATGTATTCTGCACATACTTACCATTTATTGTGGAGATAGCACTTAAAATTTACTCTCAGCAGTTTTCAAAGAACACATAAAATGGTAATTAAGTACCACAATATTTTAATGTTATATAAGAGATCTCCCCCCAAAAAACAAACACCATCTCACCAGCTCACAAACTAGGAGACTTCAAAGCAGTTGTGTGGCATAAAGTATAAATTTTATAGCAGTTAACAGAACAAAAAAAAAAAAAAAGAAAAGAAAGAACTTTGAAATGTTTATGATCCTCAGTCATAAATGAAACTGTTTTTAAGCTGATTTGCCTATATACCTGAATCAGTTTAATTTCACTGAGTCATGCTGGTAGGGACAAAACTTACAGCATTTGCATTTTTCTTATATTTCACATGAACTGCTTAGAGAAATCAAGATGATTTGAGATTGACTACCAACAATCGACTTTGGGGTAGCTAAATATATTTTCTATTTCTTGAATTTTTTAATGGTAGATTTACTGTACCAGCAATTTATTTATTCCCGTCTGCCTCTGTCCTCTCTCTTCTTCTCTGTTAATAAAATACACAATTTGATTATGCTGTACTATTACAGAATAATTATGGTTCTATCCATTAAGACATATAGGGTTTAACTATGTTAAACTGTGTTTAACTATGTTGTCCTCTTTTTATTCATTCAAATCTCCTCATCCACCTATTCAAATATGACTTTTCTTCATATGCTAATAAGTTTCTTTTCCAAGGAATCTAGCTAAATCGCTGAGATCAATAACAATATTCCATCTCCTTAGCCTCCACTTCAGCATGCTTTGCTGTGACAGAGGAATCATTGGTTTGATATTTCCCCCCCCTTTGGGTATGGCTCAGACTCAAAGGAGAACTGGCAATGTGAAATTCCAACTAGAGTAACCCTAACTGACATTAATCAGAACCAGTGAGCATGACAGGCACTTTTCTCAGGACTTTGAATATTATTTGAATATCATTGAATATTATTGAATCATCAGCATAACCCCATAGGGTATTTTCAGTACTATCTTATCCCCATTTTGAAAATGAAGAAAGCAAGGAATGGAGAGGTTCTATTCTTGCCTGCAGTCCTCGGTATAGGTAGTGGCTGGGCTGTGAGCACAGAGGCTTGGCCTCCGGCATCCCAGTTCTTCAGTGCTCTTCCCAGTGGTGCATTGTTCAAGTCTGCACATCTCTTTTTTCAAACTCTTGATTATAAACACAGATTTTATGATGCCAAGCTTTTAGTTTACAAGCATAATGTTTACACTTTAGATGATATTTGTGGAAGGGTACACTGTGTATTTGGAACATTTCATCTGGCAATCACTGAGGTTTGTTAATATCAACTACTGGCTTTATTGGCTCTTTCAGATAAGCATGTTTAATCTATTATGGCTTTTTTGCCTAACAAATACAGCATTAACAGAAAAGGAATTAAATTTAAGTAACATTCACCGTGATCAGAAATGCAAAAGAAGTATTTTAAGAGTTTGTAATACAAATGCAAGTTATGGCTGGATCTTGAATGCCCTCCAAAGGCTCACCTATTAAAGGATGGTTCCTAGCTGATGGTGCTGCTGGGAGGTGGGGCCTAGTCGAAAGAAGGTAGACCATGGTACTATGCCTCTGTAGGGACTATTGGGACCTTGTCCCTTTTCTTTCTCTCTTTTTGTTTCCTGGCCCCCATGAGTAGCTCTGTTCTTCCACTTTCTGTCTCTCTGTAGGCCTCACTCAGTGACAAGGGCAGGCAGCTATTGTATGAAACCTCTGAAATCATTAGCCAGAATGAATCTTCTTCCTTATAATATTGATTTATCTCATGTATTTTGTCTTAGTGCAGAAAGCTGACCAACAAAATGTATACATGTATGGATGGATGAATGGATAACTTGATATCTTTGGATATCATTTTCAGTTACTATTTCATGTAGTATATAGTGGGAATAGAGCTTCATCTATCATAGGTTGGGTGTTAGATTGTGTGTCTTCTGGTATTCAGGTTATATTTTCAAAATAATTTGGCAGACAGGAAAATATTGGCAGGTGGGTTGCAACTTTGACAGTTTTCACTCTAAGAAATCAATGGACAAAGCATCAAGTAGCAACATATATCACTCATTGGCTGGTAAGTATAAGCCCCAAGGCTGTCGATCATTCTGGATGCTGGATGCTTGCCTACTGAAGGGCAGATGGAAGAACTGGCCGCTAAATCATTTCTAGCACTTGAAGTTCAGCATGGCTAGGAAAATATTTCTGTAGTAACTTATCTTGTACTTATCAGTGAATTTGCATAGCCCCAGAGAGATCTATTTTGTTGAGATGACTTCTGAACAAGTCAAACTCATGTTTTCAGGCCAATTTCTAATTTCATGATTATTACTAGATATTCTTTGAGCCCGTTTCTGTTTATGGAGCACTTAGAAAAATTAATTGAAAATATCCACTTTCAGATCCCAAGATTATTCATTATAGTTTTGCTGGCAGTGTTGAAGGTAAAAGAACTACCACATAACATAAGATTATTTGGCTTAGTCTTACAACTGTAAAATAATATATTTTGCTATATCTTCTCCTTTGTCATATAGTTTTAATAATGCAACTGTGAGTGGGTTGCTGACCAACATTTCCTAGTCTTTTTTTTTTTTTTTTTTTTTCAGAACCAGAGATTGAACTCAGGCCCTTGCACTTGTCAGGGAAGCACTAATTCCACTGAGTCATCTCTCTGGCCCAACATTTCCTAGTCTTGACACTACAGAGAAAGTAAATCATTGAGGTAGACCATCATGACCTCACTGTCTTCCAGTATCTTGGTGAAGTAACTCAGATTTAGAATTAGTTTTAGTTGTTCTTTTTCTTTTAAACCTAATGACCTACATTGACCTTTTTCTCTTTTGTCAACCTTTGACATTTTTACATGTCTCATTTAGCTGCACATTAGTGTATTGAATTTCAAGGGAGATGACAATAGCTTGCTGTATGGAATTTCTCAATTCAGGGGCCTGGGAGAGGGAAAGTAGCAATAGATTTCCCAGTGAGCAGAAGATGGCAAAAGCAGTATCACAGTGCCCTGCAGCTGTATCCTGAAGACAGATTTATCCCTGGCTCTGTGAAGGTTCTAGAGGCTTTCCACATCCTTCCAATGCAGTTTCTGCTCTCTCTGATTGGGCTGCACAAAAGCTGGATCTTGCCTTTCTGAGTTGGTCCTCGCCTTCAGACATGCACGTCTTCCCCTCCATGCTGGCTGTTTTCCTTCTGCTCACATGCTTTTGCTTTAACATGCAGCTGATAGCTTTTCTTTTCATCCATTTGCAGTAGTGTTATATTCCTACATTGCCGAGACATCAAATTTATTTTCAGTATAGCACTAGAGGTGAAATAAATTGTCATAGCATTAATTTACAGCATTTGGGCCCCTTCTACCAATGGCTTGTCTCTTACATAGTTTTGGAACAGCATTTACTTGTTTTATTCTATAATGATTCAAGGAGAAACGCTGCATTGAGCCTGTTACAGAAAGCACAAGCCTCAGAAAACCCTACATCTAGATTCTTGCACATTTTCTTTGACGCTTAAAATGACTACAACCCCTTGATAAGTAGTTTCTATATTTAGATTGTGATTTCCTCATCATAACTAAATTTCCTAATATTATTCAGTCAACAATTAAAATCCTATTCATGTTAACACTGTCACCAATTCATGTTATGTTAATAATAATCTCATAATTCATTAACTTAACACCGAGGTAACATTACAGTATGTAATAAGTTACCTGAATTTAGCATTGTTGTTATGAATCCAAGATCTCCCCATCAGAATATGTGTTTAAATACAAGTACATGAAGAGTACAAAGATTGAGAGCTTTATATACTCAGGCTTTTTTATGGTCAAAATATTATCCTCTCACCACCTTTGAAGAGCCTTGTGTTTTAAATAACAGATTTGACATTTATTAAGAAAAACATTGGCAACAAATGCAGAAGACAATTTGCATTATTACCTTTGGAAAAATATTTATTTAATATAAAAAAGAATAAAAATTTATTTTTTTATGTTTCAGATTCTCCTAATATTGATTGGCAGATACTTGCTGAGAAAAAAGGGTAGGAAAAGAGAAAAAGTAAGAACACTTAAAATTAAAGCATTAAGAGTGATTGACAGTTTGTTATGCCTTTAACCTAAAGCTAAAAAAATCTATTACATTATAATGTGAATCAATAGACGCTTGTCATATAATTTGTAAAATAATAATGAACACATAACTCTTTAAAAAATTTCTTTCATGTGCACAGATAAAATCAGGTTGAGAGAACTCATGGAAGGACATCAGTGGATTCTTGAAAACCTTTAAATCATGGACAATATTATATGTGAAAAAACAAGCCACCTACAGTTTCAGCATTTTGATTTTTTTTCCCTCAGCAGTTAGTGAGGGTCTTCTACATACTGACTTCTCCTAGGTTACAGCCAAGAATATTTGAATTATAAGTAGTAGAGGAATAAATCCCTTTATGTAGGGAAAATATGACTTCAGACATTAAGGAAATTAAAGAGAATGCAGGCAGGGAGCAGAAAAGGCAGGAAAAAATTTGGAGGAGTAGGAATGTATCGGTGGTAGGAGAGTATCTATGTACATTTTTGAAATATCCTTCCTCACACACCCAAATTGATATATCTCTATAAAGAGCAGAGGAGTCTTTGATTTTATACATTTTCTCCGTGCAACTTCTACTACATCATTTAACATGTTCCTCTTGTTGTTTCTTCATCTGTGTTCCTTGTGTTTTGCTACTGACCTCCCTTGGAGGAATGTTGTAAAGCTTAAATCATTAATGATTATGAAGTGCTTCAGAGATAGAAAGCATTGCTTCAGTGCCAACTCAGCTATACCTAGGAATTGCTGTGCACACAATACAAAGCAAAAGCCATGTTTCAGGATGCCTTCTGGGGCCCCAGTCTGCCAGGCCTCCCATTCACATCAGGGTGAATTAGGGCCACGAATTGGAAAGTACATCTGATGTTGTTTGGCTTGTTACAACATCGTTTTGACATTTTGCACATTTGTTTGTTGGAGGATTTTTAAATCTTTTGTAATCAAAGGAAACAAATGCCTACTATAAGGATTTCTCAAAGATTCACTGTGCTTGAAGATAACAAAATTAACCAAATGAATAAAAATATTGGAATGGTATGTCTATCTTACTACTTTGGCTACACATAAGGGCAGTGATTTAGAAGTCTTCATTAGAATACATGTGCAGCTACAGTACTACTTTAGAAATCAGAGCCAGTCTTGCTCTCTCTCTTCATCAGTACTGACACCGACAGTCTGACACTGAGTCCCCTCCAATCTCCAATATCACAGGTAAGAAAACAGGGATCAGTTGAAGTAGATAATCCATCTAGTTAGCATTAGAGTTGACTATAAACTAAGTGTCTGGTCTTCTGAGTCCACTGCTTCCATATATGTTAGTATTCTTTGATCATGTCTGAGAGACCACCAAGTAGGCTTGTGGAATACTCATTCCTCTTAAAAGCTTTTCAAAGATCTTAGAGTAATATTTATTAGGGTCTGTCCATGCATTTGCAGTGTGAAGGAGATTCGCTCTAGTGTCTGTCATGTCACCAAATACCAAGATTGATTTCTGCCTTCCACTTGATTTGCTGGGAAGTCCCTTCTTCCTTTAAAGTCTACATATCACCTTCAAATGTGACTTTTATAGATTGATAGATTGAGGTAAGTGCATGATTAATTACATTTCCTTCCCATTCATTTGTCTATGTCTGAAAGACAGTGCAACGGGAAATGTGAGCAGTAATCTAAATAAACTCCTGAGGTTTCAGTTATTGAGGTATGCACAATTAAAAAAGAGATTCTGGGGTAATCAGATAGCTCAGCAGACTAAAGTTCCTGCTTAGGCAGAGTGCAAAGGCCAGGGTTCAATCCTGGGTGTGCTGTGCCTGCCATGCCCTTGGGAAACTGGGTGTAGTTGCATTTGCCTATAATCCCAGCACTTGGGAGGCTGAAAACAGGAGAATCACTATGAGTCCGATCTACATAGTGAGACCCTGTAGACCCTGTACTAAATACACTTTTAAGAAAAAGACAGAAAAAATTCTTCTAGGCTGAATTATTTAGATGATAGCAGAAATTCTGCATTCCAAATACAGGTCTAGCCCCAGTCATGTGTGAGTAAATTTTGTTTTAGTATTTTTATTCTTTCTCCCCTCAAACCACTTTACTTAGTTTGCACATCCCTAACTAGTTTTCCTAGTAGTGTTGCCAAGTTCTTGACTAACCATGCTGTATACTGATTCATGTAAAATGACCCCAATTGAGATAGCATGATGTGAGAACAAAGGACAGAGATGGACAGAAGTGTTGCTTATCTTTGTATACACAGCTCTGGGTGATCAGTAGGGTCAAATTAATCTTTTCTGTGTTAATAATTTTGGTATAACTACTATTATTGTTATTCAGTGTTAATAGAAGAGTAAAGGTTTAACTGCTCAAACATGGTTGAATAGGAAACAATATGGTCAAATCTTTGAGCATCAGTTTTTGTAGAAACATTTTTTTATGTTCCTCCAGAGAACATCAGCTTTAAAACACAGACTCACAGATGACTTATTTCTGAATAATTGTCACTTTATTCAACCATAATGTATTGCAATCATCCTGGCCCTATCTATTCACCCTTTCTTAATGTTAATGGATCCAAAATGTGAAATGAGTAACTAGGGAATCAGTAGCCATAGAAAAAGAATTAGGATTGGGACAGATAGTCAGTTATTGAATCCAACCTATAATGAAGCCAAGAAAATGAGTCCTAGCCTGATAATCTTCTTGTGCCTTTGTCAGTTAGACAGCCAGCAATGAGGTTCTCCAGTTAGGCACGACAGAAATTCATTACCCATATTCTGGAAACTTAGAAGCCTGAGAGCAGAGTTGACTTCTGGTGAGGAAGCTCCTCCAAGTTGCAGAACTAATGACTTCTCATTGTATTGTTATATAGCTGAAGAAAGAAGGCTCTCTCAGGTCTCTTTTATTAGACATCAGTCCTATTCATGAAGGATCCACCTTTATGACCAGTTGCAGGCTGCTGACTTGTCATTATGTCCTTACATGGCAGAAGAAAGAAAAGAGACTCTCTGGGGTCTCTTTTATTAGGGTGATAGTCCCATTCTTGAAGGCTCTGACCTTATGGTTTAATCCCAAAGCTCCATCTCTGAATAGCATTACATTACAGTAGGGTCTAACATACAAACTGGGAGATGTCAGGCATTCAAAAGGACACCTGAGGATTAATGATATAGTTGGATATTGAATATCCCCCAAAAAGCTATTTGTCAAAGGCTTGGTTTCCAGGGTGGCATTACTGTGAGATAGTAGAATCTTTGGAATATGAGACCCTGTGTGGGTTCTTAGGTTATTGGGGGCCTACTCTTGAAGGGAATTGTGGGATCCTGGCCTTTTCTTTCCCTTTTTGCTTGCTTACTCTTGATTTAAGCAGTTTGTCTCTCCCACATGTTTCTGCTATGGTATATTGCCACATCATAGCTCCAGAACAATGGGATAGTTGACCATAGGCTGGAACTTTCACAACTGTGAAATGAAGTAAATTACCTTTGCAAAAATAAATTATCTCAGGTAGTTTAGGGTACTGTAGGGAAGCTGACAAGCACAATTAGTTGCACCATTTATGTCTGCTTATTCATTTACTACATATTTCCAGTGCTGTACTAAAAACCAGTCACCGCTCTACGTAATTCTCTTTATGAATAACAAAATGACAATGATACTTGCATTTAATTATCAAATACTTCAGTTCATGTTGTTAGCCTAGCGTATTAGTTCCACTAGAAATAGAGCCAGCCAGTAGATATTTAGTAGACATCAGTTACTGGCGTGAATGAATTAGGAAGGGCTCCACTTGGCCGAATCTGTGCCCTTTGACATTTTCTTCCAGGCTTCCGATCAGTGCCATCCAACAATAATGTCAGTACTGATGGAAAGTGCCTATGCCCTCCAATATGGTACCCACTAGACACATGTGGAGTTCAGCATGCACAGAGGTATCTAGTGAGGCCGAGGAATTGAATTTTTAATTTTATTTTAAAATTAAATAGCTCTAAAATTCGCATGCTGTTTATTCAAATGAGCTAAACTAGGCTCATTTCTTTCTTCATGCATTGTGCTGGCTGGCCTGGGAGGTGAGGATCAAATTGTTCCATCTGTTACCAGGGAAAGAATAGAGAGGAGAAGGAGCAATATGTTCTTTGCTGTTTTAGAGATTTGGTGTTTCTCCTTGAGGGTATTTAGAAGGAAGACATCATCTCTTGGGAACAACTGTACTATAAATGCATCATAAGTCTTGTTAATGTGGCTTATGTTAGCACAGGCTACTTCTCTCCATTTACAGTGAATGCTGATTATCTTAAGTCTTGGTTCCATGCCACCAACCACATGAAGCCTGGTAAAGATGGAATTTTGTGGTGTGCCGAGTGTGGAAATTCCGCTGGCCATGAATTCAGTCTATCTCTGGAATTAAGAACCAAACCTCCAAAGCCTAATGGGTAAAGATAGCTTGGGAAGTTGAGGGTATGGCCAGGTGCTAGAAAGAAAAGTAAAGATTTAAGTTAGAAGAACCCTGAAAAGTTCATTTCAACTCTTGGCTTACTGCACTCACAAATTTTTATTATGCTGATTATATGGAAGGTGATTTGGTCTTGGGTCATTTTAAAGATCTTTCAAGATTATAGGTAATCTGTAGCTTGCATGTCCCTATAGCCTTAAAATTATTTATCAGATTTCATACTTGAAATTATTTCTCCAGTTAAGCAATATTTTCTTAAATGGGTTCTTGAATATATATATATATATATATATATATATATATTTTTTTTTTTTTCAATTAGAGTATATGAGTTCCAAAGAGATTTTTTTCCTAAATAAAAATATCTCTTTTGAGCTTTACTTGTTAGTAATGGATAGATAAGTACTTGTAAATATTTTATACGGCAGTAGTTTACTACAAGAGTTGGTAAAAGTAGGGCTATCAGATCTCAGGAAAGGGCTTATGTATTATAAAATCATATCCAGGATTGGATAAAGTTATATTGGGAAAAATTTAAGTAAAAACCATGTAACAAACGCTTGACTATATTTTTCTCATGGTACACCATCACTTCTGTTTCAGTCATGGCCACCAAACTTAAAATGGGAGCCCCTGGCCCCATGTATTGGCATTCTCTGCCCCTCTTTTCTTCCTTACTTGTTTCTCCACACTCCTATTCACTTCTAATATCCTAAAAAAAACTTTACTTTTTTCTTTTGTTTACTGTCTTATGACTCTCAATTAAAATGTAATCTCCATGAAGGAGGGAATTTTTACCTCACCCGCTAGTTTATCTTCTAACTTAAACAATGTTGGCACATAGCAGACACTCAGTAAATACATAGAGAATGAAAGATAAAATTAACTAATTATCTTCTTTGCTGATTTGGATTAGTAACATATGGATCTTAGGATATGAGCATTGTTTGTATTACTTTTTATGTTGTTGTTGCTGTTTTGTACCAGGAGGAAAACTCAGGATCTCATGCTTGCCAGGCAGGCACTGCACCACTGAACTGTATTCCCAGCCCTGATGTAGCACTTTCTATGAGGTTCTATCATGATTATCTTGGAGAATGTGGGTAAAGACTACTTAGTGCTCACTGAGCCCATTTCTTCTTAATTTCCAATCCACTGGCCCACCTTTCACATCAACCCTTGATATCAATGACAGTACGTGATCTTGTTCTAGCCAATGAACTGTGCGTGGCAGCGAAGGTGCCACTTCTAGTGCTGGGAATGACCCAGAGTCTGACTTCATAGGTTTTCCATGAAGTTTTCAGGATGCTTGGGATGAGCGGACAGTAGATCATATTCAAATCTCTCTCTCTCTCTCTCTCTCTCTCTCTCTCTCTCTCTCTCTCTCTCTCTGTATGTGTGTGTCTCTGTCTCTGTCTCTTTGGCATAAGAATGTTCAAGAATATTTATTAAAAAAGCTATTTTAGTGATCAACATCATTGAATCCTCAAGTCTTCCCAACATTTATAAATCAAGTTGCCTCTTATACGTCCCCAAAGATAATTTCTCTAAGCAGGTCATTTTTATCCTGACTTGAGATTTCACTGAGATTATTTCTTCAGGGTAGTCACGAGTAAATTTTTTTTAATAATTTTATTGAGAATGAAGTAGCAATGAGACAGTTTCAAAACAGGTTAGTAGGACAGTTACAATAATTAATACATTGCATATTGTTGTCTTTGTAGTAGTTATTCATAGTACAAGATGCAGACATGATATCCTGTCTAAACACTATTAGTTCAAAACTTTCTTCTCATTGAACTAAGAGAAAGTAGCTGTATATCATGCTAAATATTTTGCGTGTACATATATTTTTTTCACTACAAAATGGTCCTTCATTTATATCCCCCTTTTATGTTTACTTTTGTCAGAGATGGGTATTCCGTTGCCATTCATATATTGTAGGTGCATGAATTCAGCAAAGCCATACATTTATATACACATGACGGTTAAGGCAATGATTCTGAGACTCTCCAAGCTTTTAAAAGTAGCAGTTAATTGGTAGGATTCTCATCCTGACTAACTATATATGCTGATACCTGTGAACTAAGCAACTGCACTGAGGATAGCAATGTGTAATACTAGGGCCATGCTTGGAATGCCTGTCATTCTGGTCTTCTAAAAGTATACTGCTTCTAATGTCATATCAATTACTGTTATTCTCTCTCAAGTAAATGTTTGTTAAAAAAATAAAAAGGTAATAAATGTAAACAAGAGACAAGAAAAAAATGTCATAGGACTGTCCTGCTACAATGTTGTATATGGTTAGATTTCTAAATTTCTGTGTAAAAATTTGTAATTGGTTATTTGTAGTTTTTATAGTATTTTTTTCACATCTGTATGGATTTAAAGTTTAGCATATCAACGATTGACGAAAATACCTGTTCCATGTCAGACCTCTCTTTGAAGGTGCTTAAATTCGCATAAAGGATGTGAATCCCTCAAAATGGCTGTTTGACTGGAAACCGTCTCTCCCCCTAACACATACAGTTGGGTTTTATGTTAGCATTGTAACAATACAAAAATATGCCTTTATATGAGAAAGAATTCCTCTGAGAATTTGGGTTTGATCTGCTACTGCAATAGTTAATATTTCCTTAATCTTCAGTGCTAGATTTTTATGTATGTTAAAAGAAAGACTAAAATTACTGAAGAAACATTGTTATACAGTATGGTCATGTTATTGAAATAATCTCAGTGCCCTTGACACAGTCCAGTGTGCCAATTTAAGAAGAAAATTAACTTTCAAATACAGAGAGAAAATTTACTTTTCCTAGTCAGTTAACTGACTTTCTTTCATTTTAAGAAATGGATTAATAGCCCTCACAAGGAAGAGACTTTAGGCTCTGCAGAATTTTAGCTTACACCAAAATAACCTTTTCTTTTAACTTGGCCTTTATATTTCTTCTAGAAACCACTCAGTATGTTGTGCTATAGGAATGAATCCCTTTTATGTTTGTAATGTAACTTGAGGGTCACATGTTTCCATGGAACTAGGCTGGCACAGTGTTTATATGGGATCACTAATCTTTTCCAGATTTTATCTCCCCTAATTGTGAGGTTTGAAGTTCTAACAGTTTCTTATTTTCAGTAACAGACATTAAGAAAAGTCACAGCTAAAAAATGGGTTGCAATTACAGAAGGTGAAATGGTCAAAGTGGAAAAGATTTCTGTGTTTTCTTCAGATGGGGTTGCTTTGGGGTGCCTCGTGGGGGCTGGACAGGGCAGTGTGCCATTTCAAACATCTTATAGCCCTGCTCTCACCCCCTGCTACCATGACATGGGTTTCCAGTATCTGATAGCATGAGAAGGAGCTGAGATCTCTTCAGTCATACATGGGCATGCATCTTGTATGTGTACTATGTGTAAGACTTTTAGTTTGGAATTCAAAATGTTTATGCAAAGAAAATTCTAGTAAAAGTGATTTTGGTTAGCTTAAAGATTTAATTATTGGAGACAGAAAGAGAGACAGACAGACACAGACAAACACAGACAAACAGACACAGACAGACAGACACAGACAGACAGATGCAAACAGACAGACAGACTGACAGACACAGATAGACAGGCAGAGACAGAAAGGCAGGCATGCAGGCAGGCAGACTGACTGTACATGATGGCCTCTAGAAACTTGGTGCTTCTTGCTTATGGCATCCGTTTCTACATCACTGCAAGTTCAGCTGGTTGTTGGTCCTCCCTAAGGCTAGGAGGGTCATCAAGCTGCTCTTGGTCACAGTCACCCTGTAAAATCTCATTTCCATCGGCTAATAGTACTGGGGAAGCTCAGCTAAAAAGTAAGAGTGATTAACTGTGTTTATATCTGAGTTTCAATTGTGAGTTTTTGAAAAAAAAATACAGATGCACTTCCCTAAATAGAGTCAACTTTTAGTTCTTATCTGGAAGTAAGTAAATGGGAGGAAGTGATGAGTGGAAAGGGAAAGGCAGCGTGATGTTAAATATTCCCCTAACCTTTAATCACAAATGCAAATTGGTGTTTACTCAGAAGGGAAACTTGAAAACTCTTGATCTTATATGGGGTCACATACTAGGATTTGAGCACTGTACAGACTCATTTGAATAAGTACTCATCAAAATACTGTGAACTGAATTTATTTAGTTCTATCTTATCCCACAAGCTATTACTTTAAATCCATGTGTGTGTGGACAGCATGTTGAAGTAGTCTTACCCTGTCAGCCTTGGAGCTGGCATTCTAGGAATTTCCTTTACTTTTCATTTGAAGCAAGTTAAACTTGTTCCAGGTGTATCAATGTGGACAGTAGCTGAAACTGTTATTCTTACATTTATTTTCTGAACAACCCAAATGGTAACTGAACATTCCTTCCCCATTTACTTTATGCATTGACTCCCATAAATGTATCATAATACCAATAAATAGTTCATCATGTTCGAGAATAATGAATAGATTTTCATTCGTAAGTTTGGTATCTGCCTTCTTATTTCTACTATTAAGTAGGGCTGGCCAAATATTTCAGCAGATTAAAGCACCCACAAGCAGGCACAGGGACTCAGGGTTCGATCCTCTGGCCTGCCATGCTGCTCCCCCCCCCCAGGGTGCTCTGAGACTGGGTATGGTGGTGTGCACCTGTAATCACAGGACTTGGGATCCTGTAAACAGGAGAATCATTATGAGTCCAATCTAGTAGTGAAACCCTGAACATCTTGTAGACCCCTAAAATGCAGGAAAAAATACTATTAAGTATTAACAGGAATGATTTCTGCGGTTTTTAAAAATGAAGGACTGTTTTTCCTTTTTTAAAGATTCATTTATTTAAGTATTTGGTATAAGGTCTTGCTACACAACTCAGAATCATAATGATCCTCCTGTCTCAGCCTCCCTAGAACTGGGATTACAGGCATGAACCACCACACCCAATTTCAGTTACCAGCATGGTGCAGAGCCAGCATGGCATGCAGTACTGGGGATTGAAGCTGGGTCCTTGCCCTTGCCAGGCAGGTGCTTAGACTGTTGAGATATCTCCCCAGGTCCAAGGACCATTTTGGCCCCATGAGAAAGTGGGAGGACAAGGGGGACACTTACTTTGATAACCCTGAATCTCTGAGGCAGGTTGTAGCTGGCTTGAAGAATAGAAACAGAACTAGTTCTAGGGGCTAAACACTAGTAGGGTAGGCTCGCAATTCCTTTTTGGTGTTTGTTGGCTACATGATTGTGGTGAAAATTTTTTAGCCTCTGTGACCGTTATTTTATTTATGTGAATAATAGAAAACAATATTTATTTTCCAAATTGGTATAAAGGTTAAATGAAATAGCATAAAACAGAAGATTTGTGCTAATGATGACTTAGTTCTGTTACTAATTTACATTTTAAGATTATTTAATTTTGTGTAGAAAAAGTTGATCTTTGTCTGAAAAGTAGGTCTGACTTTACCCTCCAATCCTGAGAGACAGTCTTGTTGCTGCAGAGCCTAGGAGGAGCCACATGGTAATGCTAAATTGAGGATGATGATTCTGGAATAGTTCTATAGAAGGTTGGCCATACCCATAAACAAAGGGCAGAGCAGGCTGATTGGGTTTATCCACCATATCTAGTGCTTCTAAGACTGAATTCAACCATTGCCAGTTCAATCGAACAGCTCATTATTATTGTCTGGTTTTTGAATGTCCCCAACATAATGAAGCCCTAAGAACAACTTGGACCCATCCTAAATAATGCTGACATCAGAAGCCCAGCCCAGTTGGTAAGACAAAAGTGAAAGACTCAATAGACATGAGCCCCTTTCATTTGGAATGTAAGTATAAAGACCCAGGTCATTTTTGTAGTCCGGGTATCACATGTCTCCCAGATGTCCGCAGGTTGAGGGACTGGACCTCAGAGTGGCATGGGGGAGAGGCAGTAGAACCTTTAAGAGGTGGCGCAGGTAGTTTGTTCATAGGGAGTTGTGCCTAGAAGGCAATTTTGGGATCTCCTGTTTTTTTCTCCTTCTTTGTGTGCTGGTTGATATGAGGTGATCAACCTCCCTTACCAGGGCCTAACTTCCACAGACTGAAGCTTCTAAAATGAAAAGCCAAAATAATAAATGTTTCTTCTTCATAAATTGTGTATCTCAGGTATTTCATCACAATACTGGGAAGCTGACTAATACACTCATGTTAGGTGCTGAACGTAGGTGATCACCTGGACTAGAGGATGAAGTCTAAACTACGAGGCAGGCATAATGGTTCACATACAGTGTACAGAAGCCTGGAGAATAAAAGCACTAGAAATGAGAAATAGAGTCAGCCACCAAGACTTAGTCAAATGTAGACAGGACAGAAATACTGCTGGGTCATGTTACAGGCTTTGCAAGTTGCAATCTATCTATCTATCTATCTATCTATCTATCTATCTACCTACCTACCTACCTACCTATTTTTCTTTCTCTTTTTTAAAAATGTATTTAATACAGGGTCTACAGGGTCTCACTACACAGATCAGACTCATAATGATCCTCCTCTTTTCAGCCTCTCAAGCACTGGGATTGCAGGCATGCGCCACCATACCCAATCTCAGTTGCTGTCTCAGCATGCTCCATAGGTGGGGACGGCACAGCAAGTGGCAGATCAAATCCCAGTCTCTGAGCCTACCTAAGCAGGTGCTTTCATGCACTGAGTTATCTGGCTTGCCCTTGAAATATTTCTTCTTTTGCTTTCTTCTTACAATTTTCCTCTATCCTTCTGATCCTTTTCTACAGAAACACAAGTGTGAGGGTTACCATCCCTTGCAACCAGGAGAGAATGAAGTAAGCGCAGCTCCAATGAATGACCTGAAGACATTACTGATACTGTTAATGGGATATTTGTGTGTGTGTGTGTGTGGTGTGTGTGTGTGTGTGTGTGTGTGTGTGTGTGGTACTGGGGATCAAACTTGGGACCTTGTGCATGCCACTCAGCAGCTTAGGCCACTGAGCTGTCTACCTGGCCCTGTCAATGGAATTTTTAAGTTTCCATAAAAAAGAATATGCTACCACCACATCTATATTTGGTCAAGAACTTGTCCAGTTGCAAAATCAGATGTCATAATTTGCATAGGTACTCAAAAGCTATCAGAAATAATTTAAAAGCAAGATTCTTTTCTGTTTAGCTTCACTAATGCTTAAAGAAATACAAGACAAGTACATTCATATAGAAATAGCATAATATTTTACATATATTAAAATGCATTAAACTGACTATATCTCTTGTAGGAAAATTATAGTGAAAAAAATTCATCTTTATATGTTACTGCTGATGGTATAATGGTACTATTTTCTGAAAAAAATTGATATTGTGTTTAAACTATAAACATAGTTATTATATCTTCTGTCCTAGTAATAAAACTCTTAGAATTTATACAAAAATACTCCCAAAATCTTAGGTACAAAGACATATAATTTAAATATAAAACTAATTTTAGGGGTGATTGGTAAAGTAAGTCACCTTTTCTTGATAGATTATTATGCAACCATTAAATGAGAATTATGAAGATTATGTAGCAACAGAGAAAATTGCTTATACTTATAACACAAAGTTAAAAGTAATGGAGAACATAAAGTTATATCTATACCATGATAAATTGCATAATAATAATAGTAATAACACCAATTGTTAACTATAAACAATTTTTAACTATAGATATGAGATTGTTTCTGTGCTTTGGAAGCATAATTTACATTTTTAGCTATTGTAAGAATAGCATTATTTTTACTGCGCATGAGGAATCTAGGCACAGATAGTTTAAGAAACTGATCTAACATCCTGTAATTTGGAGTGCTGCTGTTCCATTCCAACTGATCTGATACCTATAATACTGGGTATGAGTCTGGCACTAAGAACCTTGAGTCAGCCGAGCTCCACTGAGCTCTACCTACTTCCGGTGCCATCTTCACTCTGAAACCTGCACCTACTTGTGCTATGACTAACTGCTGTAAACTCTGGAGGTTCCAAAACATGCTGTCAGTTGATCATTTGCTATAACAACTCACAGAACTCAGATACAAAGCTATGCATGTAATTGAAGATTGTTATAAAGGGCACAGGAGGGGAGTAGGCAAATGAAGGGAATTTCAGGGTAAAGTTGGGATGGAAGGATTTGGGGAGGAAGGACAGATTCTCTGCCATCTCCTCATGAAGTCCAGGGGCATCACTCTCCCAGCTCATTGATGTGCAGCTTGAGAAGCCCTGTCTATCCTGGGCATCCAGAGTTTTTGCTGAGACCTGGGCATGATTGATTAACTGAATGACAGGTGGCAGAACTGAAACTCAACCTCCTCTCTCCTCCCTATGGATTGGGGTGTTCCAAAGTTTCAGCCCTGTCATGTGGTAGGTCCAGTCCCCTGAAACTATCTAGCAGCTTATCAGAAGTTCATGAGTTATTATAATAGACTATCCTGGGCACTGAGGAAGTTATAAGGGTATTTAAGGTTCTTTTAAAAATATTTTTATTGAGAAACAAATAGCAATGAGACAGTTTCAAAACTGATTACTAGCACACTTTCAATAATTAATACATTGCATATTGTTGTCTTAGTGGTTATTCATTGTACAAGATGCATACACATGATATCCTGTCCACAGACACTATTAGAACAAATTTCTCTATTCATTGAATTAAGAGAATACAGCTGTATATCTATCCTAACTATTTTGAATATACAGATACCAAATGGTCCTTCATTTATATCACCTTTTTTGTTTAGTTTTGTCAGAGAAGGGTATTCCATTGTCATTTAAATATTGTAGGTACGTGAATTCAGCAAAATATTCCAATATAGTCCAGTAGTCCATAATAGTGGTGGGTTTTCCATAAGATTGGCAATGTCAGAAGTTGTTGACTTGAGCCTTTTATAGCTCACCATATTAATATGGCTTTACTTTTTATACTTCGTTTTTATACTTTTCTGCTGGATGGTTAAGACCAAGATAAAGCAAGACCTATATAACAAGAAATGTAACTTTTGTATCTGATAAGGTCAGTCAAATTCCCTCAGCATTTATCCTGAAAGCCTGTGGCAGGGACTGGGAACAAACACTAAATTTAATCCCTATTACACCACAGTTGACTTTCAGGAACTAGGGAAATTCAGCTTTTATTCTTGAGAAATCGCAAGGCCCCTCCACAACAGTAATGAACCAACTGGAAGAATGCTGGCTTCTAACTCTGCTCTGATTCCCTGAACTTTCAGTTCCCATAATTTATTTTTTAAAGAGAATAAAAATTTTAAAAGCAAAGTTAGAAATGGTGCAGAATTTCATTAAGCAGAATGATAGGAATTCAACAGTGGTTGTTATATTGCATAATGTTGTCTTCAAATTAATTGTTCTGATTACCAGATATAATCATGCACAGTTTATCAGAAAATTAAAAAGAAGGCATAAAAAGAAAAAATAATCAAGCATTAACTACTTGTTTCAATAGACCAGCAAAAATCAGCAGTACAATTATCCATACTACAATTATCCATACTACCATATGTACATTTTTTTTCCTTTTCCCCGCCTTTTTTTCTTTTTCCTTTACTGTCATCCTAGTTGTTCTTTACCTTTGAACAGTTTCTTTACCTTTCACAGTATCTATTATATCATTCAGATTTTATTTACTCTTTCAGGTTGTTACACTAGGGAGACAATACGGTGTTTACGCGTGTGGATATGATTTATTTCACTTGCAAGTATGGTCTCTAGTTGAATCCATTTACCTACAAAAGCCTGAAGTTTATCGAACAACTAATTTGAAGACAGCAGCATAGCTGAGTAATAGTCCATTGAGTAAAAACATCATATCTTTTTTTTATCCATTCCTCAGTTGGACTGTTTCCAAGAGTTCACTATGACAAATTGCAGTGCTATAAACAAGGATGCACATATATTACTGTGATATGATGATTTCAGTTCTTTTAGGAAAATACCCAGGAGGGGAATAGCTGGCTTGAATAAGTGTAATCCTAACCTTTTGAGGACTCTCCACTCTGATTTCCATAATGGTTGTAGCAGTCTACATATCCACCAACAGTGAAGAAGGGTTCTTTTTCCCCCATAGCCCCTCCAGCATTTGTTATTGGTTGACTCCTTGATGGAAACTTTTCTTTCTGGGGTGAGATGAAATCTCAACAATGTTTTAATTTATATTTTTGAAATGACCAGTGATACTGAACATGTTTTTGTGTATTTATTTGCCATTTGTATCTCCTCATCTGAGAAGTGTATATTCATCTCAGATGCCCACTTTTGGATTGGGTCTTTGAATTTTTGAGTCCTGATTTTTCACAAAAATTCTTCATATGTCCTAGAGAGAAGTCCTTTGCTGAGAGACAGTTGGCTATAATTTTTTCCCAATAAGTGTGTTTTCTTTTTACTCTGGTGAAGATTTCTCTTAGCATGTAGAAACTTTTCAAAAAGATGAGATCTCAGTTGTTGAATCCCTGAAGTATTTCTGGTGCAGTTTGATTTTTATTTATCAACTCTATGCCTACTCCTATCTCATCATGATTTCTACATACTTTCTCCTTCAGTAGATTTAGTGTTTCTGTCTTAATATTTAAATCTTTGATCCATTTTACCTTAGTTTAGTTCATGGTGATAGACATGGGTCAAATGTTAGCCTTTGGCATGTGTAAAGCCAGTTTTTCTGGGACCCTTTATTAAAGAAGCTTTCTTTCTTTTAGTGAACTTGTTTGGCTACTTTGTCAATGATAAGGTGACTGAGTGTGTTTGTAGTTGTGTCTACATCTTCTAATCCAATAATTTATAACCACTCTAATTCTTCCTACATCCTATCATATTTCTACCATTTCCTGCTATAATCCTGTTGAATGATATTAGTAGTTTCTTATAGGCTTCTGTTTTTATTATTTGGCTTGTTTCATATATTATAATCAGAGGCCATTTATATTTTAGGCCAAGTATCTGGTAACCATACTCCCTTTACCAAAATTAATCTGGTTGTTATTCTGCTGTTTTCTTTTTCATTTTTGACTTTTATCAGCATTTGTTTGCAGTATATAATTGTATTCACTGTTAGAAGATTAACACATGCACATAACATATTTTGGTTCCCTTCCTTTTTCCCTTCCCTCTACCCTTTTTTATCTTTCCAACATCAGATTCATTTCTTTATAAGATGTTTGAAAGTTATTATCATATATACAGATTGAAAACCAGACTAATTGGCCAAAGAACATATAAATCATGTAGAACAACTATAGTAAGTCAAGGTGAACTTTTATTTTTATTTCTATGTTTTTTGTTTTTTTGGTTTTTTTTTTTTTTTTTTTGTATTTAGTACAGGCTCTACAGGGTCTCATTATGTGGATTAGACTTATGGTGATCCCCCTGTTTACAGCCTCCCAAGTGCTGGGATTACAGGTGTGTGTCACCATGCCCGGTCTCAATTGCTGGGTCAGCATGCCCTGGAGGCAGGGCTGACACAGCAGGCAAAGGGATCAAACCCCGGTCGCTGCACTCTGCTTAAGCTGGTGCTTTATTCTGCTGAGCTATTTGGCTGGAGCACTTTTAGATATATTGTCCACCCTGAATTGAATAACTTTTGCTTTTTTTCTTCCTATTATCTGTCATTTATAATATTTTGAAAAACATATAGATGGTATTTTACAGTATCTTTTGCAGTATATATCATTTTTACAGCATTTCATATATATATATATATATATATATATATATATATATATGTTTTTTCATATAAGGGAAAGCATGTGATAGTTAAGCCTGTGTGTCTGACTTACTTTTTTCAACAACCTGAAGCTTAGAAAACTTCATCTTAACCATTTTCTAGCTAATATTTAGCCTCTGTATGTTTCAATTTACTTATTTTTAACATGGTGGGAATAATGCCTCCTTCTGAGTGTTGCCTAGAGAATAAAATGTAATAATGCGGGTGAATACATGAGCACCAATTCTGACATAAAGATTGTAAGAACCCAATAAACATTCTGAAACTATTTTATAATGTCTGAAAATGTTATGTGATTTTTTTGAAAAAGTATTTATTTATTTATTTATTTATTTATTTATTTATTGGGTACAGGGTCTCACTACACAGTTCTGACTCATAGTTATCCTCCTGTCTCAGCCTTTCCAGTGCTGGGATTACACTCATGCACCACCACACCCGATTTCAGTGGCCAGCATGGAGCTCCCGGGGGTTGCAGGGCTGGCACAGCATGGATCGAACTCAGGTCTTTGTGTTTGTCAGGCAGGACTTTAGACTGCCGATCTGTCTCCCCAGCCCTATTATATGATTTTTAAGTTTTATCTGTCGAGAATAAAATTGAATGTATCAAGGATGTATAAAACTTGATTCTTGATGACAAATATTTGGCATATGAGCAACGATATATAATTTAAAAATACGTAAGTACATAATTTTGGGGAAGTAAAGAATGATAAATAGTCATGTAACAAAATACTGCTATTATAGATTATCTAAGTTGCTACATAGAAGAGTATGTTATTGAAGTTTTGGGCTGTTGTGGAAGAACTATAAAGTGAGTTCATAGTTCAACACAGTCTGGGGAGGATGACAGATATCTTGGAAAGACTTTTATATGGACCACTTGATGAACATGAAGGCTCATACGTGATGACGTAGCCAATCCAGCTACCCACTTAATGGAGTCCTGTCAACCAAGAGAAAGAGTAGCCTTGCTGTAGGGTATTTAAAGCTGGATCATATTTCAGCCATGGGCCTCTCACTTGTGCAATAAACAGGTTAAAAAAATAACTAATGTGAATTACTTGAGTACATAAGAAACATTAAACAATATGATACTGCTCTTAAAATATCAATTATTTCTTTCTTTTGTTTGCTTGGGTACATGTTTTCATAAGATTAAAACTGTATCTTAAGATTTAATTCAATTTTTAAATGACCCAGAGGACAAGAATGTGGCAGCTTTGTTATGAATTTAATTTTTCACACTCCTGTAGCTTTTTGTAATTTTGTTGTAAAAAAAAACAATTACGGCATGTATGTTCTTTATAGTTTTTCACTTATGTACATGAGATACTAACAGTATTTATAAAACAAAGAATGAATATAAGTATTCATATTACCAATATCCAGGTAAGTAACAATAATTCCTACTTATACAATTATCAGATGCATACATTTTGAAGTATAGTATCTTTGTACTTTTCAATTTTATTTTACATTTATTATTATTGTACATTTTAAGAATGTATCTAATGCATGCACCTGTTGATCATAGTGAATAATTTTAATAAGTCTAAACCCAGTATATTCCCATGTTAATCTGATTGTATTTTTACTGTGCATGCACTTCTTCTGCTGATGTAAGCATAATGCACTGGTGGTCAGTGCAGTGCGATATTATGCTAGGAGAAGTTAACGCACACAGATATTACCTCTTAACAGGAGCAATAAGTAGTATGTTCACATGGCTCTAATCAAAGATCTCATGCACCTAAAGCTAAACACCAGTACAAAGTGTTTTAAGTGTTTGAAGATGGAAGAGATTTTTGAGGCATTTAAATGATCAGTAAAGATATTTCTATTATTGAATCACTGCTTAAATAAGTGTGTTTTTTGGTGGTATCATTCCAGAAAAATTCTAATTATTACTAGATAATTTTTAATATAGTTTTGAAAGTTTTGAGCATTTTAAAAGTACATTTGATCAACTACTAACTACATTGTCAACACTTCCACATTTAGTGGCCAAATAGAGAAACTGATTAAGTTTATCATTTTATTCATATGAGTATACATATTCTTTTGCAAGGAACACTGATTACTAGGAGATTATCTTAGCTTGAGCTGCTCTAATAAAATGTCACTGACCAGGTGGGGTGGCTTAACCAATAGATATTTATTTATTTCTTACAGCCCTGAAGCAAAGGATTCTAAGATCAAAGTGCCATGAAATTCAGTTTTCCAATCTTTACATAGCCAACTTCTCCATCTGGAGAAGAGAGAAGGTTGTGTGTCCTCTTACTTTTAGAAAAGCATTGATTCTGTCATAACGACCCCATCCTACTGACTTAATCTAAGTTGGGTTGCATCTCGTGGTAATTACACTGGGGATGAGGGCTGGAGATACCCATCTGGGTAAACACAAACTTTCCGCACTTGGCTGAAGTTAAGGAGCATTCCAGACGCTGTTTTTTCCTTCCTTCCTTCCTTCCTTCCTTCCTTCCTTCCTTCCTTCCTTTTTTCCTTTTTTCCTTCCTTCCTTCTTTTTTTCCTTCCCTCCTGCTTGCTTGCTTTTTGCTGTTGATGTGAAATAAATTCATGTTAGTGGCTTAGTAAGGTGAAAGTTCCCTTAGCTATTCCATGAGGGTCAGCCTTGAGTTTTCAATTAGAAAGTATATAAAGTTGCTCTGAGAATTTAGTGGGTTTGGGAACAAATAGAGTTCAGCAGCACAGCACCTACCTGGAAAGCACAAGGTAATGAATTCAATTCCTGGTATAAGAAAATAAAGAAAGAAAGAAAGAAAGAAGAAAAGAAAAGAAAAGAAAAGAAAAGAAAAGAAAAGAAAAGAAAAGAAAAGAAAAGAAAAATCATGTCCGCATCTTGTACAGCAATTAACCACTAGGAAGAATGTATGCAATGTGTTAATTATTGAAACTGTCCTACCAATTTGATTTGAAACTGTCTCATTGCTATTGCTATTTGTTTCTCAATAAAATTATGGAAAAAAAGAGAGAAAGAGAGAGAGAAGCAATCAATCAACCAATCAATCTAGGTTCTCTTCTGATTTATTGATCTTTGTGTCATCCCTTTTAGCATCATCATAGTCTTATTTAATGTATCTACATAATAATGCAATCAGGTGTTGTAATTTCTCCACTTTTGTTCTTCTTTTTCCCATTGTCTTACATAGTCTACTGGTGTGCATTTTTACAAATCATCTTGCTGGAAGTGTAGGGTTAGGTTAAATTTATGTACTGTTTTACAGAAACTGGCACCCTTATTACCTTGAGTATTGTAATCCATGAGAATAGTGTACATCTTTATCCAAGCAGTTTTTTTTTGTTTTTTTTTCAGAACTGGGGATTGAACTCAGGCCCTTGCACTTGCCAGGGAAGCGCTTATTCCACTGAGCCATCTCCCCAGCCCCCTATCCAAGCAGTTTTGAAAGTTGCTTTTATCAGTGTTTTATATGTTTGAGCAACATGGTGATTTGTACATGTTAGCGACACACCCAGTTATGCTTGAATGAATGTAAATGAGATTATATTTTTAATTTTGGTTTCCACACATCTTTTGCTAGTGTGTGGAAATACAGTTGACATTTATATGTTGATCTCTCGTCTTTGATTGCTGAACATACCTATTTTGGAGTACATTTGCTGCTTACTTAGCTGTAGACAATCTGCTGCAAATGAAGACAGTTTTATTTCTTTCCCTAATATGTATAATTTTTATGTTATTTTCTTATCTTTTTGCATAAGCCAAGAGTATTGACAGCTGACATTCTTACCTTACAGCCAATCTAAGGGAACTTTATATTTTTCCATTCCATCTTTCACCATTAACTATGATGTTAACTGCAGAGTTTTATAGATGTACTTTATTAAGTACAAGTTCTCTGTTGCAATTGGTTTTCTGAAAACTTTCTTTTTAAAATGATGAATGGATATTGAATTCTGTCAGATTCTTTTTCTGCTTCAATTAATATTTTTTCTCCTATTAATGCATTGATCAGATTTAATACTTGAACATTTATTACTATGGTATTTTTAGTCATTATTCAGTTTATTATTAGAATGATTTATCCTTGCCTAAGAAGCAACTGTTTCATGTTGTGACCAACTGAATTGTTGAACACATAACATAAGGAGATGAAGTTATTGACAGTGTTGTACTGTTAGTGAAAGAAAGAAGAGAGTGCAAAAGGAAGAAGCTAAAATAATGAAAGAGAAATAGAAAGGGAAAGAAAAAAAGGAGTCAAACTGGAATTCATGGTAGTATACAAACTGTCTCCTATGACTTTGTCCTGTTTTTGCTTTTGGCTATTCTGGCCATTTTCCTTTTGCTATCCAAATGCTCCCTGATTGGTGAACTCGCACAGAATCTGGGTGCAGGAAGGAGACGAGTGATCATCTGTTCATGTAGTGGGGACACATGGAAGAACAGAGAGAACCATTCTGTTGATAAGAGAAGATAATAGTGGCTTTACCTCAGCTGTCTATTAAATTGAGACACAAGGGTAGAGCAGTGGCAGGATGGACCAGGAAGGTGGACCTGAAGCCACCATGCTCAGGGATGCATATTAGACGAGAAACATTCAAAATCTCTACAAAAGTTTCAGAAGACACAATGATCCTGTGCTGACTTTATAGGCAGATGCCAGAATGAATAATAGACAGATCTATCCCCTTTTCAGTTTTGTTTTTGATTTTTTTAAAAAATTAATTTTATTGAGAAAAAAATAGCAATGAGACAGTTTCAAAACTGATTAGTAGGACAGTTTCAATGATTAATACATTGCATATTGTTATCTTTGTAGTGGTTGTTCATAGTACAAGATGCAGACATGATATACTGTTCAAACACTATTAGTACAAATCTTTCTTCTCATTGAATTAAGAGAAAGTAGCTGTATACCTATCTTAACTATTTTGTACATACAAATACAAAATGGTCCTTCATTTGTATGAAGGTCCCCCTTTTTTTGTTTAGTTGTTATGAAGTAGAGGCAATAAGGAAGCACCCATTGAGATTGATCAGGGAAGCCAGCTGTATGGATTATTTGACCCTTACTGTATAAACTCTACTGCAGGAAAACACTGCCTCCCATTCAGCCTGACCTGTCTGACACGCTCCGATTGTATTACTGCGAGAGGAAGAGAAAGAAATATGGGCCCACAGATTCATTTGGGAGCAATAAAAGCTCAAATTTAGTGTAATATAAATAAATGCTGTAGAGATGGAAGGCAAGATGAATTATCATTATTATCCCATATTTTTATAGCACTTTATATTTTGCAAACTGCATTACAGTCCAGAACAAGGTGTCTGTGGGGGCCGCTGAGTGGAAATGCTGCAGGCTGCAAGGACTGGCGGTTAGCATGCCCCTTCATAGTGTCCATCTATTAATAGCGCTCCACTTACATTTTCATGGTCTGATTGCTCTCATGAACTAGTCTTGCTTCCATTCTTCACAGTGGTTTTTGGTAACTTCTGGTAATTAAATGGTTTTAATGGTCATATTTAAATTTCTTTGGTTTTAAATTTCTAGATCTAAGTCTGAGTTTATATGAAATGTTACTCCATAGAATTCCAGCATGGAAAGTAGGTGTAACTGAGACATGTTTAGTCTTTATAATACAGTGATTAGCATTGCCTTCATATTTGTTCTCATTCTTTAAAGGTTGCAATTCTTTTCTTTTTTTTCCCCTACCATTGCTTTTTCTCTGCCCCCTCTGCTACTTCAATAACCTCAGGATACCTCGGCACCAACTTTTTTTTTTTTTTTTTCTGGTGGAACTAGGGATTGAACTCAGTCCCCTGAGCTTGCCAGGCAAGCATTTATTCCACTAAGCCATCTCCCTGGCCCCTGAACCAATGTTCTCTGGAGGTCTCCTGTGTGTCAGCCATCTGTCTAGTTTACTACAAAGCTGTCCCACTTTGAAGCTCCTGGTCCTGTCGTTCCTGTGAACTCACCAGCACTTGTCAGCATACCCACCTTAGCCTCTTATGTGACCCAGGCTTGCCCCACTGGGCTTCCCTATATTATGTGTCCAGTACTGAAGGAATGATTTACCATGGTTCTGTTACTCTACTTCTTCTTGATTATCCCTCTATCAGTCTGAATCGAAAAGCTCAATTTTCAGTAATGGAATCCAGTAATTTCTACAACATTATTTAATAGCAAATTATGACTGAATTGTGTATAACTATATAATAGATTCATGAGTATTTTTTTCTAGGTCCTTATGAGCCTGTGTACCATGTCCCCAAGCCCACCCTTTGGAGGTGAGATGGCAGATAGGTTAGAGCAGGGAGCAGGGCCAATGGCCAGCCCACTGGAGTCCCCCATCCCTGTGTGCCCAACAACATCCGGCCCCCAAAGCACTCTCCTGTGAAGCAGAGGTGGCCAAGGGTTGCCTTCAAGATGAAAACCTCCCCACTGTGAAGACAATGTGACATAAATCTGTACACCTGGAAAATGGATTTGATCCCATTTGTTTCCTCTAACATTCTAGTAACTACAGTACAGGGGAGAAAGGAAAGTTTGGAGTGAGTCATGAAAGAAAAGTTGAAATCACAAAGTTTAATTTGTTCACAGCTGTTTTACTGACAAAGGCAGAAAGAAATTCAACAGTGCATTTGTTGGAAAGAATCACATTTTACTCTGATTAAGAATATGCTGAGACTTGCTTTTTAGGCAACTTTATAATTGTACCACACATCAGTTTTTAAATAACTGGTAAAAAAAAAAAGTTTTGTATTTTAAAATATTTTTTGAGGGTCAGACATCTAAGACAGATGTTTTAAATCAAGTTGGTATTTCATAGTGAACGTAATTATATTTCTGAATATTGAAAAATGTAAGCAAGTTCCTTAAGCCAGCTAGTAACAGATGTAGAGACCTCAATCCAAATTTCAAAATCCCATGCTTCTTTAACACAAATATTGCAAAGAAAAATTATTTGTAATCAATAAGGCTTCTGAGTTAATACTATCAACGACATCAAAGAGAGGATGTTCTATTTGACAGATTACATATCTTTAAAAAAATGGACTTTGATCATACCAATAAGCATTCAACATGGTTGCAGTTAAAGAGAAACAAAGTGTCCCAAAGTTATGTTTACTAAGCAAAACCCTTGAATTTACTCTTCTAAAATTTAATTATTTTAAGATGTAGAAAATAAGAGAAATTAATAGAAATGTCCCAGCCCAAAAGCAGTTGTTAATTTTAAGTGGACAAAAATATCTATTTACTGTAAACTCAAGAAGGATGTGTGCAAGTAATACAGTTATAGGAATATAAAATGGTCCCACAGGCTGCTAGGATGCCTTGAAGCTCACTCTCTGTCTCTCTCTGTCTCTCTCTCTCTGTCTCTCTCTCTGTCTGTCTCTTTCTGTCTCTGTCTTTGTCTCTATCTCTCTATCTCTCTGTCTGTCTCTGTCTCTGTCTCTCTGTCTTTCTATCCCTCTGTCCCTCTTTGTCTGTCTCTGTTTCTCTGTCTCTGTCTCTGTCTCTGTCTCTCTCTCCCTGTCTTTGTCTCTCTGTCTCTGTCTCTCTGTCTCTTTCTGTCTGTCCCTGTCTTTGTCTCTATCTCTCTCTGTCTCTGTCTGTCTCTGTCTGTCTCTGTCTCCCTGTCTCTCTATCCCTCTGTCTCTCTATCCCTCTGTCCCTCTTTGTTTGTTTCTGTTTCTCTCTGTCTCTGTCTGTCTCTGTCTCTCTCTCCCTGTCTTTGTCTCTCTGTCTCTCTCTGTCTCTGTCTCTCTGTGTTTGTCTCTGTCTCTGCCTGTCTCTCTTGTCTCTGTCTCTCTGTCTCTCTCCCAGTCTTTGTCTGTTTGTCTCTCTCTTCTCTGTCTCTCTCTGTGTTTGTCTCTGACTCTCTCTTTCTGTCTCTGTCTCTGTCTCTCTGTCCCTCTGTCCCTCTCTGTCTCTGTTTCTCTCTGTCTCTCTCTGTCTCTGTCTGTCTCTCTCTGTGTCTGTCTCTCTCTGTGTCTGTCTCTCTCTCTCTCTCTCTCTCTCTCTCTCTCTCTCTCTCTCTCTCTCAACTTTCTGCTGCTTCTTTTGAACAAAAACATCCCCCCCCCCGTTCCTGAACATGTGTTAACTTGGACTAGCTCTGTGTCCAGAGAGCCCTCATTCAAGTTATGGAAGAGATTAAATTATTGAAGCTTTCATCCCAGCATTTTTCTCCCACTGCGATCTTAATCTACTGTTTCAGAAACCTCTACCAAGTCCTGGGCTTAGCACTGCTAATATCAGCTACAAAATTTTGAGGGATGATTTTTCTGTAGGATTAACATATTGACAGCATATTCATAATGTTCATAAATGTTAAAATGACACTAAGGCATCATTTATAGGAAAACTCAGTCACATTTTCAGGGTATAATCAAACTCTTCTTTCACAAGCACATCACACTGGGCAGGCAGGTGATTGTGACATCGCTTTTTGCACAGCGCCTTCTGAAGGAAACGTGTTTTAAGTTGCCTATTTATTTATATTTTGGCAAGGGAGGAAGGCCAGGGGCAGGGGGTATAAACAGAATTAAGGTGTGCTATGTACATGTACCAACTCTCTAAGAAGGCTGTAATTGTTATGTACGGCACATATATACTAGTAATTTAAAAAACCCATATAGAATATACTTTAAAACTGAAGGTTTCTTGCCACCAGCATCATTACTTAGGTACTTCTTAGCAATGTAAAATCTGAGGCTCATTCTACACCGAGTGAACGAGGTGACTGTGGAGGCCCAGCCAGTTGCCAGTGGTTTAGGAAACCCTCCAAGTGACTGATTATGCTGAGCACTAAACATTTGAGATCAAGTGCCTTAGTATCTTCTGGCCAAGTTTTAATGCTGTCATCTTAAAGTTTCAGAGAAGTCCTACAGAAGGGAAAAGACAATACTATACCAACATCTCCAAACCGTGTCCACTTGTTGATTATGGACCATTTATTTGACATTCCATTAAACACACACACACACACACACACACACACACACACACTCCTACAGAGGTAGACTTGAGTCTAGATTTCAATTGCAGTTTCTAGTTTCACCCTGAGTTGTAAATACATTTGCATGTTTTCATTGTGTTAGATACATTTCATATAATAAGATTATGGCAAGAATTGCAGTCCCTTTTTAGACAGTAGCAGGATAATTTATTGCCTGCCAAGTTGAATCTCCTTGGTTACCTTTCAGTACCTATCTGTCCTTCTTATCTTAGTAGATGTGAGTAGCATATGTCTCTGATATGAAACGTGCCATTGTAATGGCTGCTCTGTACCAATGACAGTTAGAAGGTACTCTGTTATCATTTTCTCGATATTAGAAGTGATAACATATCTCAGTAAAAATCATTAATATTCAATGGATGAACAGATCCAAAGTGAAAAAACATGGAACACTTGGGCTAAATATTTATTATCTGACAAGAAATGAAAATAATCATGCATCAAAATGAGATTATAAAAATAATAAAATAGAAATTAGATGTAACTGTCTTTATGTGTGGTTTAAAGTTACAGGTTGAATTTTTTGCCTATTATTTGTTGCCAGTTCAAGGGTCAGTAGGAAAATACCATTTTGGCAGCTGACTTCTGATAGCTTCATGATAGTGATCTAACTTTGTATGTTTTATTTAAAAGTTTATACTCAACATGTTCTATTAGTTGCTATCTTTATACCTTTTACAAAAATTAGATTTTAAGAAAAATGTTCTGTTTTATCTTAACCTAGAAGTCTTCACTTGTCTGTTTCATATTTGCATGTTTCTTATTCTGTGCACTTAAATTACAAAGAAATTCCTTAGTTCAAATGAGCATGGAATTGTTTAGCAAACTGAAATTACATAGCTACAAAACCCTGGTAGATGATATCTATAAATAGAGGTGTATAGCATGGAAATCTTTCTGAACAATAAAAATGGGCCTTTTTCAAAAAGAAGTGGAGAAGAGGAGAGCCTACAGCATTGATTTAAAAGATTGTAATTAGAATTAGGTTCCGATAATTAGATCCCAGTAGACCCAGCCCAGACTTTCTTTTTCCTCAAACAAACAAAACACAAATGAGTGTAGGATGTCATTTCTGCAAGAATGAAAATAGAAATGGAATTTTAACTAAAGATTAGGAAGCAAAATAAGGCATTCTAATTCTTGCACCTGGCATCATTTTATAATGAAATGTAAATTAATTCTAAAGAGTCTCTGACCTCTGTTTTGCTGATTGCAGCCTAAAATCACTCATTTGCTTTTGAGAAAAAGAGAATATGTATACCAAGATTAAACTATTTCATCTACCTTTGAATTTCATAGTAAAATTAGATGATTGACTCTATGGCTGAATAACTTTACATTTCTAATATCAAGAAAGATCAAAGACCAAGGATAGACTACTTAAGATTATTTGATTATTCATTGGGGTAAAATTTTATTCATTCTTTTCTAGTGAGGTCTTATGGGATGTTTACTTAGTGTAGATTATTTATTTATAAAGGTCCAAAAATAAAACTGAAATCTACTCTTCAGCTTTGAAAACTCCAAGCCCTACCTTCACTAATTAGAATTTATGAAAAACTATGCAAGCTTTAATCAACAGTTTAACATAGATGTTCAACTAGGATATAATACATGAGCTGATAGAGAGGTGAAGGACCTTTAAATGTTCTTCTGGATTTTACTACTTAATTATATCGTCTTTCTTTATCAGTGTAGTGATCAATGTTGTCATTAATTTATCTAGGAGGGAAACAAAATCTGGAATGTCATTAAAAATATACATTCCCCCAAATTATGATTGATGGAGTTGTACGATTACACATTCATAGACATTCATAACGCAACAATTATATGAGTCTGACATGCTAGAATGAAAATTTGAATCTAATGAAGATAAGTCTTATTTATTCATACTCACATCCTTCCTAAAAATAATCAGAAGCTATTTAAAATAAGAGCACCCCAGTTTAACTCTTTGAAACTTTGCATAGGCATGGAAAGCCATAACATAAGCAAAGAAATAAAGTAGAAAAATAGGATGGTAACCAAAAACCATAACATATATTATTATAATTTTTAAAAAGTCAGAGATTTCATATAGGAAAATATGAATGAAAGCAGTATATCCATATTGTCTTAAGTTTTAACTGCAAATTCTCAGTGCTGAAGATTCATGTTAGGCTTTCTAGTACAGTACAGAAATATAGTCAATAAATATTTGCTACTAACTTTCATCCAAGGGTAAAATGGCTCAATTGTCACTTTCTCAGTCATCTTTTACATTCTCAAAGCTTGCATTTCATTCTTAAAATTTGTTTGTATTAGAACACATTTGCAGCATGTAATGATTACATTCATTGTGGGGAGCTGCTCAGAAAAAGCTGGTACTTCGGTTTTCTTCATTTTATTTCATCGCTGAACTTGTTAATGTTGGAAATCTAAACAGAGCAGTGTAGTCTGCTGATTAGCTGAGGTACTCTCACTGGGGTCCTCCTTCCAGCCTTCCATTTGATATATGAAGCTAGTATAGAGGCAGACACTGAAGTCATGGCATCCTCCCAGGGGTTTCAGAGACAACATTCATGGAAAGCAAGGAAACAGTTTACCTGGAACAAGTTAGCTGCTCTCTGTTTTACAAGGTTGGGTTGTATTTTGATTTTCTTTGGATCCAAGTTCTGCTGAAAACACTTTAGTAAGCACTAATAAAAGACCATCACATTATTCCAGGAAAACGAATTCATAGAGGACCCTGCGGGGGGAAGGTTTATGAAACCTCTCAGAGGGATCCTAACTCTGATTGATGGATCATTTTCAGAATATTAACTAGCCCCTAAATTTACAAAAGTTCTGTATGTTTTACATGCAGTTTGTCTGGAGGATTAGCCAAGAGTTTCCTTTGGTGCTTATTGTAGTACTATAAATGTATGCCACATTTTAAACCACCTAGAATTATATTAATTGGCCAATAAAAATATCAAGAAAACATATAAGGAGCAATTGGAATATCTTTTAATAACTCTCCCAAATTGTCACTTTCTCAGTCATCTTTTACATTTGCCTTGCTTAGTTCCCAAACACAATTTCTCTTTTTAATTTAGTATAGATAATATCTGTTTATGTATTTTTCTACATATGTAGAGATGTCCGGTAAATGTATATTAATTGTATATTTATGAACATTTTCATAAATATTTTACAAAACATATCACTGACCACTTTCTTTTCTCATATTTTTTTTTGTTTACAGGTTGGTTTATATGGATTCTGACTCATTCACTTTTAGTTGCCAAAACAGTGTCAAGTTATGAATATATCACATTAAGTTAATTAAGTTTTAAATGAAAAATTATGAAAGTGCATTCTACTCACTATGATAAGTGACACAGAAGGGGACATCCTTACATCAACATTCAAGGGTAGAACTAGTGCAGGCACATAACTAGAGGTGTACTTGGGCTCACAGAGCACGCCCACCTTCAATTGCCTCCAGAAAGGTCACATGATTACGTGGCATGGTTGAGCTGTTTGGTGTGTCTTCAGTACTCTTTGAGGGTTCGTGTCGTTCTGCATTCAAAGATGCTCTATTCAGACTTTGGTCTTTCACAATTGAGTGTAAGTATTAAATAGCATGTCATTTCTGCTTTCATGTGTATTTCTCTGATTTGAGTATTTTCTCAAATTTCTGTTCCCTTAGTTTTTGTCTCATTGTTCATTTTTATTCCTAATTGAGCAAACATCTTTTTCAATTGTAATATAGGATCTCTTTATATAGTCAGTATACTTTTTGTCAATTATGTATGTTGCCAATATTTTGTTTTCCCCAGACTAGACTTGCTCTTTCAACTTTGTCCCTGGAAACTTGAACCATATTTTGCATTTTGTTGTGAAAAAATATATCATTTATGGTTTCCACCATCATGTTTCATTTTAAAAATACTTCCCTATCACAGGTTATAAAATTATCTTGCCTGTCCTATAGATGATTTTTGAAGGGCTAATATTTTCCTATACATACTTAGGTCATTAATCTTCTTGCTTTCCTCTATGGGCAGTGCTTGTATACATGCACAAGATCTATACAATCTCTTTTCAAAGCACTGATCTGCCTGCTCCAAATTTAAATTATTTCAATGATTCTAGCCTTATACTCTTTATATTTGGAAGGTAAAAGTCACATATTTTATTATCTTCAAAACTTATTTAAATAGTCTTGACATTTTTCTTCTACTTGAATTTAAGGAGAATTTGGCAAGTATCTGTTGGGAATATTACTAAAGTGATTTTGAGTTTATAAATTAATTGACTGATCATTGATACTTTGAAACTGAATCCCCAATTCATGAAGATTGTATATTTACACGTATTTATTTACATTTTTCATTTCCAATATTTGCAGTGTTTTTTTCTGCTAGCTTCTAAGAACTTTAGCTTTTATATTTGTGTATTCTAACTTTATTTTAAATGTCTGGAATTGTTTTCACTAGCCCTGTTCTGGAGCTCTTTGATTTTGTTTCTTTGTCTTTCAAGATGAAGACTTGTGGTTTTCTATAATTTTGGAAAAGATGCAGTTATTATTGCTTTTCCCTTATCTTCTTTATTCTTTTTAGAACTTAATGAAGAAAATTTGTAACACAACTGAGTTACAAATGTTACAGTACAGGTTCTCTTTGTCCTGAGTCCTCACTGACCTTGAGAGGCTAGCACCAAAATGTTGGCTATCCTTGTAGCCCTTCTTTCTCTCTAATTTTTGGTCTGCAAACTTAGGTTGTTAACTCTCCAGAAGAGAAGCTTAATGATATTATTACCCTATACCATAGGCAGTTCAGCTTAATCTCACTGTCTGAATATCAAACATCTTTGAATTTTGCAAACCATATATATTTAGCCAAAGATACAAAACAGTCTTGCAAGAGTTCCAAATGAGTATGTATTCACATAATGTAGTCATATATGCAGGCTTTTATGATCTTTCTCAAACCTCATGTTGTCTCCCATATTCACTATACTTGCCACAAAACACAATTCATCTAAAATAATGTTCTTTATATCCTCACATAGTGACCTTCCACTTTATATTCATTTGGAGAAGAGATGATGACTTTCTCATGACTTTCTATGGTGTCACCTTTGCAGAAGATATGCATCATTCCATTATATTTCATTTAATATGTTTTAAATTTGTGCATCCAGCTGATGTAATTCAGCTTTGGAAACTTTACTCCCCAAGGAATAAAGTTCCACTACTCCTTAGCAAGAGAGAGTTTCTTCCAACTTTATTTCTTAAAATGACCCATCCTCCCCCCATATAATACACAAACACATGTACATCCTGTATTGCATTTAAGATGATCAGTGATCCAAGTCAGAGACTATGCTAGGATGCTTTGTAATCACTTTCTCTGATTATGGTAAAAATTTTAAGATAGCATATCACCGGCCTTGATGGGCCCAGTTGCTATGTAAAATACAGAGCAGTGTTTCCTACTATGCACAGAGACAAGACAACTGCACATTAGTGATGATGGTCCAATGTGGTGAATTATTCACAAATTAAAAAAAATAAAGCTATTGTTTTGTTCAGAAAATGGTTTTATATTGGAATAATTTTCTTCACTTTTTGCCTCTAGTTACATAGTCTTACAATTTGCAAAATTTGTTAGTCTTGGGGCTGGCCAAACAACACAGCAGATTAAAGTACCTGCAAGAAGGCTCTGGGGCCGGAGGTTTGATCCCTGGGCCTGATGTGCCAGCCCTGAACCTGGGGCACACTGAGATGGCAATTGAGGTATGATGGTGCGTGCCTGTAATCCCAGCTCTTGGGAGGCTGTAAGCAGGTGGATCACTATGAGTCCAATCTAGTAGTGAGATTCCGGACACCCTATAGACACTTCCCTAAAAAATAAAAATAAATAAATAAATAAATTGTCAGTCTTCCATTACTCAGGAAATGATTTCAACTGTTCATATAAATCACTCATTCTGTTATCACTGAGTTACCTAATTCAGAAAGTCTATCCATCAAGTGTTTTGAAATTTATTATTTTAAATCTATTGATCTGCTCAATTGCCTAACATTTACTAACTTAATAAACTCATACAAATTATAGACTATTTCATGGGGTACCTGGGACTTGGAACTCTAATGCCTGTGTGGTGCCAAATAATACACTGCTGATTTGGACAGAAAAAGAGAAAAAAAATAAACCTTGCCAATCCCAACTAGTGGTTTAATTGAAACAACTCCAAGAAAGACTCAGGTGCTGTAATTGTATGGTGATTTGGTATGGCAGCTAGTAATTATAAATCAAGAATGAGGACAACCTTGGGAAAATTCACAGTGAGCCAAGATTCGCCATCATAGAATCAGAATCTGAGCCAAGCAGTAACTTGCGAGACTATTGAAAGGACGGCTGAAGCAAAGGCACCTCAGCCAGCTGATGCTCAGCTTTTTTGAACTTGGAGTTAACCAGACTTAGCTTTGTTAATAGTTTCTTTATTTTGTTTATCCTTTTAAGGAAAAAGCCTCCAAAATTTAGAGAGAGAAGTTGTCAAAAGAAGGAGGAAAAAGGTCTAGTTCTTTTGTTTGCATACAGGAAACAGTGCTTGATACTTTATAATATGTAACTCATTTAATTTAATCCCAGAACTCTGTCAAGATACTAGCATGAGCATTTAATAGATAATAAAATTGTATCTCGTAGGGGTAAGAAAATATCTCAATGCTATATGCCTAATCACTATTCAAACCTAGGTCCATCCTTCCTCAAAGCCTGTTTACATCTTTTAGACCAACAAGAATACTGAATATCTATCTATCTATCTATCTATCTATCTATCTATCTATCTATATGTATATCTATCTATCTATATCTATATCTATCTATCTATACATATATAGATATCAATGTATCTTTATCTCATTGCTATCTGAATTCTTGGCATTTCAGTATTATTTCTCTTTTAATTGAGAAATACTGTGTGATTCATGTTTACCAGATGTTTAAGGTATATCTAACTGTTGTTGAGAGCTTGTAAGTGAGGGCTGGAAATGGAATATTGTTCGTAGTTGTGACACCTGCTTCAGCATTCCTCTCCATGTAGAGGTAATAAATGAAAGACAGAATAGTGTTAGTTAATCTCCTGGTTCTTCTGATATGTAGAACCTAGGAAATGTGTAGGTGTGAGTGTGCAAAGAGAAGATACTAGTACTGGGCAGAGGAACAAGTTAGGACCTGCAGCTGTGCTGGAGGTAGCTGGCTGTCCTGATGAGCCCAAGACACACACCTTTATCTTCCACGTGAATTAGCCAATGGTTAAGAGCTCCCCAGAAGCAGAATTACCTCAAGGCAGCTGTCTTTAGCTGAAGCAGTTTCCAGAGAGGGCTGATGGCTAACAACAGCCATTCCAGCAATTGACAGATCATAATTTTTAGTCTTTGGATTAAGTTTCTATTTCCAGATAAATAAATTATGAGAAACAACACATGCTTATTATTTTCCGGTTTCTGCGGATCCAGATTCTAGGCCAGCTTTACCAGGTTGCATTCAAGGATGCAATCGAGATCCTAACGAGTGGAAACAGTGGAACCAAAACAGAATAAACTCAATAAAATACACAGAAGACACACATCCTAATCCAACTTCGGAAAGCTAAAGACATAATAGGAGAATATCTTAGAAGCAGTGAGAACATCTTTCCTATCACAGAAAAACAAGTTTAACAACAAAAGATGTTCTATGAGAAACGATGTAAGTTAAAAGGAAGTGAAGCCATCTTTATTTGTGAAAACAAAGAAGTCCTACTCTGGAATTCCACATACCGTGAAAACTTCTTCAGCAAATGAGGAGAGGCCAAAATAGCCACATATGAAAGAAAATGGGATGAGTTCATCACCAGATTTTCCCTGAAAGAAATGCCTTTCTCTTAACTGAGTAAAAGACGGAATTCTGGAATACCAGGAAGAAAGACAACAGCATAGTAGGCAAAAATGTAGGTAAATACAGTAGACTTTCTTTTTCCTTTGAACTTTATTAAATCATGATTAAGAGTGAGAGGGAAGATCCCAATGAGCACTGGATTTTATCTACGTGCTCAAGTAGGAAGGGTCTGCTTCCGAAATCACTCAGAACGTTGGCAGAACTGATTTCCTTGTAGGTATGGTACTTAGAGAGGATTACTTCTTCTTCTTTAAAGTGAACAAGGAGAGCAAGAATCTAGTGCAGGTCTGCCACTCAGATGGAATTTTATTATGCAGTATAACATGACCACACTCCATCACCTTGCCATATAACATATAAAGATAACATTGCATTATCTCTGCTGTTTTGTGGGTCAGAAGTGCATCTAATTTATACTCAGGGATGAGATTGCACAAATGAATGAACACCAGGAAGTGAGGTCCATAGAGTCCACCTAAAACTGTCCCTAGGCCAATCTAGGTAAATCCAAGTGGCTCTGTACTATGACCAGAGCATCACGTTCAGATCACATGGAGACTGAATGCCATATGGCTTCCATGTCATCAAGAAGAAAGCTGAGTCATTTTAGGACAATGGGACTCTCAGTTATCATGCTGTTTAATAAATAAGAGATTGAACAATCAGAGGATGCTGATAGCTGTACTTACAGCTAGAAAAATAAAAGTGAAAACAATCAAACTTCTCTGTACCCTATCAATATTAGTGAGGACTAGAAAGGATGCCACTAATTTGCATAAAGAGACCCTATCCTGTACTAGCTTATTCTTACCACTAGGACTGTGAGAAAACTCTTATTAAAAACTATTATTAGTGTTATCTACTTGCTACTACAAAATTACCCTAACCAAGAAATTAGAGATTACAAAATTATAAAACTTGAATGTTAGATATGTGAAAATATTTATGTCTTACAGATAAGAAACTGCAGAAATGAAACAAAATTAAAGTCAGGAAATTAACCCTATAAATAGGGTAATTATAAAACCTCATTATGTGACTTCCACATTTGTGATGTGCTAACTGCATCAGGTCAACTCTTAGTCTTCGATACTTTTACAATTGCAATTTTTAATATTTATTTAAGTGTATTCCATTTGATTGATATAAAATTAACTTTTGCTAGAGAACAGTCATAATGAGTGCGTTATAGGTGATGGTTCTGTATACAAAAAAGAGAAAGCTGATGTAAAGAGGGAGGGGGTGGGCTGGGGAGATGGCTCAGTGGAATAAGTGCTTCCCTGGCAAGTGCAAGGGCCTGAGTTCAATCCCCGGTTCCACCAAAAAATAATAATAATAATAATAATAAATAAATAAAGAGGGAGAGGGGAGAGAGAGAGAGGAGGAGAAGTAAGAGGAGAAGGAGAAGGACAAGCAAGAGAAAGAAGAGGGGAGATGGAGAGTGAGAACAGAAGGTTGGTAAAGAGGAGGCAGAGGGAAAATAAAGGAAAAGAAAACAACAGTAGCAAATTACCTCTCTTCATTTTTAATTGTTTACTGCCAGTTAAAATGTAAAACTGAAAATCTGAAATCCTTAAACTCATGACTTGTTCCATTATGAAGAAATGAGCATTTCTCACTTATCTTTCGCCTTCACTGTACTCCCTGCATGAATGTGAGCATTTAATCTATTTAAGATGAGAGCAAGAGCGTCAATAGTTAAACATGTTTCCATAGAAAGAATATTTTTACTAGTACGTTTTCCTCTAGGATAAAGAAAGAAGCTCTCTCTTCACTGGTGTGAAACTTAGAGAATATGGCAATACTTCTCCAGTTAAATGCTCCATATACCTCACGATAAATGCCTTTGCAAAAGGGTTATAATTCCCTAAGTGACCTCCTAGGGGGAGGTCTGTGGAGAACCATGCATATGGCATTATTAGTCCCTAACAATGACAATGAGATCAAGAAGCCTGAAGCATCAGGACAATAGAGGGGAGAGAACTGTCAGGGGGCAACTTGGGTAAAGCAAATCCTATGCTAGAGTGATGAAGAAGGAATAGAAGGAACAGGCTGACAAAATTTTAAGAGAAAGTTGATAAGATTTATGACTGAATGTATTAAAGCAATGATACTAGTAATTATAATAATGTATCTTGCATTTATGTTATGGTAGACATTTGTGTTTTTATAAAGTCCATTACACCATTGATTAAATTATTTTATAGACTTCCTTTGCTTTAAGATGGTAATTTATTTCTGGAAAAAGAAATAAACTATCAATGGACATGTTCCTCTAATTCTGAAGCTTATTGACTATCAAGATTAATGATACATGATCACTTCAATGGCTAACTAAGTATATCTGGCCATTGATTTTTATGTATTTGAAATTTTAATGTGAATAAAACTCAAACAGAACCATAAGAGCATTAAAAATGAAAAAAATTATGAATGATGCATAAGACTTTCTCTGCTACAAATGAACAAGCCACCAGTGTTCTGAGAGGAGATTCACACCACATGTGCCAGTTCCAAAACCGCGAGGATGACTGCACGGCGGCCCCTGTTCATGGTGCTCAGCTGCCACTGAAATGTGCAAATTCTAAAGGAGTCCTCATAATTGTAAGGGGATAGCTAGAAGGAAGAACAGGCTATTAAGGGAGACCCTCTGTAGATGTCAAAAGCGCATAATCTAATTAGTTATATCAGGAGGTAACTTTGCATCTCAATGTGTTAACAGATAGCGCAATGCTAAGTTGTAGTGACGTAGTATTTAAGCTTACGAGTTTCATGAAACTTAGCACTTACAGACCTTTCATTATGTGGACACAATGACTATAAAGGAGGGACTTTTCCATTGTCCTTCAAATTCATGTAAACTTAAACTCTGAAGTTGTCTGAATTTGGTTAAAACCAAACACTGACAAGAGAAAGCAGAATGATTTAGTTGCTCTGCCCTCAGACACCTGTGCACCATCTTTATTTCTCCACCACCACCTCCTCCTCCTCCTCCTCCTCCTCCTCCTCCTCCTCCTCCTCTCTTGCACCTCACATTCAATTCATCCACAGTTTCTTTCAGACTAGATTGAAATACATATTTAGTTTGTCCACTCCCCCATCAGCATCCTAGTTGTCACCATCATCCTTTGAATTCCCACAAGAGGATCCTCTCTGGTCACTCAGCTTCCTGCCTTGGCCCTCAACACATGCTCTAAGCAGAATGTCAATGATGTTATCACCTTGCTTAAAAGCTTCCAGGGATTTCCATGGAATATGGAATAAAATTCATATTATTTACAGTGTCCTGAAGGCTCATGATGAATAAAAAGCAATGATACTATTAATTATAATAAAGTATCTTGCATTTGTGTCAGCTCTCATCTCCTACTCCAGTACGTATCATGCTCAATGTACACTGGGAAACAAACCAAGCATCTCCTTCTTGGCTTCTCCACTTTCTAATTCCTGGAAACTCCTGTTTATCACCATGTCCTTGGCTCTTTATTATGAAACAATCCTCAGCTTGAATGCTCTGTCTAGTGGGAACTTCTCAGAAGGCACATTCAGAATAGGAACCCCTGTCTGTTATTCTTTATCATTCCATCATTTAAGAAATCCTTCTGTAAAGCACTCACTGTTCTCTGTTTTGTCTCATTCATCTATTTTTTACAGCAGGATTGTAGAATAAATGTTTAAGTTGAGGAGTATTCTTTACAAGGTGTGATCAAGATGAAAGAAAGCTGTAAAACTGGATTCAGGAATCAGGTAGATGACTATAAAAATTCCTTTCACACAGAGTAAAGTGGAAGAATTACAAAAATGAAGTGAAATGAGTCAGACACAGAAGATTAAATATGGCCTGGGTTCTCTTACCTGAGAAAAAGAAAATGTAAGTAAATTAAGAGGATAAAATAAAAGAGACAAGGAAATAGAATGACAGATGTCTTGGAGATTGGAAAGATTAGGTTGAGGACAAAGGAGGTAGAACCAAAAATAAGCAATATATGATATGTGTATGTAACAATTCCCCAAAATGAATCAATTATTATATATTATAAACATCTACCAACAACAATCAGAAAAAGAGATGAATAGATGATGTGGTGAAAAAATATTAAGCCATTGGAGCTGCATTATTAAAAATTAAGTTAGCTAAACTTATTAATAAATTGCATTGTAAAGACAAATATGTATACTCATCACTTCCTAATTAAGTTACTGTTTTGTTCTTACCTATGAGTTTAAGATTACTTATATCTGTTCTAACCATATGGTAAAATTATTACATACATAGTGGTGTGTTACTGTATGCGTCTCCCAACTGTTTATGCTGAAATTACATTGTTCATAAAATTGGCTTCATGTGCTTATACAAAGAAGTTGTCCAACAGTGTAAACTGGGGCTTCATTTGTTTATAATTTTAACAAAAATTGAAATATTAATAATAAAGAAATTGTTAGTGACAGCTATTACGAGTATTATAAAAATTGAAGAAATATTCTAGTATCCCACAACTGTTAGTCAATTCAGTAAAACAGCAGTTACATCACTGAGAACAAGCAAATTTCTATTATAGTTTGTCATTGTTTTCCTCTCATATTACTAATGAATGGAAATTAAAATTTCAACCATTACCCATACTGGAATTATTACATGTTTATTGCTTTCAAGTATAGGTTGGCTTCAGATACAAAAGTTTGGTAAAAATTAATTAAATCATTTTGAGAATTAATTGGACATGCAGAATTTATAATTTATTATTATGTTCTTTATTGTTTATGAGTTTTGCTATATATCCTTTGTATCAGTGAGATTTACAAGTTTGTGTACTTTTATATCGATGTACTTTTACTTTAGACCTCTTTGTGAAATTTTTACACAATATTGTGATGGACTTACTCTAGGGTTGAAGATTACTTCTTTCTACCTCTGAAGTCAAGAGAAGGACATCTCCTAAGACCCCCCAAGAGGTCCCTCCAGGGTCTCCTGCAGTATTAGATGGGGCTTTTTCAGGGCTTTGGCAGAGGTGGCTGAGTATGGAGTATGTGGCTGACTCATGATGCAGTTGGAAATAGGGGTGCTGGGTTAAAGGTGGGTGGATCCTGGAAGAGCCTGCTGATTGGATTGGCAACACTCTACTCTCAGCGCCCTGGTTGTGATATGGGGGATGGAAAGAGGCTTGTGTCTCCTGCCACCTCCCCTGTTGATTTTGTTGTCTTCCACCACTATAAACTATATTGCCCCTCTGATATGGCAGCCTGCCTTGGAGCAAGCCTAGTACTGACTAAGACCTCTACAAACCCTGTAAATAAAGCTTTCCTCCTTTAACTTTGGATGTTGGGTATTTTGTCTCAGGACAAGAGAAAAGTATCTATGACACCAGTTCCATGCAATGGTCAAAATATAAATGTGATTAAAAATTGAAGGCTCTTTCTTACTGTTGTCAGCTCTATTCTATCTGGGAAACTGGCTACGGGGCAAGGAGGGAATGCACTGTTGTCTTTTTATCCTTTATGTTTCTCTTCCTATCTCAACTTGCTGAGTTACTGACAGATGAAAGTAGAGCAGCAAGAATTTTCATGCACACACACATACACACACACACACACACACACACGTGCGCGCGTGCAATAAACTCTGTTCTTCCAGAGACTCAAAGCTCCTTTCTCTTTCAAGCTTATTAAAGAATTTTTCCGAGATTCCCCATGCCATTCAGGGCTTCTCATCTGGAATTTATCTTGCGCAATTCACACACCTTCATCTTTGACTCCACAAATCCAGGAGTCCTTTCCGGCTCCTGTATGAAATTTAGCCACCTAGGCAGACTCCTTCTAGAGGAGGCAAGCTGCCCTTGCACCTGGCCTGGCTCACGTGAGGTTAACCTCTGGTCCATGGGCAACACGAACTCAGACTTTGCCTCAACATCTCTGCGTGTGCCAGCGACTCGCTATGGCCTTCTAGCAAAAGCTGGATCTCACATTTTAGATTTTTCAACTGAAGTAAGACACCAATGTACAGGGCCTCCTCCTCCAGCCAGCCTGCAGTTTCTGCTCTCACGGTGGCCATAGGAAAGGTCCTTCTGTTGACTTTTCGAAGTAAAAAGAAGTAGTCTGCCTCCCCCCCATACCTGGGTAGTAGATCCTTCACAACTCTGTGGGAGTAACTCATTCATCTATTATATCAGTGAAGTTACAAATGAATAAACAAGAGCTCACTGGTTTCTCTCTTGGCAGTTGAAGCAGACTCAGAAAAGGAATAGAAAAAAATATATCTATCTATCTATCTATCTATCTATCTATCTATCTATATATTTTTTTTTTTTTGCAGAACCAGGGATTGAACTCAGGCCCTTGCGCTTGCCTGGGAAGTGCTTATTCTACTGAGCGATCTTCCCAACCCTCTAAAATACTTGTAATATAAAATTCTTTGGAGAAAAAGAAGAAAAGTAATGAGAACATTTAAATTTAAATGATTAGAAAGACAAAACTGGAGGAACTGCTGAAGGAGTCACTTTTATTTTTTTACTTTACAATTTTGGTACTTTATTATTAGTAATGTTAAAGATACATTTACTGTACAATCCTAAGTGGGGATTTAACAATTTTATTTGTCCACTTATTAATAGACATTTTTTTCAATACTACAATGGTGTGATGAAATCTGTAAGCCAATCTTTATGAGAATTTTTTTTTTTCATTTCTGTTGGTTATATGCTTGTGAGCACTGCTGGGTTGTAGGTGATGTTCGAGGAGGTGCTAGGCCTCTTTCCAAAGCAGGTACATCATCTGCACTGCTTTCCATTGCCACCAGTAGTGAGTGGAGGGCGCATTTCTCCATGTTCTTGCCCGCACTCATGTCCTCACTATTACAGCAGTCCTAGCTGGTGTGAAGAAAGAGACGTCTTATTGTGACTTCATTTCCATGGCCTGGATGGTTTACGATGGACATATATTCATGGTGCAAGGCCATGTGACTGTTTCTTTTGGTGCTGTCCTCATATTCTTCACCCGTTCAAAAATCTGGTTTTCATTTTTACTGAGATAAATAGTTTTTGTATGCTCTAGAATCAAATCCCTTAGGAGATAAATGACGTGTAAATTTTCTTTTCACTCAATGGATGATATTTCATTTCTCTACTGGTATTGTTTTAAACCATAGGCTTTTAAATTTTGATAAAGTCTAATTTATTTTGTTGTCTTATTTGTGCTTTTGATGCCTTAACTAAGAAGACAACTAATCCATGCTTCAAAGATATTTTTACTCTTATATCAAATTTACCTGGTATAAAAGGCTTTCAAGTGAATTTCTTTATTTGTACTTGGTTAGGATAAGTGGTTATAATGTTTATCCTTTATTATGTGTTTTTCCTTCATAAATATTGTTCTTAAAAATTTGTACATACTACTTTTCAATAAATAATGCTGAGCCAATTGGATATCAATACATAAAACAAAAATTAGGAGCCACTTTCTTTGTGGGAAACCAGTTCTTATGTTTTTGATCTGTTTGATGGGGTTCAGTAACAAGATCTATGGCACACATAACAAATGTGTAGTCAGTGTATTATTCAGGTTTCTCATTGCTGGGATAAAATACACTGACACCCACAATTTAAAGGTGGACAGGCTTAACTTGGCTCATGCTTTTGATGGATTCAGTCCATGGATTCTGGCTCCAAAGCAAAAATAGCCTGGCAGAAGGGTGTAGCAGAGCCTAATACAAGGCAGAGAGGATTGGGAATGTGAATCTGCCCATCCAGGTTCCATCTGCAGGGACCCACCTCCAAACAAGTCCCTTCTCCTCACAGCACATTCATGCATGAATTCAATTATGGATTGATGTAATGATGAGTAGTGACCTTATGATCCAGTTATCTTGCAAAGCTCTACCTCCAAATAAGGCTGGGGGTTGACTTAGCCCATCATGGTTGATAATTGGAATAGAGTACTAGATTTTAGAAGGAAGAGATAAATAGTTGAATAAAACCAGAGAAACTGATCAGTAATTTGAAAAGTTCTTGGAGACTGAGGGAAAGAAGGAAAAGCATATATTCAGAGCTATGCTGAGAATATTCAGGAGCAGAGAAGACTTTAGAAGAAGTACAACATTATAAATAGCTTCCAGATTCTTATATTCATGTACCTTTACTGCACAAATTCAAAAAAAAAAAAGATAAACTTCTATAAAATGTCTTCTAAACTGATAATCTGAGAGACCACTTTGTTTTTTTTGTTTTTGTTCAGTAGTGGGGATTAAACTCGGGACTCTGTGCTTGCCAGGCAAGCACTTATTCTACTGAACTATCTCTCCAGCTCCCAAACTGATAATCTGAAAATACAAGAAGATTGGAGCTTCATTTCAGTAAAAGAAAATGTTCTCATTCATAAAATAAATTTTAATATGCTGAAATTTGAGTGACAGTTGTAGGAAAAGAACTAGAATTCACTGCACATATTCAAAAATATTCATGAACATTATTTTCCAAAATAGCCCAAACACTCAAGTAATATATTTGTAATTCCTATTAGAGTGAAACAATGTTGACTTTGGTATTGGGCACTTCCTCTGAGTCAGAGAATTTATTTTAATTCTTACAGCAATTCTCAGAAGAAGCTATATTTCCAGTTGCAAGGGCTAAATGGGTTAAAGTTCCCTGAGTTCTCTCAGCTAGGTGGTAGAATTTCAAACACAGCTTGAATTACCCTAAGAGCACAATTTCGCCCTCCCCCTCAACAACATTTGTTTCCCAGTAAGGACTTCAGCTTTATTTTAACATAATGTTCCTTTTGGATTTAATGCTATTAAGGGGAAAATGCATGAGGTTGACCATATTTTGCTGACTTTCATAAACATCAAACAATTGGATTTCCTTGTCCCTGTTATTTTTACTTCTTTGTATGCAGACTCCCATCACTGACCTACAGGAAAGCTTGTGTTTTTGGTTATCATGGTGTACTTCTCAGAAACAAAATATGATGTGTGTTCACTTCTGAAAACAATTGATAAGTTTTCCATTGACAGAAATGTTTCATTTTCTAGGTCACTTATCTATTCATCATGTAACATGTTGGTTTCCATTACCCAAGTTCATTCCCTTTAGTGGATTTTCTTTTATTAATACCTCTCTACTTCAATTCTGATCTCAAAAAGTGGCCATTAATTAACTCAGGGAGCAACTCAGCCATGTTTTCTGGGAAATGGGAAATCTGGTAAATGTTTATACTTGTGTTTAGTCAAAACATTTATTTAAAAAAAAAACTGCACAGGGACATTAAATGACACTCTATAAATCTCATGCAGTCAGTCACATTTGGGAAGAGAGGTTCTGGGGACTACGTGACCTTCTCAGTGACATGTGACTTGGCCCTATGGCTTCAACAATGTTCCTAATGGACATTAATTCATAGTGTATAACTTTCAGGGGATATAATTGATTATTTGATTTTTTTTAAAGATTCATGACAGACCCAAGAGCATCCTTTTGCATTAAAAAAGGAAACTATGACTGTGAAATAAAAATATTTCTAATTCACTGCATGGAAGCTCTTTAATCAAAGGTCTGTTGAGAAAAAAGGGTGCACCTTACAAACCTTTATATACGAAGGCACTACATTTTCAATCACCCTTTTACTCATTGTATGGTTTGTGTTTCGGATGTCCTCCCAAAGCCTCATGCAGTCATGGGAGCTGGTTATATAGTTTGTGACTGATACATGGTCCAATGCTGGGATTAAGACTGTGAGTGTTACACTCTCCTTGGGGTGGCTAGCCTGCGTATAGTGTGAGGGAAGGAGAGAAGCTTGCTCCTGCTGCTCCTTCTTTTGGCTCTTGTTGCTTTTGCTGTGTTCCACCACCATGAACGGCTGCCCTCTGCCATGTGTCACTCTGCCTTGGAGCCACCCAGGTATGGCTGAAACCTCCGCAAACTAAAAGCTAAATAAATCTTGCTTCCCTAATTCTGGCATCAGGTATTTTGTCTCAAAATGAAAGGAAATAGCTGAGATATTCATCTTTTAAGAATTGATTGCACTTCAGTAATAAGTAATAATACATACTAGATGCTGTACTTACTGCTGAAGTAGGACCCATGCCTGTGAAAACTGTATAACTATGCAGTATCTTCCAAACCATAATTAACCCATGCATTTTACAATTAAATTATGCAATAAAATTCTCTTGGCTCACTTGTACGTATCTCCTTGAAGAGGTTATGCTAATAGTAAAATAAACTAAGTATACATAGCATTCAGCCTCACTTGAATTTTGGCAACTAAATGAGAGGCCCTTCCAAAACTGTGCTAGCATTAACTTTGTATTTTAATTAGGCAAAATAAGACTTCTGTCCTTAATTTGGCCCTCTTACTTGACAAGTTGCCATGAAGGCATGATAATATCTCACAGGAAATTATTGAACTGCTAAATGAGCTTTCAGGGAAAACAAAGAAAATGGTGATGCAATAGACATTTTTTCTCAAGGTTACCTAATTTATAGGTTCTTGAGAGTCATCAGAGGTAGAGCATGCCCACATTCTTGCAGTGGGGTCAGGTGGGAGAGGGGTGTGGAGTTATGAAAGACAGTAGAGTAGATGGCATGAGCGATTCAAGCTCATGCAAGTTGAGACTTACTGTCAAATTCTTTTTAATTGAATAGTGTAGAAGTGTGACCTTCTAAAACATGGAGGTTAGTGAGTTTGGGAATAAGATGACTATTCTTTGGACTCAAACCACAGAAAGCATTTTCCTACAGGTATAATATATCCATTTGTCTTTTGCAGGAAACAAATAAAATTACTTTAAAATGGTGTCCCTGAAAAGGCCCAAGGCAAGTTGTATCTAAACTGTATGAATTCTGAGTGACATGATTGCCTAATTCAGTGTGGTCTGGATTTATTTGAGTAATCCATAGGGACATAATTGCCTGTTTATTTTCCTATGTGGTCTTGACATTAGTGTCTAAAGACTACCTTGAGGATTGTCTTAACGGCCTCTTGAGGATGGATACATACACTGACATAAATTATTAACTTCTCCCTGGAAAGGTCCATTAATATTTTGTGAATTATTGTGGCTTTATTTGTTTCCCATAAGTTATTTTTGGTCTCCTTCCATTATACAGAAATCCCTTCTTAGTTAAATTTATGTGTTATAGTGAAGGTGAATTCACCCAACTGTTCTTTGAATCTATTAATCCTAAAATGATTTCTTTAAGTAAACCTTTATATATCCTCTGGAGCCTCTTTTCCTGAAAATGCCAGAGAAACTTCCCTTAATTGGATATAAAATAACAGTTCTTAGGTTTGGGTTGTTCTACAAATGACAGTCTATTTTGTAAGGTTACTGGGTTATAAGAGTTAGGATCTTAGGTGGTTACTGAAACTCACGCTTCAGGGTTGAATTGCTGGTCTGTCTCTGCCACACTTCCAGTTATAAAGAGGTTGAAATTCCTGAAGTAAGGAACTTCTGCAGGGAAATGACAGCTATTGGGATATGATCAGGAAAGTGGCCATCACGAAGTGATGTCCCAAGAGAGGGAATTTTGTGCAAAACAGATTCCATGTTATAGCTGTTGGTCAATGCCACCTTTGTCCTGAGAGTCATGTTATATTGGATCTGTAAGGTTTTAAACAGAGTTCAACTTAAACTTGTCAGTTATTGGCTCATCTTCTTCTACATACTTGCGTTTTGCTCCCCATGACTTTGAGAAATTTGAGGTTGGAAGAAAACTTAAAATTAATTTTGTATAGCTCTCTCACCCTCAAAGCAAATAAAATAAGATCCAGAAAAATAGGTTGCTTTCCCAGGTCATTTCCAGCAGTTATGCTGTTCAGAAATTATTTGAGGAATTTTATTATGATTTCAATAGGAATCACTGAAAGTCCTGAGAATATCAGGACCCTTGTCAATGAATAAACCTAAAGGCCCTGGGCTGATAAAAATTCCACTGAAATTGTGTAATAGTTTAGCCAATAATTACATTATAATTTTAGACCTTTGAAACGCATTGTGTCCTAGTCATTGACTACAGTGGTGAGAACATTAGTAACTGAATAGAGCATGTTCCTACCAGAGGTGGGCCTAATGCCCTGTTCATTTTTCCCCCCTTGGACAATAAAAGTAGTGCTTCAGAAATATTGACAAAATCATTGGAAAATCAATTACTATTGAGCTGGAGCTGAACAAAAGAGTTTTGAAAGTGTTTAATTTATGTCTCATAACATCTCTTCTTTGAGTTCTCATGAGCTGTGATCCCTGGCTGACACATCTGTGATTTCTGACAGACAACCTTATTTTCAAAACTTTATTCCCTTTCCCCTGCTATCCTTCTAAATAAGAAAATCATTAAAGAAGAAAAAAAAATTTCCCAGCACAGTGAGATAGGAACACATCAGCTGACTGTTATTAGAGTAAAACCTGTTTCCTTCAACAATCAAAATCCACAGTAAATGTGAGGAAAACAAAGCCAAACTTGCAAAAATAATACAATGAGATTTTGGTAAGACTTAGAATGCAAGGATGTCTCATAAAAAGGTTATTAGGAAGGAAATCTGATGGCTGAGAAGTGAGATGCTAATGTTAGCATGAAGTCAAACCTTAAATCACTTGGTTTTCTGCTGTTTCTGAAAAGGTCATGCGAAATCAGTCATCCTTTCTACTTTTTTTTTCCTTTTTTTTTCTGTCCAACTTCTAGTCTTCCTCCCTCCCTTCTGTCTGTTCTTCGTTCTCTTCCTTCTTCCTTCTCCCTGTTCCACATTCCTTCTCTCACTCATTCCTTCTTTTTCCATTCCTCTCTCCTTCCTTTTTTCCTACATTCTCTTCCTACTCATTTATCCATTCCATGTTTTTCTCCCTTTTCACCCATTTACTTTTCCTTCTTCTTTCTACCAAGACAATTCCAACTTCTCTTCACTACTTGTGTCTCTCACTTATTTCCACAAACAGTTGTTACATCTGCTTTTGTACCGCATTCTATACCAGGTCCTGGGGATGCAAAGACACCATGTGTAGAGCCCTCTTGGGTGTCACAGGTGAGAGCACCTGACACTGGCAACACTACATCACAGGTTGAGTGCTAAAGTTCAGGGATGTTTTAAACTATTGCTACAGGAAGCGTTAATGGGAACAAACACTACCTGGGCTGATCTACAATGGATCCTTGGAAGAATTGGAAGCTGAATTGTGCTGTAAGAAAAATAAGAATGGGCTGGCAAGCTAGCTCAGCGGGTAGAAGCTTGCCTGGAAAGCACAAGGACCCACGTTCAATCCCATGTACCACATGCTGTGCTGGCCCCAGAATGCTGGGCAGGCCATGCTGGCCATCAAAACTGGGTGTGGTGGCACACACTTATGATCCCAGTGCTGAGGAGGCTGAGATCAGAGCATCACTGTGAGTCTGAGCTACATAGTGAGATGCTATTACAAATAAATAAATAAATAAAATAAAAATATTCCATTGAAAAGGGAGGAAAGAGGTTCTTCTGAGAGATTGTGTTCATGAAGAAGATTCAAGAAATTATAAATGTCTTGGTCTAGACATGAATTTCATGTCTTTATACTGTTGACCTTAAATACGTTTAATGTTTTAGAAAACATACTGTACTGTTACTCTGTTAATGAATAATGCTTATCACTGTAGTTCTCCTCAAGAGACCAAGTTAAATTTGATTTCAGATAAGTAGTGCATGATTTTTCAGTATAAGTATATTCCATGAAATATTAAAAATGATCAATTATTTACATAAAATAGAAAATAACTATGTGTCCTCTACATTCATTTTCTAAATCCATAGCTCCAAGAATCAAGCACCATGTAGTCCATAAAATTGCTGAGAATGCATCATTTGCACAAGGAAGTTGCAGGATGTTCTGGGAGGCAGTGAGTCAGTCACATTAAGACAAATATCAAGGAGTCTTCGGCGGTTGCTGAAATCCCAAGCCAATCACTTAAGAACAATAAATTGAAGTGAAAGAGAATTAAGGATGGATCCTTCCCTGAGCGCTGACAAGATTTAAAGAAGAGTGTCTCACAGGGAAAGTAGGTTTTGGAGAAGACATGAAAGCCAAGGGGAAGACTGCATTTCAGAATAGAGAGCAGGTCCTAAGGCTGAAGACTTCCCAATCATGTTGGCTATGAAGTTGAGGCTGGTATGAGTCAAGCTTCAGTGAGGTGACAGGTTAATTGGGGGCAGGATAAGTTGAGGGGTGGAAATATGACACCTAGGTGCCACTTTTAAGGTTCCAGAATAGCTATATTTAGCAAACAAAAAGACAAGGTGCCAGTTATATTTGACCTTCAGAAAAACAACAGCAAAAAGAATAGCTGTCACTGAAGGAAAAGGAAATAAATGATGCACATGGGGGGTACTTAAAGATGGGAAGGTGTAGAACTGGTTGTGGTGTCACACGCCTCTGGGAGTCTGAAGGTGGAAGATAGCAAGTTCAAACCCAACCTGGGCAATTTAGGAACTTAGTGAGACTCAGACTCAAACTAAAAAAGAAAAGAGGCTGGACATAGATCTCAATGTGAAACCTTTGGGTTAAATCCTTTCTATGGGGGTGGGGTAGGGGTGGGAAGTGGGATAAAGTAACAATAAAAAAGACAGGAAGATCCAGGATGAACTTTATTTGTAAGCAGAAAGGAGACAGTGGGGGGAGTGAATGCAGTTCAAGGTCCAGCAGTATTCACAGAAAGTAAAAGAATGTTGTACCATATTTGTCATCTTTCCTCTGAAACACATAGAGCCTGATGCATGTCAAATGAGAATGTTCCTTAGCAAAGTAATTTTCCATTAATACCCCTTGGAGACTAATGTAGAAACCTCATAATAAAATATGTTTTATTATGAAAACATTCGAATATTTTTACTAATTAGGAGGAAGACTATAAAATACTTTCAGTTTAGATTTAATTTTGCCACCCAGTTAGATTTTGTTTTAAATCCTCTCTTTGTTTCACAGGAGTTTAAATTTTCTGGTTGATGATGAGATATTAAGAATGTGCTCAGTTCTCTGCTTTGCCCTGGGGAAGACAGGTGAAGCAATAACATTAATTATCTCCTAAATTTATGATTGTCAAAAATATAGCTGTTCTTTTCTAGTTTATTATAGAGTTCTTTGTCGGCTCATGTGTTCTTAGTACTTTGCTTCACAATATTAAAGTTAGTGTTGGAAAATCAAAACAAAACAAAATAAAAATAGGAGGTAAAGTAAAGAAAATAGGGAGGTTCTGAGTTTTACATGGGGACTGGCGCAGAGAGTGATGGGAAATGGAGAACAGTTCTCATGGTGAAGGGCAAGAGGGGAGAGATGAGC
>NW_004524649.1:10364182-10366366 GCF_000260255.1 Octodon degus | reverse complement strand
TGGGTCTGTGGTAATTATACCCTTTTCATTCCTTATTGCTTGTATTTGAATTTTTTCTTTCCTCTTTTTGATGAGGTTAGCTAAGGGCGTATCGATTTTATTTAATCTTTCAAAGAACCAGCTTTTTGCTTCAATGATTCTTTGAATTGTTTTCTTCATCTCAGTTGAAGTAATTTCTGCTCCAATGTTTATTATTTCTTTCTGTCTTTGGGCTCTGGATTTGGTTTGCTCTTCCTTTTCTAGTTGTTGAATGTATAGCATTAGGGTATCTATTTCTTCCCATTCTGTTTTCGTAATGTGTGAGTTCATAGCTATGAATTTTCCTCTGAGAACTACTTTCATCATATCCCATAAATTCCAAAAGTTGTGCTTGAATTTTCATTGAAATGTAGATATTGTTGAATTTCTTTTTTAATCTCATGTGACCCACTGGTTTCTGAGTAGGGTGTCATTTAATTTCCATGTATTTAGTGGCTTTTTTTCTGGTTTCTTTTGTCATTTATTTCCAGTTTCATTGCACTGTAGTCAGATAAATATGCATGAAATAATTTCTGTTTTCTTGTGGAGACTTAAGCATGACCTGTGGACCAGTATGTGGTCTATTTTAGAAAATGACCCATGTGCATCTCAGAAAAATATGTATTCAGCTGTGTTTGGGTGGAACACTCTGTATATGTCCACCAAACCCATTTGTTTCAAGCTTTCATTCAGTTCTGTTGTTTCTTTGCTAATTTTTTGTCTGGTTGACCTATCTTTTGGGGGTAAGGTTGTGTTAAATTCTCCTGTTAAGATTGTGGTATTGGATATTAGATTTTTCATGTCCATTAAGATTTTTTTACATAGTTGGGTGTTCCATGTTTGGTGCATACATATTTATGAGTGTTGCCTCTTCCTTTTGAATTTTTCCCCTAACCAGTACATAGTGATCTTCTTTATTTCACTTGATCATTGTTAGTTTGAAGTTGAGACTGTCTGAGAATAGGATTGCTACCCCTGCTTTTTTCTAAGGTGTGGGTATGTGCAATATTGTGTTCCATCCTTTGACTTTCAGCCTATGAATGTCTTTATGAGTTAAATGTGTTTCTTGTATACAGCATATTGTTGGATTTCATTTTCTAAGCCACTGTGCCAGTCTATTTCTCTTAATTGGTGAATTGAGTCCATTTACATTGATGGTCATAATTGAGATCTTTTGACTTACAATTGACATGTTATTTACCTGTTGTTATTTACTCCTTTTTCTCTTATGTTTAATTGCTTGCCCCATTTAGTTGGTTGCTTCTGATCTCATTCATGCAGTTCTGATCGTTTTCTTCCCTCTCTAGAACATCTTTCAGTAGCCTGTGTAGGGTTGGCTTTGTCATCATGAAATTCTTTAGTTATTCTTTGTCATGGAAGTATTTCACTTCTCCATCAAACTTGAAAGAGAGTTTTGCAGGGTATACTAGTCTGGGTTGGAATTTGTTTTCATAGAGGACTTGAAGTAGTCTGCTTTATGCTCTTCTTGCCTTCATGGTTTGTGAAGCGAAGTCAGCTGTAATTCTGATGGGTTTTCCTTTGAATGTGATCTGCTTCTGTTCTCTAGCAGCTTTCATTATATTATTCTTGTGATGAGTTTCTGGGATCTTGACTATTACATGTCTCAGTGTGTTTTTAATTGGGTTTTGGTTACTTGGCGTTCTGTGTGCTTCAGTTACCTGAATGTCAGATTGTTTCCTCATATTTGGGAAGTTTTCTGCTGTTACTCCTGCCCATACTTTTAATATCATTTGTATTGACTCCTTCTTTCTCATTGATACCTATTAGTCTCACATTCTTCATCTTTGCATCATCTTGCAGGTGCTGGATTATTTTTTTCTGCATCCTATTTGTTTTGGGTTTTTTTTTTGTTTGTTTGTTTTTGGAACCAGGTATTGAACTCAGGCCATTGCACTTGTTAGGAAAGCACTTATTCTACTGAACCATCTCCCTTGCCCCTAGTTGTTTTTAAGAGATCCTTTCTTACCCTTTCATTAGCTGCACCAGCATCTTCAAGATCTGAAACTTGGTCTTCACTTTCACTTAAATGGTTTTGCAACCTTGTGATTGAGATTTTAAGATCCTCTCTATCTTTTTGACTCTGCTTCATGTGATTTATTTCATTCCTGTATTGTTTATTCAAGGAATCCATCATTTTTCTAATCT
>NW_004524649.1:10357434-10364082 GCF_000260255.1 Octodon degus | reverse complement strand
AGGGAGGTTCTGAGTTTTACATGGGGACTGGCGCAGAGAGTGATGGGAAATGGAGAACAGTTCTCATGGTGAAGGGCAAGAGGGGAGAGATGAGCTTTAAGGACAGAGAGAAGCTTCTGTCTAAGGCAAGTCTCAACTTGGATCAAAGGAAGCAAGAGACTTAGGAGCAGAGGTCAGCACTCTGTGAAGTACTGAAAGAAGAAAAATAAAGAGAAAAGAAATTTTCAAAGAAAATGTGTTGAGCACAATGAATGTGTTTCTCTTTTGGAAATTTGGATACCAAGACAGGAGATTGATGTAATTAACTTTTTAGAATATCTGGGTCATGTTTGACTATGTCTCTGGTGCCAGGATGAGACTACTAGGCCACATAGATTTATGTGGGTTATAAATTTTGTAGGAGAGAGAAAAAGCATTTGAAAAAAAAGTGACAAGAAAAAACAAGAGAGAAAAATAAAAGTGTTCATCATCATCATCATCATCATCATCATCATCATCATCATCATCATCATCCTAAGAAGTCTGTCCCTATGGCCAAAGGTATACTGATATATAGAAAGACATGAGCTCTTCCAACAGAGAAATAGGAGAATAATGTACATTTTCTGGTTATGTACATGAATCTGTCCTCCTATTAACCATAGAAGATATTTGAACTATTAGATTACATGTGTAGCTCAGGCAATAACCAATAAGAGCAGACATAAGATGAAGTGCTGACGTAGGTCCTGGTCTTCAGTGTCCCATTAGTGGCTTCACCAAGGGTGGTCATGCTCAGTCAGCAGATAGCCTGGAGGGGCCCAGAGTATACAGGCATAGCTTAGGGAGCTTGAATAAGTCCTGACTTACAGCTCATGCCAACCATTTTTACTACCAGTATGTACAGAAACATCAAAAATGAGTTCTGCCTTCCCCTGAGAACCAGGTCAAGGTCAGCCCTAGCCTATGGAGTGGCTACTTCCATGGAGATTTTGGTTAGCTACACAGAAGTACAGGACAAAAGAAATAACTGTACTCCTGGTCACTTCCCCCAACTGGGTGACTCTTCCTGTGGAATTGCCTCATCCTGCTGTAGTCATGGTCTCCTGTGGGCTTAATCAAGAGGCTGGTGCCCAACTCAATCAGAGCATAAATGCTAGTACATGGTTCCAACATGCAGCCAGCCCTGAGCACCTATAAATGAAAGAGCAGGAAGTTGCTGGGGTGTTTGTCTGCACTCCATAGCATATTTGGTTATGCTGGTGGAAAAGCATGGTGTCTCCTGCTCTTTGTGCTTCTCTTTCAAGTGCCATGCCTCCGCCACTCCTACCTGGATCTATTCTTGCCACTCTTAACCCCTTTTCCTGGCTTCACGAGGCCAAGAATTTTGCCTGTCTTGTTTACCTCTATATCTTTTTATTGAAAACTGAATAAATTTATGAGTACTTCCCCTTCTCTCTACCTCTGCTCTAGGTGAGGCAACACAGAAAGCAAAAAGAATCCATTTTGAAGGAGAAAGTGAGGTACCCTAAAAACGCAATCAGCTGTTCTGAAATTCTTTTCCCAGAATCCAGTGTAGTTTAGTCCTTGAAGAACAGCAGTGGAAAGGATTGAAGATACAGAAAGGAGTCATTTGATTTCATTATGAAAAATATCACTGGGGAATTTTGTGGTAGCATAGATATCATAGACAAATCTGCATGTTTATAAATCTAGGTACATAAATAAGCCTATATGTTATATCCCATTGTTTCCAGAGCCCTGATAAACAAAACCACACAATATTTGATTGAACACAAGAGAAAAAGACATGATCGACATATGTGGTAAACACGAAATGTAACATGGTACATTACTTCACAGTTTAATGGTTTTCTTTGTAAGTAGAAGGCATAAATTCCAAAATCAGGTCTAAAGTATAGTGTAGAAAAAATTTAAGCCAGTACCCCGTGGCTTATTTCATTATCCATTGTTATGCGCCACACATAATTGTGCATATGGTGCTCTATACTTTTCTAGGATCAGCAGAACAGCAAGTTTGCTCAGACCAGCATCACCACAAATACAAGTAATGCGTTGTGCTCTGACATTATGATGACTAGGGTGTCACTAGGAACTGTTCAGCTTCATTTTAAACTTACAGGATCACTTCATGCATGTGGTTCCTTGTTGATTGAAATTATATGTGGTGCATGACGGGATATGGAGGTGCTCTGATCTCGGGCACTGTGCAGTTTATGACAATTTAAATACATTACCATGGCTTCAAAGCCTGCACATCATCAGCCCTCCACCTAACTACTTAAACTCATCTCCTATCAACATTGATCTTCTTTCTGTTATTCGAGCTGTATCAGCCCTGTATTTATTCTTTGTACACCTAAGTATTCCTACTCGGGGGCCTTCACACTTGTTCCTTTTGTTTAGCATTCTCTCCTGGATTATCTCACAGTCAGATTCCTCTTTTATTGCAGTCTCAGCTCAAATGGCAGTTTCTTAATGCGATCTTCCCAGAACACCCAATCAAATATAGCCCCCCTGCCCCACCAATATAAGTGCTTTCCCATTACATCCCACCGTTTTATTGTTTTATTGGAAACTGGTACAGTCTAAAATAATATTGCCTATTTATTATTTCCTGGACTCATTCTCTTCTTCTTACCACTAGAATTTAAATCTCCTGAGAACTAAAGCCTGAAGTTCACAGAATGTAGGAAAGTGTTTGGCATGTGCTCAACACGCATCAGCTTGAGAAGTAAATGTTGTAGTGTGTGTAGACATTAGCAAACTCCTATAGTGAAACTGGCATCTTGATTTTTCCTTGATTCCCATCCATTATTTACAACTGCATTTTCTTTGGAAAAATATACTCTAAGGTTCTTCAAAAATTATAAAAAAGATCTGTTGAAGTGTAACTCACTTATGCATTGCAGCAATTTTACAGTTTATGAACAGAACAGAACCGTTTGGGTAAGAAGATATTTGGAAATGGAACTCCCCCCAATTGATTGACTACACGAATTCAATCTTTTGTAAAGTAAATGGATTTAATTATGTCAGGGTACTGAAAAAGCAGCAGTTTGGGAACAAGGCCCCTATATCTCCAAATATCTTATCCGATGCTATTTACTGATGTATCATTTACTTGGAAGTTGGAAATGATACGAATGTCTGTGATTCCAAATAACCTGGGGGAGTTCAACACCATTTTATTGCATCAGAAAAGAAAAAACAGAATGTGATAATTGGCCAAGGCACCTGAGAACATAACTGGAGGCAACTACACCTGAATGGTTGATGTGCCCTACTGCTGGTAAATACTGAATGTGAACGGCTTAGAAGACTGTTTATGCAGTTCTGATGTTGGGTCCAATCCTTTAAAAGTGATACTGGGGTGTCTTCTCAGCACTGTAACACTGGTATCTAGCAAATCACTGTCTTTGTTTTTGTCATGCCATTTAAAAAGTAAACTATTTAATCACAGTAAAAACAATAGGGCAGGGAATAATCCTGGAAATGTATAGTTCTGCACTGGGTTTTGATGATTTGGTTATGTGGAAGCTGAGTGAATAGTTTTAGTTAGCATTTTTTAGTCCTTACAGGGTGGTTGGAGCTGAGTATGACCTGGACGAGGTCTCACTGTAGAGCTGGTATTGCTAAAGCAGGGCAGGCCTATAAGTCACAGGCAGGAGTATAAATAAGTTTGTGTACTGTACAAGATTGTAAAGACCCATTGGTACTGTCCACGTGACTGCATGACTTACAAGAAGAGATTTCAGGGAGATTTCTGGGGGTTTGTCTTTTCTGTTAACCCCCAGGTGCCTATTTCTTCATTACTTTCTCTACTTCCTTTGCATTTTTTTTATTCAGGTATCCTCTTTTTGGAAACCAAGTAGAATTGTCAGAATATCTGTTTACTGAAAGCAAAAAGACCTTTATCACTCCCAGAGACTTCAATTTAGACTACCACTGGCAAGCAGTACTTTTATTTATAAAATTTGTATAAAGTAAGAAAAAAATCCCTAGCTGAATGGACTTTCCATGTTTAAATTTTGATGATGAAAATGTGCCCTTCCTCTTAGCATAGGAATACTGAGATGATCATCTAATGCAGATAAAAAGTTGATTTAGCTTACAGCTTTGGAAGTTCTGATCCTCAATTGGTTAGCCGCACTGCTTTTGGGCCTGTGGTGCAGCAGCATATCATGGCAGGAGAACATGACACAGCAGTGAACCTCAGGAGTGGGATACGAAGGAGAGGAAGGAGAGGCTGGGTTCCAGAGATCCCCTTCAGAAACACTCCAGATCAAAGCTTCACTCCACTCCTTCCTTCACAGCTTCCAAATCATCCTAACAGCACCACAGGCTGGGGGCCACTCGAACACATGGACCTTTTGGGGGTCTTGGGGGCACAGCAGTAAACAAGATAGCCCATAAGATGTCAAACTATCATTTAATATAAGTCAGTTCTCCCCTTTGCTTTTGTATCACTATCTCAGTATGTAGGATCAGGGGCTTTCATTTGTTCATGTTTTGAAGTGATGGAAAACATGGACATGGAAAGTGATAAATATTCTTGGACTAGTTTAGTTCATTCGTGTATCATTTAGGAAATTCTAACTATACACACAAGGCCAGCTATGAATATCAAAGCTGATATAAAATAATTATGACTTAAAGTAGATTTTGAGAGAGGAACTAAAGGAAATATATTTTGTTTTGCCTGAAAACAATGGTCCTGCTATTGTCCGTGTGGCTAGGGTTCACTAATACCTAGTCATCCAACATCATTGACTTTGTTATGATTGGTCTTCTAATAGGTGATATTAATATTCAGGGTTTGAATATGCTCGCTATTATTATGAAGAAAAGCCAATGCTGTGACACTAATATCACATTTAATGTGATTTATTATTTTAATTTTCATGATGGTTCTTGATCATTCCATATTTTTAATATTCACTTTTCCAGGTTGTTAGATATTTTTCTAATACATCTGTTTTTGCATCATTTTACCATATACCATCTCTTTGGTGAACAATAATGCACCATTATGCCGTTTTATGAACAGGAACACTTAAAATTCAGAGGTATTAAAGTGATTTACCTGCTTTCTGGAAAGTTCTTCGCTCCCATTTGTGTTTTGGTGCTTTCCTTTCCCCATCTGTTTCTGCTCTCTTTTTGTTCTCTCTCTTTCTCTTGCTCTCTTCTTCTCTTCCTCCTTTATTTTCCTTTTCCTTCTTTTCTTCCTCCATTTCACTTTTCTTTCCTCACTCTTTTTCTTGTCTTTCTTCCAATGTCATAAGAAACATGATTTTCCTTGCATTACAAGAGGCAGCTGTGCCCTGTAAAGTGATGTCTGTTGGGGCAAAGTCAGCTCAATCTGCAGCACACTGGGGCTGCAAAGGGTCAGGAAGGACGAAGCCAGAGGAGATGCTGAGTGAAGAATTCTGAGTGGAGAATCCTGTTACTCAGCCAGGCCTTCTCCTTCTCAGGAAACGAGAGTCCAGGCCCTGAGTTCCTGGACCTCCCATCCCTCCCTGTGGCAGAGATGAATCCTGTGATCCCTGCCATGCACAGGTGGAAGGGAGGCCTTGCCTATTGCCTGCAGATTGAGGACGCCACAGGGCTAATGCTGTAGCCCTGGGATGTTCTTACTGTCAGTGTCTTTTCATGAGAGGACAGTGAGAAGTGTGAGGGAACAAATCGGATAGAGCCAGTGGGGGAACTTGTCCTGCCTAAAGCTAACTCATACTCTTTCTAGATTTCCATTTTTGTGATGTTTCATCTTTTTTTCTTATTTTCATCTGGAATCAAAATGTCAGTTATTGTTGGTTTGTCTGTCTTATCCCTAGTCAGTCTCACACATTTTTTCTTTATTATATCTGAGCAATCTGTCTCTTCCACTGTATCCTGAACCTTTGTTTCCCTCACCTCCCCAAGCATTTTGCCCTCATTATTGAGTTTTCTTCCTTTTGCCTTAAATCTAAATACTTCCCTTCAATTTATTCTTTGTTTGAGACAAGGTCTCATTATGTAGCCCCAGCTGGCCTTGAACTTGTGGCAATCCCCTGCATCTGATCCCTACATATGCTGAGACGACAGGCATGCATCACTACACCTGACTTTTTACCTTCAATTGCATTCCAGAGTCCACTACTATTTTTAATAATCTACTTTGGCTAAATCAGCTTTACTCCAAATACTTTGACGTTTTCTGTTAGATCAGAAGGTTTGAAGGGATGGGAAAGGGATAGCAAAAAAAAATTACTGGCAATCTAATATGGACAGGTACAAATTCCCTATGTTGAATGTGATCATTATGTATGTCAAACATTTATCAATAAAATTCATTTAATAAAGAGTAAAGTGCATATTCCTCCTGTTACACAACAGGGCCGTCTGTAATTGCTGTTGACATCCGAAGTCCTTCTGACCGTCATACTTGAGCGAGCAAGCTTCCCATCATTGTGCTTCCTGCTTACTCCCCCTCTGGGCACTTGCTAGCCATGCTCTCTCTGTGCATCCTACTTCCACACCTCCCTTATTTTGAGTATGTGACTCTCCCTCCTAGCCATCTGTCTATCATGCCAGCACACTTGCTTATGACCTTCTCTTCATGTTTGATGGTAAGGATGAAGAGAAACAACAGAATAGGTTCAAAAAGAA
>NW_004524649.1:10344889-10350314 GCF_000260255.1 Octodon degus | reverse complement strand
GTGGGCTTGGGGTCTGAGATTGCATTTTATTCCTTCTTGTCATTTTGTGTAGCATTGCCTTCTGACCTTTGTTGTAGTGCTTTGGTGCAGTTATAACCTTAGCACCTACTGAAGTTAGGTGCAGATCTACAAAGTTTGAATTTATCCAGTTGTTCCTGGCTTGGGTCTGGCTGCTGTGCTCATTTCCTTCCTGCTGCTGCCCTTGGGAGTGAACCTGTTGTGCCCCTCTGGCAAGATATTCTGATCCTGGACTAGCTGCGTGGTTCTGTCCCTTACTCTCTCTTCAGGGATTGCAGTTGCATGATTTTACCCCAGACGTGTATGCCAGGCCTGAGCTGAGTCTGGAGGGGACAAGGTGGAGTAGGGGGGAGAGTAAGCTCTCCCACACACTCACCAGGCCTGGGCTAGGACTGGATCTGGGGGTTCTTGGAACATGGCAGAAGTTCCTACTCAGTGTGTGGGGTAGGGTGGTACTGTGGAGTGGTGGTGGGGGGTCCCAAAATGGTGGCAGAGGCTCTCACTCACGCTGCGCCTGGGCTTGAACTGTCAGGTCCCGCCAGTGTATGGGAGCCGGAATCTGTCCCACACACTCACCGGGCCTGGGCTAGGACTGCATCTGCTACCTCTTGATTTCTTGTGACCTACTAACTTCTGTTTCTTCCAAAAGAATTGTGATATTTAGAGTGTTAAGTAACAAGAAAAAGTGACTGATCCTGTTTTATGTCTTAAATTATTCCTTTTAACACAATTTGATTAAACCTTGACAGTATTAAAAGCAGATATAAGGTTAGACAAACCAGCCATCATGTGATGTCATTTATCTTTTCCCACTGTAAGTTGTTGGAACAGAATGCTTTTTCCCACATTTGTGCTGCTTTTGAGAATAAGTAATTCATGTTTTAAAAGTCTGCATAAACTCTCATTCATAGAGGATCCCACATGTGGGTTATATTCTGGAACTTTGCTGGATTTCTCTCAACTCTGTAAGCACTTCTAAAGCCACCCAGTTACAGGGTCAGAATTGCCCTTGTTGTCCATACAGCTTATTTGTTATCCATGGTTTGGAAGAACCTGACAGTTCACTATAGTTTGAATTCAAGAGTACACTGCAGCTTGCAGACCCCAACCCCTACAGAGACACAGGTAGAGCAGAATAGACTTTACTAACACTCATTAAGGAACAGTTACTGTATAAATGGTTCCTGCGTCCAAATGCCCCAAAGATATAGCTTGCCTTTTCAATCTCTCACTCCAGATAGGCAAAGCAGGAAGAAGAGAAAGGAAAACAATGATATTCTCATGTTCAGTGATTTTGTTTTACAATAAAATCCTAGAGAAGGCCTCAACTTATTTATCATTGACTATTACCCTTAACACATTTCTGTCCTTCCCACTACATCCATCAAAATGGAATTTTTGGAGAGCAGATTCCAAACATAAGAATGCCAATGGTAAAGGGGGTGACTGAAAAATATGATGAATGTTTAAGTTAAAACAAATTATTGCAGTAAAAGACGCATTTCCATGAACCTCCCTCAAAATACTCTTTCTCATTTGGAACATCCTTATCCCATTGTTTTTGCTACTTTCTGAAGCAGGTCTGAAAGTCCTCTTTTATAAGTGTATCTTTACAAGGTATGATCACAAACGTGGTGACAGCTGCTGCTGAGTGCCACCCAATGGAAAGGAGACTCACAGATACATCAGAGAATGTCCTCAGCTGTCTTGTTCATCACATCTATCATTTTGCAACGTCTAATCATTTCCCAAAGTCAAATGACCACCAAAGGTAAATGTTTTGAATCAAAACATTGATACAACCATGGCAGCTCCACAAAAGACCTGACGGACCACTTCCAAAGCTGATTCAGAAAGCAGGATGGATGAGGGGATAAATGTAAACAGAGAGGGAATATTTTGAGGGACATATGGTGATATGTCTTTTACTGCAACAAACATTTGCCATATATAGTTTTTTAATTATACCTTATACATGTGAAATATGATTCAGTAGTTACAAACAGTGAGCTTCCAACCTTATTTATCTATTTTCCTAACTGTTATTTTTTATACCAAAACAAAAAGTCATTTTTAGTTTTGAAGTATTTTTTTAAATCCTATGATATATTTGCCTATTCACTTGTTTTTCAATTATTTAGCAAAAGTATCAGGACACTTAATCTGTAAAGAATTAGATGGCAAAAATTTTAGTATTTTAGGTTGAAATCCATGCACTTTTACAACTTTCTAAATATTTAGTACCTCAGTCAGTGGGAATGGCTGTGTTCCAATACAGTTGTATTTATTAAGAGCAGTGGGCTGCAGTTTGCTGACCTCTTATTTAACACTTTGAGCAGCTCCTCTGTCTTCAGCACTGTGCTGGATCCAGGGGACAGATTACTAGAGCGGGTACATTCCTTAAATTGCTTACGAGTCAGCATTTCTAGAAGCATGGCTTGACTTTGGCAAAGCTACCTTTGGCATTCCTTCCCTCCCTCTGCTTCCGCTTCCACCAGTGTCTCAGATCTAGGGCTGCCATTTCTTCTGTGCCTTTCAGGGCTTCTGAGGGTCATGTAAGTTCTCCTCCATTCTTCTCCTGTCACAGCTTGCTGGCTCTCTCTTCCTTGTCCTCAGCTAGTCAGAGGACATACTATGATAATGTACATTATGGAGTGAATCACTGGCAGTAGCTTAATTTGCTCATCCTTTAGGAGTGCTCACATTAAAAGAGGGTATTTTAAAAACTATGTATCTGCATATCTCAACTTGTAAAATTCCTGGCAGAAAGCTCAAGGAGCACTTTCTAGCCGGGGAAGTCCTTGACAAGAACTCAATCCTATAGAAGAAGCGACTTCACATTCCCTTCTGTGGCTCATCAAGGTGCTCAACCTCTTCTGAGTCAGTGTCTTTGCAGGCGCTGTCTCAGTACTTTTGAGTTTAGATTTATGTGGAGCTCCCTAATAACACCATGGCACGGGTGCCATTATCAATGTCCTCACTTTGTAGACAAAGAAACTGTAGCTAGAAGCAGCTAGAAAACTTGGTAAAAGTCACACAACTCTTATATAAAGTGACATTTGAAAGTAAGTAGAGTGCAGTCTTAATAGTCTAGCTCTAAAGAAGCAAGTCCTATCTAAATCAGGTACTTCAGCTTTAGGGAATCTATTTTTTTTTTTTTTCTGTACCAGAAGTAGAACCCAGAACCTTGCACTTGCCTGGAGGGAACTATACCACTGAGTTATCTCCCCTGGTCTGAGTGGACTCTTATAAGAAGAAAATTAAAGGTTTTTTAGTATAATCTTATTTTAATAAGGAAACTGAGGTTCAGACAAAGGGATTTGACAAAGTCCCTAGAGGCTGCTGAAAGGAAAATGCTATTCTTAATATTATTTTATTTTATTTTATTTTATTTGTCTCATTTTATAGTACTACACTACCTTTTGATAAAATGGCAATAAAAATAACATGAATTCATTAGCAAATGACACCTTCCTACTGGGACCATAGCCAGTGTGAGTCTACAGTGTATGTGTGATTTTGCTCTTTTGTATTCACACTCATTGCTAATCATGGGCCTGCTAGGGACAGCTCACAGCACCTCATTCAGTAGGTGATTGAGGGTTTCTGAAGAAAACCCACACAAGGTGCTCTGTTGAATGGAGGAGTAGAATAATGCATCCCTTCATTAAAATTTCACATCTAAACACCACTGGCTGCCTGTGCCTTCTTGGAATTTCCCAAAGGGTAGTTGAAAGCCCTGACAAAACATAGTAAAGGCGGAAGATAGCTGCCTGTTTAATAAACAATGTAAGGAATTTCCCAGCTGGATGGTTCCAGGAAAAGCTTTGCCTGAGCACTCTGCTCTCTGAGGGATATTAAAATGAGTTAGAGTAACAACTATAACAATATGTATTGTGCCATGAAAGCAGCCATAACCATAAAGCCTGTGCTGTCCATTGGCCTGTCCTTATACCTCATGTACATTGTAGATTCTGTTTTTGTCGTACTGGGGATAGAACTCAAAACCTTGTGCTTGCCAGGCAGGCGCCTATGCCACTGAGCTATCTCCCTGGCCCTATTCACATGTTCTTGAAATCTGAGAATTGGATGGTTTAAATTGTCATATAGCTAATGGAGATTCACAGCCTCCATGGGCATGGTGTGTTGGGAACTTTGCCTCTCACTATCTTCTCAAGAGGACTGGTTGTAATAAGGATTTAGTCCCAGAGATCTCTTCACCAACTCCACTAGGGAAACATTTGTAAATTATACATCAGATGCCATCTATACAGGTTGATTAGTGAGCTCAGTATAGAAAAAAGGTACAGCTTCCTCCTACAAGAAGTCCACAGACCACTGGTGCTCTCTTTAGTTGAAGAGAGCACCAGTGGGTAAAACATTCTGAGCAACACTTTGTAGTCAAAGCAACAAGAAGCATATTCTGAAAGGGCAGAACTGTGGTGGCAAAAACTGGATGACATTGAAGCTGAACAAGGAGATCAATAAACCAATTGGCGTTTATCCCCTACTGCCTGTTTTTTAATTTATTGAGATTTCTACCCTATTGACTTTTTGATTTATTGAGATTTTAGGGTGATCATTCCTTTTTCTGTGTCATTCAGCCAATGCACTGTCAATCTCTTGATCTCTCCAGAAGAAACTGGGGTATAGAAAGGTCCAGTGATCACAATCACCTTGTTATTGAGTAGATCCTCTCATTTCACTCTGAAGACCGCTTTGTGTGTATTAGCTCTTCCCTGATTGTGGAAAACAGTAAGCTCGGTCTTCTCTTTCAAACAGAAGAGACTCCATTTTGGATCCTAGCCCATTCTAGGTAGCCCTTCCTGAATACTGTGTTACAGAAAATGCTTACTGAGTTCCAATCTCTGGGAGCACAGTTACAAACCCAAGAGAGCTAGTCACAGACCAAGGATTTTCTCTTCTCCACATTCCCCTAATTCTTCTCTCCTTTCCCCTCAGCAGCCCCTCAGATTCCCCTTGTGTTCTTTGACTTAACTAAACATGATCGGGTGGGAGCATCCAAGCCAGCCAGTAGGCAAGAGGTCACTGCTTCTCCTGCAATAACAATGAAAGAAGCAACCTTCTTTCTACTGAACACCTGCTACCTCAAGCTTGAGCCCTTTTACAAAATGAAAATCCTTGTCAAGATTTCTTGGTGTTTGAGGGCTTCATTATCTGCACTGACAAATTGAGTCTGGGGGCTCATTTCCAATATTGTGAAGCAGGTAAGTGAGGGAGAGGTAAGAGAGAGGTGGCAAAGGAGGACTTCTCAAGGATTGTGGCAAAGGAGGAAGAGAGTACTGCTCATTTCTCTTAATGTGATTGTGAGAACATGAGTGACAGGATTTTCTATTAATAGTTGGACCTGAAAGACACATTTTCTTTTTCTTTTTCTTTTTCTTTT
>NW_004524649.1:10342706-10344789 GCF_000260255.1 Octodon degus | reverse complement strand
AAAAGAACATAAGAAAGGGCTAGAGAGATAGCTCAGTAGAATAAGAGCTTGCCTGGCAAATGCAAGGGCCTGACTTCTATCCCCAGTTCCACAAACAAAACAAAACAACATAACGAAGAGTAACTGCAGGTCAGTCAACTCTCCTAATAATGAAACAAAAGTAACTGTAATAGATAATTAGGATGAGAAATATTGCATCATTTATTCTCTGAGCTAAAATTCTTTCAAACTAGAAAAGGAGCCAAATGCTCACAATTTTGAGTCTATTCACATCAGCTTGGAGGCAATACCAGTTGCATATTCCTTCAATAACCAGCTTCTTTCTTTGCTTACCCCCCAGTCTTAGTATACCTCTTGATTCCTTTTTTTTTTCTCTTCACAAAACCAATTTGGGACTTTATTCATTTTTTCCTTAATTTTATTGACAAACAAATAGTGATGAGATAGTTTCAAACCAAATTGGTAGGACAGTTTCAATAATTAACACATTGCATACATTCTTCCTAGTGGTTATTTGCTGTACAAGATGCAGACATGATATCCTATTTACAAACTCTATTAGAACAAATGCCTCTATTCATTAAAAGAATGTAACTATATAACTATCCTAACCATTTTGAATACACAGATACAAAATGGACATTTATCTGTATCCCCTTTTTTGTTTAGTTCCATTATTTGAATATTACAAGTGTGTTAACTCAGCAAAATAGTCTAGAAGAGTCCAGTAGTCTATAATAGTATTGGGAATTCCAATTCACTGGCAATGTCAGAAATTGTTAACCTGAGTCCCCTACAGCTCAACACTTCTTATAATTCGTTTTTATACTTTTCTACTGGATGGTTAAGACCAAGATAAAGCAAGACCTATGCAACAAGAGTTGTAGCTTTGGGGTCTGATAAGGTTAGTGAAATCTGCTCAGGATTTATCTTGAGATCCTGTACCTCAGATTGTAGATCCTTTGTCAGTGTCAGCCATGTGGATGAGTCACAGCCATTGCTTGGCCAATATGCTCTCTGTGAAAGCCTGAGAGAATGTTTTCTCTCCATGTGACTCTACTTAGGCACACTCTACATCACTGATCACTTTCCGCTTTGGCCCAATAATCTTGATCAGAAAATTTTGGACACTACTGAGTTACATGACATTAAAGTACAAGGTCTCATATATCCTGAGTCTTAATTGACCTTGGAAGGCTAGCGCCAAAATGTTGGCTTTCCTTGTGGCCCTCCTTTTTCTCTAATTTTGGTCTGCAAAGTTAGGTTGTTAACCATCCAAAAGAAAAGCTTATTGTTATTACCATGCAACCGAGGCTGTTAAGCTTAAGCTCACTATCTGTCTGAATATCAAACATCTGAGGCATAACATGGAACAGGTATTTTTCAACAAATATTGATATGTTGAACTTTAAGTTACTACAGAATCTGATGAAAAAACATTTAAAAATTAGAATATATTTTTAAAAATAGGCATAAAGAATTATATAATTTTTGTGTTTACACATACGTCCAAAAATCTAACCATATACAACCTTGAAGCAGGACAGTCCCACAACATTCCTCTTCCTATCTCCTGCCTTCATTCACCACCCCCTCATTTTTGAACAATCATCTACCTGAGAGACAGCACAGCAGTAACTGGAATGTCATGACAAGCAGCCAGTATTCAGGAGACCAGAATGACAGGCACTCTAAGCATGAACCTACTATTACAAATTGCCATCTTCAGTGCAGTTGCTTAGTTCACAGGTGAGAGAATATAAAGTTAATCATGGTGAGAATCTTTCCAATTAACTGCTATATTCAAAAATCTTCTGAAGATTGTCAGGATCATTACCTTACCCATCTTCTACATATAACTGTATGGCTTGTCACTGTCATGTTTCCTAGATCTTCTGCTTTCTCTCTCTTAATTAGTTAGTCCTCGAGTTTCTGATTTCCTTTTACTTGAATTATACCTTTCTAATTGTATTTCTTCTTTTGAGTTCTTATAGTAGGGAAACTATGTGATATTTACACATGTGTGTCTGGTTTATTTCACTTATGAGTATATGTTCAAGTGGCATCCACTTCAATATAAAGG
>NW_004524649.1:10329629-10333547 GCF_000260255.1 Octodon degus | reverse complement strand
TGAGTTCAATCCCCGGTACTGAAAAAAAAAAAAAGTTTTTGCAGTGAAAAGGGACTGGTATTGTTAGGTATCACATAGTTACCCTGGGGCCCTGTGAAGATTTTTTATTTCCCCTTAGTGCTGGCACAATGCCAACTCCAAACTAGCAGGTTTCTGTTATGCAGAAAAAAGGAGACTAGATATTAGATAGGTGCCACACACTGTTGCTACAGAGCTTAGTAAGGGCCCATCAGCTTCCTTCTATCCTCCAGAGCAGAGAACTCCCGGCCAACATTCTGGCTGGTCTTGCCCTCGTTATCTTGTCAATGAAAAATAGTTGCTCTACCAACAGATGTGATGGGTGGTGATCTACCACATGATCCATCTTTTGCACACCTGTAGTGTTTCTCCAAAAGGAAAACCAATGAAAATGAAAACAATAAATCCACAAAAATACAATCAAAAAAACTTCAGGATTTAGAAGTCTTACTTTGTGGAGAGCGTATCTGGCATAGAATACCCTTCTCTCAGCTCCATTTCCTTGAAGGTTTCCCAAGAGTTCCTCTTTACCTGCTTGATTACTTCTCTAGCATTTCTCTAATGTTGGAAGTCATTTCCTCTTGTTACATCAGTTATCATGGTTTTAGGATGGCCAGATACAAGCCATCTAATGGAAGGGCTCTTCTTTTCTCTTTGGAGAAGTGTTTGCAGTGAAAAGGGACTGGTAATGGTAACCAGAGAGGTTGTTTCTAAACCAAAGATGGCTCTCTAATGCCACAAAGACCTAGGCCTTGTCACAACCAGCTCTTCTTGTGCTGAGGAAGGGGGACCATGTGGTGATCCCACAGTGCTACCTGCCCTGGAGAGGCATCTGAATCCCGTTCCAGGAGGGGAAAGGAAAACCAAGTTGGAGTCTAGCAACATCCCTGCTTGTGCTGAGCAGCTCTCCTCTCTGCTATGAGAGGGTTTTGCATGGTTTTTGTAGGGGTGAACCTGCAACCAAAGAAGTCACCATGCTAAGTGATGGTGGTAGTGGTCACAGCAGCTCTGGCAGTCTCCCACTCACTGCCCCAAGTATATCTCATTGTAAAGGAAGTCAGCAAGCTGAAAAAAAAATGAGCCTTCCTGTAGCTTATCTGCTCAGTGCTTAGAATGATCCTTTCTTTGCCTCTTAAGTTTGAACAACAGACCTATTTAAACAACTCATGAAGTGGAATAGATTTTCTCACTTAGTTGGTGCATTTAGTGGTGCAGCCACGCCAGCCAATCTCCTGAGCAGGGACCCAGGCACCCATGGAGATGGCTGGTATCTGTGCAGCCTCTGCTTGGCCTGGACTCAGCATGGATGCTTCTTGCTTTCTGGAAAGATGTGCTGATGGCATGCTTAGGTGCTTGACCCTGAGGGAAGTCTCATCTCAGGCTTGAATTATCCTTAGAAGATAGGTCACTGTGTCACAGGAAAGGGCAGCAACTTGGTTCTAGCCCCAGCACCTGGCTATGTGTATCTTATCCAGTAGAAAATTAATACCCAGGTTTGGACTGAACTTGTTCTTGTGAGGGGATTGCATCTGCAGGCCTGGGATATAAAGAAAGAGCAAGGAGATTTCTGAACACAGTTAAATGTTGAGTTAGCTGCAAGTTCCCTGGCTTTGGGTCTTCTTTCCATTATTTTTAGATGCTATTATGTAGGTTGACATTGATTATTCTGTTTTGTCCTGAGTAAAATAAAACATTTGCATGTGAATATGTGAGCATGCTCAGCCAAAGCATGACAATGACTTGGTTTGCAAGAGGGCTAGAGATTTGAAACTACTCTCCAGGTTTTTCTCCACATTCTATCAGCAATAAGAGAATGGTAGAGCATAACTTCAGGACCCTGATCTTTGTTCAGTGTGAAAAGACAGAGCAATGACAGCAATTGAGTAACTAGAAACTTTGGCCTCTACTTGTATTGTTTGTTGTATGTCAAGTCATCTAACAAATCCATCTCTAGGGCTTTGGGCAACAGATCTGGAGAGCTTCCTGTCTTTAAAGGAAGAAAAAACTCTCACCAAAGCAGAATAGCCATCATTCATAGAGGCTTTCATAAAAATTTCTTGATCTGTAACACTTGGTGATGTGACATCCAAGCACATTTATTCCACTAACATAAAATATTACCACTTAGTGGCTAAAATCTGGGGCCAAAAATCCTTGGTGTTATACTAAATCCACCTATTACTCAGTCAATGTATTAGAAAAATTACTTAATACCTCTCTGTTTTATGAATACAAAGATGGGAAATCACAGATTAAGAGGATATCCTTTTCAATTCTTATAAGGTACTTAGAATAGTAATAGGATTATATTGGACACATGCATGAAGAAACGATAAAAATAAACAAAGGCTTGCAGGTTGATTATAGGCAATAATATGGACTTATTAATTGTAGGATTCACCAGGTAGAGTTGAGAGGGGAACAAATGGGACATGGCAGAACAATGCAATTGAAACCAGGAATAGTTTCAATGATAGGTAGTTGAGATCAAGATAAATAACTCAGATTAGGCATCCTGTAAGCCTTAAATTAACATGATTTTGGATGTTATGTCTTACATTTCCTAAATATAATTTATTCATTTTGAGATGGGAAGATTTGCCTGTGCTCAGATGTGAAAATTTCCAAGCTATTTTTCTTTTCTGTATCTTTTATCACCTCCCACTCCTTTGAGGTATTCTCCAGGTCTTGATGACCTCCTTTGACAAGAAAAATGTAGCTCAGGCTCTCAGGAGTGATCAAGCCACACAGACAAAGGAGATCAGTTGCATTTCCTGGGTCAAAGGAGATCAGTTGCATTTCCTGAGATTTCTTCAGTGGGTAGTGGTGGTATGCGAATGCCCCGTAGATAGTCTTCCTTGGAACATGGGGAATGTTCTGTTCAAACAGGAGGATGTTCAGAGGTAAGTGAGCACATGCAAATCCTTTCCTTATTAGCTGCCCACATAGTAAGCATGCTGACCGTCAAGAATTAGAGCTACCATAAATGCACTGAAATTGCTTATTACTCATATAATTGAGAATGATACAAACTTTAAATAATAAAATTATGAAAAATTTCCCTGCTAATGTTTTGGGAGTGTCTCAAATCTGTAAAGGCTGGAGAATTCATAAGGATGGCTGAATATAAAATCTCCCCTTTCATATCTTTGAGATCAAAAATTTTTTCATGGTTATTTCAAAAGGCTCCAAAATTGAAAAGAGTGAATATGTGAGCAGACATGAGGAAGGACGTCCGGCAGAGTGAGCATGGGCCCGTCCTTCTGGGATGAGCTGTCTAGTGAATAGAACAAGCATGAAGAACAGGAAATGCAAAGACAGAGCCGGCATAGTACTGCATGTATGTCCTTCTCTTACGATGTACACTTCATGTACACTAGTGCTGCAAAGGGTATGAATTGATGTTACTGGGTAAGACTTTCCACTTTAATTAGATATCACAGACCATGAAAATTCAGACTAATTCCCTGTGTGTGTGAAGGACATGAGTCATTTAACTATGTTGAGAGTATTGCAAGAGCATTAATAAACTAATGATCCTGTTTTAGTCTGTATTTTGTCACTATACCAAAATACCCAAGTGGATAATTTATGAAGAAAAGAGGTGTTTTTTTGGCTCATGATTCTGGAGGCCAGGATCTAAGATTGGATGGCTGTATTTGATCTTATAGTACTTCATAAGTAGCAGAATTGTAAGGGGAAAGAACATTTGTAGAAGAGCTAAGGTTTAAAGCTAGCTTTGCTTTGTAATAGCCAGTTTTCTCCAGAGCAAACGCACTCCTGCAAGAGAAGCATCCCTCCCTCCTAACAGCCTTGTTGGATTTTAAAGGTCCCATGTCCCAATATCAGGAACACGTCAATCAAATTGCAACACAGGTTTTGGAGGGGTCAAACCACATG
>NW_004524649.1:10321163-10322939 GCF_000260255.1 Octodon degus | reverse complement strand
ACCCTTGTCACCAGAGCTGGAAAGCATTAGGACTGAAAGCTCACCCAGTGGATGCAACACAGAATGAAAGCAAGTCCAAAGTGTTGGTGAACTTCATTTGAACCTGTTATAAAGGAACAAGAAGTGCATATTTATATTCCATGCATATGAACTGCTGTGGTGCCCACAAAAGAATATACAAAGCAGTAGGCCAAGAGGGCATAAGGCAAATTTTTATTCATTAGACACTAATGTCTAGGTATGGCAGATTTGATGGAAACAGGAATTTAGAGATTTCAAGGAGAACCAGCTCTTACCAGACTATTTTAGTGTTTGGAAGCAGTCTAGATAGACGGTAGACACCATTGCTGGCATATACGCTGTTAGAAAAATTCTGTTTCTTTCTTTGTTTGTTTTTGTTTTGAGTGGGAACATCTTGATAAAATTAATTTTTAATTTATTTTCTTTTTATATATTTAGTCAGGGTCTACAAGGTCTCACTACACAGATCAGACTCGTAGTGATCCTTCTGTTTTCAGCCTCCCACACGCTGGGATTACAGGTGCACACCACCATGCCCAGTCTCAATCACTGTTTCAGTGCACGCTGGGGACAGGGCCAGCATGGCTTGTGGTGTTGGGAATCGAACCCCGGGCCATATGCTCTGCCTAAGCAGGTGCGTTAGTTGGCTAAGCTATCTGGCCAGCCCCCATCTTGCTAAAATTTATTAAGAGGATTTTTGTTTTATACAGGATATATTTAATTCATTTAATTTGCTCTTTACTTAATGCAATTTTTATTTTGTATGTCTCATACTTAATAGCATCTAATTGGCAAATCTGTTTTTAATGCTATTGCGGTATGTAGACAATAGTATACATTATTTTAAAGTAATTAATAAACTATCAGGCTTCAACAGATGATTAGGAAACCATCATTCTTTAAATGTTAAGAAAGTCTATACTAGGGAACATGATATATGTGGTAATGTAGTAGAACCAAGCATGTAGCTGCTAATATGTTTGTTTTCATCTGCTCCATATTCTGATCCAAGAAGTTAACTTGATGTGCCCCATCTGTTGTCTAAGAGCTTCTTCTCCACCAGCTTGTATAATTTGGATTCTTAAAGGTTTGTGCCATTGAATGACCATGCCTGTTGTCTGCCAGCTTCTCTACATTCCTTTCACTGACTGAGGACTTTGGCCTAAGACCCATTGGCTTTCAGTCCTTGCTGTCTGCCTGGATGCTTCAATCTTCCCATGTGCACCTTCATCCCAGCAGCATCACCTGTTCTCCTATCATTATGTCTGTACAGACTTCAGGTGTGCTTTCAAAAGACATAAGCTCTGCTAAGATACACATCCATAACACATTAATATGAATGGATACACAGTCACAATTCCATTTCTCCAGTTGTCTTGTCTGTTTCCAATGTTGGTTTAAATAAGATCTAAATAGTCTATAATGTTATATGTAGTTGGCATGGTATTTAAGTTAGTCCCTTTCTCAAAATCTTTCCTTCCTTCTCCCTTCCTTCCTTCCTTCCTTCCTTCCTTCCTTCCTTCCTTTGTTTTTTCCTTCCATTCTTCCCTCCTTCCCTCTTACCTTCCTCCCTCCCTCCCTTCCTTCTTCCTTCCCTCCCTCCCTCCCTCTCTCCTTCCCTCCCTTTCTTCTAGTGCCAAGGATTGAACCCAGGATCTCAAACATGCTAAGCAAGTGCTATACCATTGAGCTATATCCCCAGTCCTTTTTGAATTTATTTTGAGACCGACTCACAAAACTGCCCAGACTGGGCTC
>NW_004524649.1:10319099-10320838 GCF_000260255.1 Octodon degus | reverse complement strand
CTGGCATGTGGTGCTGGGGGATTGAACCGCGGTCCCTGATGCCTTGCTAAGCTTGTTCTAAGTAGGTGCTTTAGACCACTGAGCCATCTCACCAGCCTATTAATATGTTTTAAAGGTAGTCTTAATCCATCTTTTATCTCAATCTCTTTTATTTTTTCTTACAGTTTATTTGAACAAATCACATTGTTCTATAGAACATCTCATATTTGAGATTTTGTTCATGACATCCTTACTGTCACTTAGCATTACTCTGTGCCCTCTCTATTTCCTATAGATGATAGCTGTAGACAAATTGAAACAAAGGTAACAGATGACAAAAGCCCTCACACACAAATATCCATAATGTTATACACGGGTATATGCTAATACATAAACATATATGCGTCATTACACACATCATTTTTAATAGTTATAAAAATGTGATAATTCCATTGTTACATCTCCACTTACTAATTGCAATAATACTAATTTTAAAATAAAATAAAATAAAAACAGAAAAGGCAGGAAAAGTATCTCATATTGCTTATTTGTTTACTAATTTTTGATATGAGTTTAGCTCCTCAGTATTTCCCAAAGGTGACCAATAAGTTCATTTTTACATGCCTTTAAGAAATGCACACATGGCTTTGAACTTATTTGGCATGTTGCTATCCATTATATCTATTTACTGTAACAGTACGCCACTTTTGCCATCATTATTCATGAAGAGCCTGCTCAAGTTGGTTCTTGAGTCTTAGGTATGATAATAATTTTCGATAGCTTTCTTGCTTTCTGTTGTGACAAGATATTGGAAGATGATCTTGTACATTTTTTCCCAGATCTGAAATCAGCCATTTCTCGAGGAGTGTAGAAACATAGATAATTTCAGATAGGAAATATAGCTGGCTATGCTACTAATCCAGCAGTGTAACAAACATTTACCAAAGCATCAAGAGTAAGTTTGACCAATTATCTGAGTACAGTGGAATGTCCCAGTAGTCACATAAAATTAACCGTCACAAAGAGACAAAGTGCAAATGGAGAATAGGCATGAGGGAATGTTCCTCAAAAGTTTAATATATGATCCAACAAATTTGCTCCTGCAGGTTACCAGGAAATTTGAAAGTAGCTATGCAACCTGAATGCCCATCAACTGAGGAATGGATCAAAAAGATATGGTAGTTTTACACAATGCATTATTATTCAGCTACAATGAAAGATAAATTTGAGACTTTTGCAGATAAATAGATGCAGCTAGAGATTATATTGGTAAATGAAATAAATCAGATTCACATAAGCAGAAGTCATATTATCTCGCTAGTGTGAGAACCCATAAAAGTAATTAAAATCTGAAAGGTACAATAGATACTATGAAAGGGAAGAATTTGCTCAATGGGAAGGAAAGGCTGGGACGAGGAAAGGACAAATGAAAGAAGAGGAAAGGATACATTTATGTAGATATGCAGGACAGTTTGGATAATTATACAGTCAATTTCTTCTGGTTTTTTTGAAAGGAGAAGTTAATGCTTAAATTTTTTTTCTTTGTATTTTTTTCTTTGAATTTCTTACAATATTTTTGCTATTGTTTCGCTTTTTCCCTTGAACCAATCTTGCATGTTTGTATCTGATAACCTGAACAACCAATTTGAAAATAACATCATGCAATAGAAAAACCATTGTTGAATTCCTATTTGTTTTAGTGACATTTTGTTTTGTTTTTATTAATTTTATTGAGAAACAAATAGCAAGTTTCAAAACTG
>NW_004524649.1:10296983-10318909 GCF_000260255.1 Octodon degus | reverse complement strand
TATCCCCTTTTTTTGTTTAGTTTTGTCAGAGATGGGTATTCCATTGTCATTTAAATATTGTAGGTGTGTGAATTCAGCAAAATAATCTAATATAGTCCAGCAATCCATCATGTAGTGGGTTATCTGTAAGACTGGCAGTGTATCATTTATAATGCTGATTTTTTTCTATCACTATTATGTATTCTTTAAAAAAATAAAAAAGAAAATAATTGTTACTTAAAAACCTGTATACAAATATTCATAGCACTGTTATTTCAAACAGCTAAACATGAAAGTAAATCAACTATCTATCAGTTTGTGAATAAACAGAATATACTTATGATGGCATATTAGTCAGCTATAAAATTGAATGATACATGCTGGAATATGAATGAATCTTCAAAATACTGTTCTAAGTGTAAAAATTGCAGATACAAAAGTCCAACTATTATATGACTGCATTTCTATAACATGTCCCCCAATAGCCTAATCCATAGACACATACAGTAAATTAATGGTTGTCAGGGGCTGGGCCTGAGGGAACTGGGGAGTGACTGCTAATAGACATGAAGTTTCCTTCTGGAGTCAGGATAGTGTTATGGAATTAGACAATATTGATAGCTGCACATCTTTGTGAATGTTCAAAGACCCACTAAATTTTTCACTTTAACATAACTAAGATGGTGAACTTTGTGGTATGAATTGTATGGCATTGAAATTTATTGTATCAAAGAAAGAGACTGATTGAGTCAATCATGGTAGTAAATTTGGAAAAGACCAAATAAATAAGACTTTGTCTCCCCACCCTCAACATCTCAACCTGCACAAAGAAGACTCAGCTCAAACCAATACACTAGGATGGGGCAGCCTCCTGGAGCAATAGAAAGTTGCTCTCAGACAAGGAGCTGAGTGTGGTAAAAGCCAACATGCCAAGGGAAGTTTTTCTAATCTATCTTTTCCTTGTTTCTCTTGGAGACTGAGATTTAGCTCTGTTCAGGCCCCAACCTAGAGATTTGGTACTAGGATTCCCATCCCTGGGAATGCTATTCCCCTACATTCTCATCTAGTAAATTCTTCCTTATGTCATAGATTTTGGGTCTCGTTTCATTTCCTCAGAGCAACGTCAAATCAGTGACTATAGGCCTTTTGTCTTGAATTCTGCTTCTCAACAGCTCTTACAGGTATACTTTCATACAGTGTGAGTCTTTCACTCAGTTATCTTTTCCTGAGAGATTTTGAAGTTGTAAAGGGTAGGTGCCTTGAATACTGTCCATTAAAAAGTGTCAGAATTTCTTAGCATTTTGTCATAGTAATGTTCAGTGAATCTATGATGAGTAGTGGACTGAGTCCCTAGACAGAGAGGTCTACTGAGTGTTTAGACAGCCCCTCACCCAAAATACATGGAGTTTATGGTTCCACAGAGGAATAGTTTATTTCCTCTGGCTTTGGGAAGTGTGTTCACTGGTGCATCCTTCCTTCTCTAGGTTGTAAGCATTTGATCATCTTATCCTTATGGGAACCCAGTGAGGTAGTTTGATGCAGTTGTCTGTGACATTCAAATCATTGCAATTAAATATAAGGATAAGATGATTGAATAATAAATGCAAGTGTCCAGCATTGTTTTATTAGGCTGTTAGGTCATGTCCAGTTTGCTCACACAAATACTTCATCATATCCTGCTGCCAGGTCTATAAATGTCAAATAGTAGCAACCCCTGACCTCCGGACTCAAAGCTAAGCATGCTGCCAAATAAGCCTCACTGACATTTTAATAAGAGAATCTTTAACATGGATCAATTATCTTCTAATAATATATTTTTCTTTTTATTAGAGTCCTTGGGGGAATATCTTGACTTGTGAAATGTTATCTTACAGAGTAATAAAGTAAAACTTGGCTATATTCTTTAATTAAAGAAAGATTGAGAAGTTTTGCTGAACGTATTTTCTAAATGTCTTTGGTTTGAGTGTAAATGGCAGACATGTATCATTTTGCATTTATGCCATGCATTTACCATCTTGACAACTGAACTCCAAAAAGAGTCTGATTGCTAATGGAACATTTTGGAGAGGGCAAGCAAATTGTCCAGAATAAACAAAGCCTCTGTTTATTTTTAATCGATAGCAGCTGAGTACGGGGAGGTGTTGCTAGCTCAAGGCACAGAGCAAGCTCATTAAGTATACTGGGCCTCCTATAAATCATGGGATGTGTCGAATCTTGAATTCAACTGAACAAGAGAATAGTTCAGGATTCTTCCCCTGCACCAGGCTGAAGCAGAGACTATGTTGGCACACACACCAGTGGAGGGAGACTGGGTAAGGCTGTTTTTTCCCTTAGTAACTTCTGAGATTGCACAGTTACCACCTACGTGGTTTACGTGTGCAGAGGTCAGTGAAGGAGCCCAGAAACCTGGATCTAGGTCCTGGCTCTGAGTTCTGGCTCCTGTACTATCATACCTGGCCACGTGTAGCAGATGCTGGCTAGCTGGCCATGCCTTAACCTTCACCTCAATCTCCCCAGGATGTTACCATCCAGACACTCTGTTTCAGGGCCTGCAGGCTTTTCTGGCTGAAGTTGTGCCTGAATCAAGTCTAGGCAGCTCAGACACAGAGTTCCCCAATTAAGGGTGGAAGTCAGTGAATAAATACACTTTCCAAATCACTCCTCAGTGGGAAAGTTGCCCTTATACAGTTCCTAAGAATACCCCGCACATTGGTTGCCTACTCTGGCCTTTCCCCCTCTTACCTGTCTCCTCCTTCGTTATAGTGCTTCCTGGAATCAGCTTTCCAAAATCCTCATCTCAGTGCCTGCTTTTGGAAGGCCATAGCTGAGGAACTATGAAATTGTGGTCCCTTTTCTCCTAAGGTAGCTTTAAGGAGGTTAGTGGTTAGAAAGTGGGTGCACCACTTTCTATGAAGGGTGCTATGACAGTAACTGCCTGCTCAAGTCCTGAAAGGCATTCTCTAGGAAGCAATGTTTGTGTGTCTCAGTTTCCTCATCTGTCAAATGGAGCCAATAATAAGATCACATATGTTATGGGCTTGTTCTGAGAATTAAATCAGCAAATATTCAGCCTACCATATCTGCAGGTTCCACATCCGTGGGTTCACGGCTGACTGAATATATGTGGGAGAGTGTCTCTACTGAACATGTACAACTTTTTTCTCATCATTATTCCCCTATCAATGCCATCCAACAACAATTTATGTAGTGTTTACATTGTGTTAGGTCCTGTAAGTAACCTGTAGATGACGGAAAATACATGAGAGGATTGGGGCCAAATACAAATACCATCGCATTTTGTATAAGGGAGTTGCAATGCATGAAATGTATTCTAGGGAGATCTTGGGTCCAATCCCCCACAGATTCTGAGGGACAAGTGCACATTTAGTACTTTGTGAAACCTGCTGATTATTTGTTAAGTACTCAGTAAGGATCACCTGTGCCTGTTAGACTCCTGGAACATACACGTTAGCTAGTATGAACTTTGCTTTTTCCATACCAGGACCAGACAGACATGAGATGACTTCCATAGCCACACAGCTAACTAGTTAAAGCAAGATTCAAAGATCTTCCAACCTAGTACCTGATTTTTTTAAAAATACCTTTCTAAGTGATGCAAAGCATGACACGTACAGGTATGATATAAGATGTCAAGGTTCCTATTAATATGAAGGTTCCTATTAATATGAAGCCAAAAAATTTCTTTAGATGAATAAAAAGAAAGTTGACACTGCAATGCCCTGGGTAAAATATCCTCTTGGAGAGTGTGTGGCTTAGACACTATTTGCCTCCTGTGTGGAGCCCTTTATAAACCTTGGCTTAACCTCGCAGCACTCCGGATGGCAGGTTCTGGCTGAGCAGAGAGGAACTCCTTAGTGTATTTGACAGCATTTATCTGATTATAACTCACAGCCTTAGTAGTGTTCACTTGCTTATGGAGGTTTTACTAGAGCTCATAAAGTCCAAGTACACGTCTCAGTAACAGTCCTTTCCTCAACAAGATCTTGCTTTCTTTTTTCTCCACGGTTCCTTCCTTACAAGTCACATCTTCTCTTCTTACTTCTGACCTTAAACAATGAAGGGGCAAGGCATTTGAAGATTCCAAAAGAAGCGAATTGGAGCAAAATCTTCACTAAATACAAGCTCTCCCTTCCGCTCAGACACTGAGATCAGTGGAACAGAATCACATTAAAGATGACCCTCTGGCCTGGACCCTCCAGAGATGGCATCTTGCAGCAACAGCGAGTGTGCTGCTGTACAAATTCAAAGAATAGTGCTGAAAAAAGAGAGCTCTGTGATGCCCCGACTTGTAAATATTTGTGCGAGAGTCGTGTTTCTATTTATCTTGGAGTATGCCTGCCTGGCAAAGGAAATCTGGAGAGAATCTCTTTAAAAGGGGAAATGCGTTAGTTTGTGGAAATGGGCTCATTTTGTGTATCCTGCTTCAGGGAAAGCTCTTTGGTTTCCCAGTAACTGGTTGCCAATGGATCGTCAAGTTGTGGATTTGTATTCTTTTGCTTCAGTTTGAAGAGGACCAAGAATAATGCACTGAGGGGCCTCTTCTTTACCTTTTCTTATCTACTACCAATAATGAAAACTATGACAAAATCCTTTATTAGTAGTTGTGTTATTATTACTTTAATGGTCCCGTGGTAGCCAGTTCTGGATAAACATAAACAAGCTGCATACAAATGGACAATCTGTGAAGCTTTGTATCATAAAAATAACCTCTACTCAGAACCAAATGGTGCATGATCCACATGCTAAAGCTCTCCCTTATCATTTTTATTGTTAAATTACAATGATTGAGCATCAGTCTTACTTAAGATTTTGCTTCTCTGTTTTCTAGCCTTTATTTTTTTTTATGTACTAACCTGCAGAACTAAATTTTATTTTGCAATGCATCTTTCCTCTTGAATAGTGGTTAGATGAAGTCCCAGGAATTATAGTGCTGTATTTTGTAATTCTCCCAAGCAGGAGAACCAGAGCAAAGAGGAGGAATGCAAAAAGAGCAATTAAGAGAAAGAGCTATTAGGCATTAATTCTGCAGAATTAAGATGGTTTAGAACATTTTCTTGATAAGGAACTTCTATGAGCACAAAGCTGATTTCCCTGTAATAGGGCACAAAGTCGGGATGTCTTTATGAAGCTGATTTGGAAAACGCTAGGAGGCACTGACAGGAAAATGGGGACATGGAAAGGTGGGAAGATAGTAGAGGCACATGACTGGACTGCTTGCTGGGGGTGACTCAGTACCACTTGGACCTCTGATAACCTGTGTGGACACACCTTGGAGTTGCTATCACCTTCCCTTTGTCACTCATCCATGGTCAAAAGTCACATGGGCTTGTGTGAGAAGGTACTGGTGTGCTAGGAGCAGTGAGCCTCAAGGGGCCATGGGTGGAAACATCAGCAGAACTGATTATGCTTCCAGATTAGAGCAGCAACAAAGATTGGCTGGGCTAAATAAACAACTCCAGGGGCCTGCCAAATAGCTCAGTGGGTTAAAATGCCTGCAAGCAGGTGCAGGGACCTCAGGTTTGAGCCCTGGACTTGCCATGTGGGCTCTGCCCCCCAGAGGGCAATGAGAGGGCAATTGAGACTGGGCGCGGTAGCGCACACCTGAATCCCAGCTCTTGGGAGGCTGTAAACAGGCAGATCACTATGAGTCTGATCTAGTAGTGAGAACTGAACACCCTGTAGACCCTTCCCTAAAATATAAATAAATAAATAAATAAATAAACAAATCCAGTGCAGCTTCAGACCTGGAATATTATATTGGCGGCTGACATCAGTCCCATGTGTCTCTTGGTCAGGGTGAGTTCCTTTTTTTTCTTTTTTTCTATTTTTAAATTCTTCTTTCCTTCTACCTTCTCTGTAAAGTTTTATTTTTTTTGAGAATTGATAAACATGATTGGGAAATAACACAAAAATATTTTATCTGACATGGATGAATATAATGGAAGAGAAATTTTTAGTTGAACAAGAGCCCTATCCATCCCCTATCCAACCCAGAACTATTGAACTGATTTAACTCTCTAGTACTTACTGCTGTCAAATAGATCTTAAAATAACAGCAATAACATCCAAAATCCTGGCATTCTGAGCTCATAGCACAGTTTGTAACTAGAATGCAAAGGAAAAAATAATTGTCTCCTATTGTTAATTTTTTCTTTCTTTCTTTCTTTCTTTCTTTCTTTCTTTCTTTCTTTCTTTCTTTTTTTTTGTGTGTGTGTGTGCATGCAGGATCTCACTACACAGTTTAGATTTTGTAGTGATCCTCCTGTTTCCAGCTTCCCTGGTACTGGGGTTGCAGGCTGGTACCACCATGCCTGGACTCCATTGCTAGCTAAGCACACCCCCAGGGATGGGGCCAGCACAGCATGGGGTGCCAGGCATCGAACCCTGGCCACCGTGCTTGCCTAAGAAAACATTGAGTCTGCTGAGCTATTTCTCCAGTCCTTGTCTCCTATTTTTAATGAGTTATCATTTTGTGTATATTTGGGAAATATCAGTGATCTTGTGCCTGCTGCTGTCTGTCTCTCTGACATGCTGCTCTTCCTTTGTTGTCACCTTACTCCCCTACACTTCCACCAACAGCCAAGCCTGATGAGCAAATACTATCCTCTGGTAAGGATGAAAATGAATAGAAGTGAAAATTCTACTGATTACTCTCAGCTGTGTCACACTGGATGTTTATACTGTAAGGAGTTCTCAGACTGAACTATGCCACATTAACAGCTATCACCAAGTAGCCACAAAAATAGTCACCCAGTTTCATCTCCCTCTAGAATTAAAATTATTTATGTTCCTCCCTCTAGAATCACTCTTAGAAGTAAGTACCATACAAAAGAGGCTCATTGTGAGAAGCCAAATGTCTCTACCAATCAGGCCATAGAGTTGTTCATTCACAATGTGACTGTGGGAAAAGAAAGAGATGTGGACCTCAGTTTGATTCCCAAAGTCTTAGGTGGCTGAATTTACTGGTGGTTCTAGATTCTTGTACATTCCTCATATGAGGACAGTGGTGTCCCCACAATCTCTGTAGAAGACCACATGTCTGGAACACCATTAATTTTACCACTAATGATTTATTTCTTACATTGCATTTGTTTATTAATGTACCTGTGCCATTCAAGACAGTTAAAATAGCTATCTTTGAAGGTAACAGGTTAGGATACTTCATATTAATTAATTGCTTGTAGGATATGTACCTATACATAGGAACACTCAGATATTTAAAACTAAATTACAGATGGACAATATTCTAAGACAAACACTTTAACAATCCAAGAGTTGCTTTTCCTGGCAATGTATTACACTAACTTGAAATTTCCTATTGTTCTAAGTCCTAAGTTATAGAAAAGAGAATTTTAATATTTTGCACATATAAGAGCATAGTCTAGGAATTTTCCAAAATTCATCTTATCTAATAATGCAAAAGATTTTAAATTTTGAAAAGCCTGCTCCTCATCTCCTTCTCTCATTCTTCTTTTAAGGTAGAGTTTCTAAGTCTGTAGCCTGGTATGGAGACAAAATTAAACTTCACAAATACTTGAAAGCTACATTTTATCCTACATGTTAAACCATGACTGAATTAATTTGTATAAATATTATTTCTATTAATATTATAGAAAGCCTGTCATATGACATTTATCCTAGTTGGTTTGATGTTAAGATTGTACCCAAATTACTTAAGTACATGCCATGGAATGTCAAAAAGTTGTGATCCTTATATGCTTTCACTACCAATGAGTTTACAGACTCTGTATGGAGTTTGGATAAATTTAGGGTGCAATGGGAAACAGTGTTTCTTTCTAGATCATTATTTTATTTTCAACCCATAAATCCTCCCTGCCACTCTGAGAAGATAAATCCTCATCTTCAGAGTTCCAGGCACAGATGGATGAATCCTGGGTGCTGTGTGGAACCTTGTACATGAGTGTTGGAAGTGGCCCCCCTCCAGATAAGTTTGCATTTACATCTCTTGATGCAGCTGTGGCTGCATAGATGTTCTCATTGCTCCTGATTCCTTGCCCCTGCCTTTTCCATAGCTATTCATGCTTGCTATCTAGTGAGTGATGAAGGAAACTTACAAACTTCGGATGCTAAATCAATGGTAATTATTTTTCCAAAAGGTGCAAGTGCCCCTGGAAAAAAGTATTGTAAATACTCTTGCTTGTTCTTAGCAGTTGGAGCCTCAAAACACCCTATAATTTTGTTTTGCTAATGAGACACATGAGGACCTGATGAGCAGAGGGTAAGCTAGTTCCAAGGAATTTAATTTTGCTCATGTATTATTAAAAAAAAAATAAGCTGGTGTAATATTACATGCCTCCCTTACCTTGGCAATGTGTCTCACCTGACAGAGCTCCCTAAGAAAATATTAGTGAAAATAAACCAGTTGCCACCACAACTAGGAAATTAACTGAGTGCTCTACAGATGGAGAATTGGATATTGCCTGCCAGTTGATGGGCAGCATATTTCAAATCATGTGGAAATCAATATTGAGTAGATTATCTCCAAAATTATCAGGCCCAAGAGTGGTCATTACCATAGGTGAATTATAAATTAAAGAATTCCTTCTTTCTTTCTCTACTTATCATTCCTATAAATATTTGCTAAGCATCTAGTAGGTGCTACATACTTTTTAATGATTGAGGTATACTCCAATGAGCCCATTTGTTCAGATGAGACATCTAGAAACTTCCTGAGAATCATTTTTGGTTTATTGGACTATAGCTTCTTTGGAATATGGACATCATTGTATCTATAAATATAATTTTTAATAGATTCTAAGGGTTGTCACTTCAAAGCAGATTATAAGAAGAGAAAAGGCTAAGAAGTGAATAATATCTATCCTACTTCATAGAGATATTTTACTATCTTTTATGTGTTGCCTTTTGACTATGCCATTTCTTGTCAATCAGTTACAAGTAGCAAATAAGACATAGGCACTAACTGGACAGCCAGCCAGCACCCTATAAGCTAAAGATGAGTCTTATCTAAGATGATTTCCATGTTGATTGATTTATTTAGATACTTGAGTCTATTTTCCAGAGTTGGACCAGGTTCTGTTTTCTACTCAGAAAGATAAAAACTAAAAGAAAGTAAAATAATGTCAATTATGTGGAATCTCAGCACAGAACATGGCACCATCTAAATTATTCAGACTCTTCAGAGAAAAATTTCAGGCTTCTTAAAGCCAGAAAATGGCCCCAGTGAGATTCCCCAATGATCCATCCAGTCTTCTGGGAAGCATAGGAATTATTATGTCTAATGACTTTGCCAGTGGTTCTGGCCTATGTAATTAAGATCTAAATATAACTCTATGTTCCTTCTATAACTAAATTTCTTATCTGGACAAATGACCCATTTATGAAAGCTCATAAAACAGCATAGGCAAGTCATTAGCATACTTAAAATCTCTCTAGTAAAATCTAACCAAGGAGGGCCATGTATATGTTGCTAATAATTTTCCAAAATTATTCCTCCCCATAAATAACTAGAAAATACCGAATATTATTATTCAAAAGAATAAAAATAGAATAGAGATCTATAATTACAAATAAGCGCATTTTCTGGTATTCATTTAGCAAAAGCATTTTCATTTTCTTCTGCCATTTCAGTTCCTGGATATGAATAGCGTAGTCGCCATCACATCAACATAATCTTGCAAGTTTGTGCCTTAGCTGCAGAATGCAAAATGTCATGGCATTTCTTTAAAGACTATGAAACGTTATTTTTGGCAAATTTAGACCATATCAAAGGTGAATGAAAAGCAGAGTGGAGAAGGCAGTCCTGGAAGGACTGAAGTGACCAGACTATGAGAAACAAAGAAGACAGAAACGCTTGTCTTTTGTTCAACCTTATTATTTTTGGAAGTTACATATTAGGAGAGTCAATCCTATGAGACAGGATGGCCCAATGTGCTGCAGTGATGATGCCTTCAAATACCTTTAAATCAAAACAAGGAAAACACGGTAGTAGATGTAGATGATAAGGAAATAAGAGCTCCACGTAGTTAAACACAGTACAAGGAAGAAAAGTTGCTCATGAGGATTCTGTTTGTGCTGAGAGTTCAAAGAATCTTTAAAGAGTTTCTTTAAAAGTATTAGTTGCCCAGTGATCATAAAGATAAATATATTTTGGGAAGCCTACTAGATCACTGGATCATCTTCTTTCAAGTAGAAGTGATTCTTAGAAAATATTTCACAGGACCTTTTTCTCAATCCAAGAAAATCTACTTAGAAGGATAATAATAAGGAACACCAGTTTTTGCCTTAGTCAAAAAACAAAAACAAATGACTGTGTGTGCACACGTTACAGTATGAACATGCTACCCTGTGAGGAAGTCAAGCAGTCAGTCCTCACAACGTAGCATGTTCGTTCTGTAATGTTTGTACACATAAGTGGTTTCTGCCAGGCAAGGAACCAGGTCAAATATCCACTTAATATGGTCATTGGAGACTTCACTGAGGAAAAGCCAGATGAACCCTCACTTGAAGTTATGCACAGTGTTGGATTTTTTGAATATTTATTATTTAGCAAGATGCTGAGATGATTGTATACACAAAAGTTTGAAAAGCACTAGGTGGTGACACTCCCTATTCACTACACCTGTAGAGATTTAGGTGGAGCTTTAGAGAGCTTCATCTAAGACAGAGGTATGGGGAGCCATGGATGGTGCATGAATAGTTAGAATAAATAACCAGGGGAAGAAGTTTCAAGTCTGAGATATCTGGACTTCTAGTAGGTCACTGAGACCATGTTGACTGTAATGTGAAGTGTGGCCAATGGAACGCTTTGCAGCCAGTACAGCTGCATATGAGCTAGGCATCCCAGGAATTAAAGTAGATTCAGAAAGAAGCACATTTTTTTTTTGGGGGGGGGGAACTTGGACAGCTCTGGAGCTTGTTTGAAATAAATCTGTATCCCAGAAATTTTATTTAATCCTTGCCTTCTTGTACTTGAAATTTCCTCAGTTGTAATAAGCAATGGATGTTGCTAATGAAGCTGTCATTTTTCATGTTGAGAGATGTAACCTCTTTCAGAAAGTCTCAAAAAGAAGAAACAATGATATGGAGGGAAAAGAAAAGCCTTTGGCAGTTATATTTAAAGGACTGTAACTCTTGGCTATGGGAAGTTTTCTCTGATAGCTGCATCCTGTTATCAATTATTTTTATTTTGTTAGTCCTTGTTCAGCATGTAATCTTCAGATCCTACTTTGTGAAACTAAACATCAAGTGAAGTAAAGTTTTAGCAGAGTTAGTGGTAGCTAAATGTATTCATCTATAAGTCAAGAATTTCTCTTTCCCTACCTCCTTCCATTCTCTGTCTGTCTGTCCATCCATCCATCCATTTATGAAGTGTGACTAAAATATGTTGAATGTTTAAATTTCAAACAATTTATTACAGTAAAAGATTCATTGACATTAATACCTCTTAAAATGCTTCTCACTTGGAGCATATTGTTTCATTATTTACGTCACTTTCTGAAGCGTTTGCTTGTCAGTTTGAAAGTTTTCCTTCATGAGTTCCTTTAGATCCTCTGTCCTGGTAGCCTTGGTGTCCTGAGTTGATTCAAAACATTTTCCTTTTATGTTTATTTTGACTTTGAGGAAGAACCAGAAATCACACCTGCAAGCTCTGGTGAATAAGGTGGATGGAGATATACCATAATGTTTTTATTTGATAGAAACTACCAGAAATGTTTGTTCGGTGAGACATGAACAAAAGTTACAGTAAATGTTTAAATTAAAAATTTTATTACAATAGAAGACCTATTTCCATGAATCCCTGTATTATATTGAAAATATTTCTCTTTGATTTCAACACACTTAACATTCTTGGCAATGTGGGTTTTTTTTTAAACTATAATACATTTGTTTTTAATTTAAACAATGGCTGTATTTTTGTGTCACTCCTTATATGTCACCAATACCTTTCCAACAATAATGATAATATGATTCATAGACTAAGTTAACTCTCTAGGAATAGAAAGAAATTTAGACATGCTTCTGTCTGAGTGAGATACAGGCATGCCACATTTTGCAAGACTTGGTTCGGCTCAGCAGGACCCTTTGCTCATCTCCTCCTGGAGTGGGAGCCAGCACTATGCTCCAGGCCCACAGTGGAAGGGCAGCTGCCTACTCTGCTCCTTGGAGCTCTGCGGGGGTGCCTCTCAGATTATTGCAGTGATCACTGTGAAATGTATACAAATAACTCACCCCTAGAGGTCCGAGCTGTCAGGTAGTTCCTTATGGACTGGCTGTTCCTCATCTTATTCCTTTTGCTCATTTCCATAATGGACTCCAGTTTATAAAATTCATCATGGTGATGGATAGCCCACAAGGCACAACCATTTTCAGGCCCAAGTAGCAATTCTTGATGTTAGAAAATATGACTGCGATCAATTTCTCTTTCCTTTTCCTTCCTTGCTTCCTTTTATTTTAGCTATTCCTACAGGGTCCGTCCTCTAGACACTTTTCTTAGTCATTATCCCCTAATTAATTCCCTTGTTAAATATAAAGTGCACATTAGGCTTGACTAATGTCTTCCTTTGTGTCTTAGGTAAGAAGAATTTATTATCTTTACATATTGACTCAAGCAGCATAATCACAACTCATTTTTTTAAAGCCCTCATTCTTATGACCCATCCTGGAGTTTAGGCCCCAGGCAACTGTCAAGAGCATCTCACCTGCCTCTTATAAATATGATATGCAGTCAGGTGTTCACACATATAATTGGCTCAAGTAATTTTTGCGGGGGAGGGGGTGCCAGGAATTGAACTCCTGACTTCACACTCGCCAGGCAGGTACTGTGCTGCTGAGCTATAGTCCTGGCTCATAATTGGCTTAAGAAGTTGCTGTTTTCATGTGGAATCCCATCTTTGCCTTTATGTAATATTTTCAAGTTCACAGTAGGAAATTATGGAAGGGCTGGGATGGCGTTTTGTGATTTGTGTGAGGAACATGCTGACATTTTACAGGCTAGAACAGAGGTATCAAAAAATCTTGCAGGCATAAAATCTACTTATTTGCTGGTAAACTAACAATCTGCTATCTCTCTCCCATTATGTGGTCCAGTGATAGATCAGTAAATACACAAAAAGATCTGAGTTCATTCATGTTGGAGAAACCCTGTTCTGGACATGGGAAAGCCCGGGCTACAGTTAGTTACCTGCAGCAGCAGCAGGGGCTGGGGCAGCTATGGTTACCATAGAACAGTATTTTCAAAGTGCGGTCCTTGGAGCCAGATGTAGGACTGAGAATCTGTTAAAAACACAAAGACTTAGACTCTAGAGCTGCAGATTCAAAACCTCTGGTGTTTCTGCCCTGCACTTGACTTGCATGCAACTACAGTTTGACAAACAGTAATAGAACATATTTTTCTTTTATTTGGGAGAAACTCACACTAATCCTCAGTTTGAGGAAGATCTAATACAGTTAAGATCTGGTAGGTAGTGCCTAGAAGGGTTATACTGTGGTGATACTGAAGAAAAAAACCACAAACTTATTTGCAAATAGTGCTTTTTCAATGACTGAAGATCCCTAGGATAGATTTTCTCTTTTTTACCCTGTGAACTCACTGTTGGTATTCTGCAGTGCAGTAAACTTAGAGTTTGGAACCAGAAGATTGAGGCTTGTGTCTGAGTTTTCCTCTTAGCTGCTAAGACTATGGACAAGTTACCCCACTGGGGATCGTAGTAACAGTTCCATATAGTCTTACTTGGTTAGTGTGAGACAGCAAAAAGCCACATGTATTAGACCATCTTGTTACCATAGTGAAATACTTTAAACTTGGTTGTTCATTAAACAGAGAGGTTTGGTAGCTCGATCTCTAGAGGCTCAAGACCATGGCATTGCCATCTCTCTGTGTCTGGTGAAAGGGGCTTTCCGATGTTTCACAATATGGTAGATGGCATCATGGTGGGAGCATGTGCTGGAAGGAGCAGCCATGTGGGAAGAGAGGAAGTGAGAGATTTAGGAGCTAGGCTTGTTCTTATAAGAACCAGTTCTCATGGGAACAGATCAGGATCCTGACAGAATTCCTTTCATCCCTTCAAAGGCAGGGCCCCCAGTGACCTAATAGCCTTTCACTGAGCCCCACTAACTAATGGTTCTATCTGCTCTCCACCTCACCATACTGAAGATCACATTTCTTGCATGTGAATTTTGTAGGCATGAACTCAAATGAAATCCATACCATAGTGCCATCTTTCCTGGAAGCTGTAGAATTCACTAGTTTGATACTCATTTCCTCTGAAATCAAATTTCCAACTTTCCAATTAAGAGATATATGGAGGTACAACTTACTGTTAAGGAGGTCAGGGATCAAATCAAATTCATGAATACTTAAGAAGCCCTATTTATACGTGTTTATTAAATCTTTACATGGTGCTCATTCTGTGTGGGGATTTTCACTACCTTTGGAAACTACTTAGTCCCTAGGGACCCTGCATTCTCCTTAAGTGGCAAATTCCTGAATTTTACCCTGGCTTTATTCCTTCTGAAGCCCCTCATTTCTTTCAGCCAGGTTCTACAGTAGCCTTCCTTCCTGTGGCTTTCCACATCAGACCTGATTTTCCTTCTCCTTCTTACAAAGCCAGGCTGGAGATGACCAAGTGTACTTTTGCCTCTAAAGTTCTGTCAAAAATAACCCTCAGGCTTATTTCATTGTGAAAGTTGTGCTGCCAGCCACTGAGGTAAAGACCAATAACATGTGTCTTAGGTTGGATTTCTAGATGAATACTACTCTGAAATGAAAAGTTAGGGGAAAGGGACTTGGTAGGCAGGTATCATCGTGTGTGTGTGTGTGTGTGTGTGTGTGTGTGTGTTTATTGGGGTGGTGACAGGTAAGAGGTGGGAAGCAAACATGGACAGGAAGTGTGGCTATTAGGGAAAGCCTCAGGTGACTGCCCAGTCCTTGCTAAGACACTCTGGACAGTGAAGATCACACTTCAGAGCAAGGGTGGGGGACCACTTAGCATACCCAACCCACACACCTCATTTGTCAGTCATGGGTGAAGGCCTGTCCTGGGGGACGTATGTACTCTTTTGTGCACTCAGAAAAAGGATGCCAGCATCCTGGAGTGCGACAGTCAGCGCACTACACAGGGAGTACAGGAATGTAAAGAATGGAGCTGCAGCCATACCTCTCATTGCCACACAAAGAAATGCTCCAAGGTCCTCACATCCTCCAGAGCTCCTGCTGAAAGTCTTGTGCTCTTTCCTGCCTTCATTCCCATGAACACAAGGCTCTCCGTGGAGACCCCTTCTTCATCAGGAAAGCCACTCATACGGTTGCCCTGAGGCCTGGTAACAGCTATGAGATGTGGGTCTTTCAGTCTCAAGTAGGGAATTTAATTCTCCAGGGATCTGACATAATTGACTCTTACCCAATTTCTGCTGTGCTACGCACCAGGAGAGTCATTGAAGGGTGTTCTCAGGAAGGGTGTTCATAGGTTGTGAAGTTTTTCTTGCTATATCATTTTGGCCTGGCTTCTTGGTGTTAGCAACGCAAAATGTGCCCAAGTGCATACTTCATTATGAGGAAAAAAGGTAGGAGAGACCTAGAAAATTTAGAAGCAACTGAGGTCATTGAAAGGTTGCAATTTTAAGGACAATGTGTTTCAGTAGAAGTCTCATATCGCACAATTGATTTGCTGTTAGTATGGGCAAGGATTTGTTTATGGTTTTGGATTTTAAACCTTTGTTCCTTCTCTTTGCTTCCGTGTAAAGGCAGTTTACAGAGTAAACATTTTGGAACAAAATGAACATTCTTTTTGGTTCATCAGGTTTATGGAGACCCGTTCTCATTTTCACATATGTAGAGTTTTCAGTAAAGCACTCTCACTAGTCACATGAGCAAGCTCAGGCAAAAAGCAAATTCTTCCCTTTGCTGGTTACAACATTTTGCATACTAATCAATTCATAGTGGAACTAATCCAGCTGTCTTGCAAAACATAAAGTTTGAAAGAGGACTGCTACTATTCATGGCTATGTAATAGTTTGTTTTATACTGCACGGAGCTGTATAGTTATAAATGTGAAAGCAGCTGGCAATAAATGACTTTATGACAGCTATTTCAAAGGTATAATGAAGCAAACAAAAAGAAACCAAGTTATTGCTCATAATGATGGTGCCTGGATGAGCTTGTGCAGTGTGCTCTGAACACTCCACTGGCCCTTCCTGTGCAACCTTGCTCACAATCTCCTATCGATGACCTTGGCCTTCAGCTTATTTGGCTGTATGGTGAGGGGAGATGCACCACGATAATATTTGTGTTGAAAGTGCATTTTTAAAAGCACACCGACTCTTTTGCTGTATTCCTCACGTGATAGTAAAAATGGAACTATTGACTCTTCTCTACACTTGAAGAGATTTTTCTGTTGAATATATTTAGGGGGAGAAATTTGCAGTAATTGAAAATTTTAATTTTTTTTTTTTTTGCACTCAAACCAATGGTCAGAAGAAGAGGGTCAAAAAAAAAATAAAAAAAGAAGAAGAGGGTCACAGTGGATGGAACCCAGAAGGGTACATCTTGTCCTCACTCTGCTTTCTCTCTCTGCTTCCTGGCTGCCATAGGTTGTGAAGCTTTTCTTGCTATGTCATTTTGGCCTTAGAGCCAGCAAGCCATGGACCAAACCCCATAGCATCTGCCAGCCTAAATGAACCTTTCCTCCTTTAATTTGTGGGTATCATGTATTGTGTCCCAGTGACAGAAACGTGAATGTTGTAGGATCCTAGGAGACTATATTAACTGGAAACATCTAGAACACGGGTTGCATTGTTTTTGTTTAACAGAAATAATTGCAAAAAACCTTCATTAGCATCAAATTATAACAAGTTGATGCAATCATTAGAAGCAAATGAGATTGATCAGTGTATACTAATGTTGAGGAAACTCTAGAACGTAGAAAACATGATGTTTGCTCCAGTTTGTAGAAAAGTATGTGACTATGATTATGTATGCCATATAACACAATGATTTATTCATTTATATACTTGACACATATTTATTGAGTTCCTCACAACATTCTGGGCACTGGCACTATAAGAAAAAGCCTAATAGATGTCATCACAGGAGTTTACTCCCTCCTAGGAGGAATGGAAGTTGGAGAGACAGTGACCAAGCCAGCAACTGCGTGCCAGATAATGGAAGCAGTTAAACAGAGAAAGAAAAATCAGGCTAAGCAAACATCAAGAAGTTTAGCTAGAGACCAAGAAAAGCCTCTGTGAGTTGGTGACATTAGCGATCTAAAAGGAACAAGAAAGAAATCTAGACAAATTTCTGGAAAATGTGAGATTCAAGGCAAAGGAGACATTAAGACCAAGAATCCCAAAGCGGGATCATGCTCCATGCGTGAGGAGAGCAGAAGGAGGCCTGTGTGGCTGGAATGTGGTCACTATTGGGAAGTGCCATCAGAGAAGGGTGGAGAGACCCTGGCGGAATGGTACCTAGTGTACTTGCAGCACTCTGAGAGGCTGAAACCGGAGGATTGCAAGTTCAAGCCTGCACTGGGCAGTTTAGTGAGAAAACCTGTCCAAACATTAGAAGTGGGCTGGAAAGGAGCTCAGTGCAGAGATTCTTAGTACTGCAAGAAAAAAAAATAGGGGAAACAAAACCAAGAGCTAGATGACAGGAAAACTGAGACCAAGTTAGTGGCTTGATTCTTACTGAAAGAATGATGGGAAATAATAACAAGGTTAAGACAAAGGAAAGAGGAAGATCTTATTTAGGTTTTCAGATATAAATGAGTAGAGTGGAAGAATGCTAACAGCAGTATTAGCAGTGAGGCTCGCTGGTGGCAACCCTATGACACACGTGGTGCAGAAGGCTGTTTGTTATCACTGAGAGTGCTGAAAGGTTCGCCATCACTGCCTGAGTTGAATGAAGAAGGTAGGGGTGTGTATGGTTATTGAGAGATACGCCTTACTGCTGTTTACCTATACCTGTTTACTTGAGGCTTATATTCAGGTATGATTTTTATAATTAAGAAATATTGAAGATGAAAAAATCATCAATTACTCTTTGTACAGTGGAGTAAATGAGTAACTTTTCTTTCCTGTGACCTTATGCAAGTTGCCTTTCTTATTCTCCATGTTTGTAAAAGGTGGCAATATCTTCGTCCTTTAGGGTGGCCTTTTCATGAGATTACACAACGGAAATAAATGCATGTGGAGCTCTTAGCCCAGAACCGAGCACATTGCACTAATTCAAGAAGTGACAGCCGTTAGGGTGGCCAAGTTGCTGTCTCCCAGCACAAATTATAAAATTGCCTCTTTCTGTCACCATCGTGAACTATGAGTAAAAGGCTGCTTTGGAGCATTACTGGATTTAGTAGCTGGTCAAGCCATTTAGTCCTACTGGTTCCTTTTATAAATGGGGAAACTGAGGTGCTTCAGGGCTATTCTTGCAGTTGTCAGACTTTTAGCTAGTGAGTGCATCTGGTCCTTCGCATACTTCTCTGGGTCTGTGTTCAGCATATCAGCATCTCCCTAGCTTTAATTTTTCACTTTCTGATTTACTGAATATTTTAATTGACTCATAAAGTACTTTAATTTTCCAAGGGAACATTATATCTCCACCATAAAAGGAAAATGAGCATTCCTTGATATAGGTGGTCATCACATATAGTTGTGGTCTACTTATGTCATAAAGATGGCTATGGTTATGTTGGAACAGGTCTTGCAATGGTGAGCTCACTTTCTTGCTCACTTAGCTATAGGCTATTTGAGTGCAGAGGAGACCAGAGGCTGGGGTCAGTTAGTTGGCATTGTCTTTCATCTTTCCAGGGCCAACAGTTTTATGAGACACGTCCTTACATAGCATATGATTCTCACAGCCTTCCCCCAACACCAGGAGTGCAGATATTCAATTCTCAATTCCACACCTGTTATTGACCCATTGACCAAGTCACATCACTTGGTAGGTAGAAGAAAAACACAGTGCCTCTGTCAGTGTGAGCTCAGGTGGGTATAACCAGTGCCACAAACCAGACAGCTTAAGTGGCATTTACTTTTTGCATTTCTGGAGTCATGGAAGTCACAGGTCAAGATGGTATCAAATTTTCTCTCTGGCTCACTGGCTCAGACTTTCTTCTTGCTTTTTAGTCAGCTAAATTCATTTTCTGCTGTCATAGGAGAAGGAAATCATCTCTTTCATATCCTTTCTTAAGGAGCTCATCCTGTATAATAGGCCAACCCCCTCATATGATCCATCTCATGATCTAACATCTCCCAAAGGCGACATCTCTACATTCCATCACAATGAGGATTAGATTTCAACAAATTTACCCCCACCACCATGGGCTTACAAGCACACTGTACTACCCTAGTAGAGCCTTAGTTCGGGCTGCTGTAGAACTGCCTCTCATACTTCTCTTTAGTTCAAGGTAATTCTGATGGCGAGATAAGGAACTTTATAAACTATAGATTGTGCTCTTGGGACATGTAGTTCTTAGACTTCTTTTCTCATTTTTTTTTTTTTTTTTTTGTTTCTTTGAGATAGAGTCTTGCTGTGCAGTTCAGGCTGGCCTGGAGCTCAATTTGCAGCTCATGCTGGTCTCAAACTCACAAAAATCATTCCGTCTTGGGCTCCTAAGTGCTCGGATTGTGAGCACAAACCATCACACTTGGCTTCTAAGACTTCTTGAGGCCAAGAAGTCTAAGATCAGTGTACAGTCAGATTGGGGATACGACTGGGCCCTTTTCCATGCTGCCGAGAGCCAGTTACTCCTGTATCCTCATGTGGTAAAAACAAGAGTCAACCAATTTTCTGGCCTCTACTTATCATTCATGGGGCTGCACCCTAAATGACCTAGTTGTCCCCCAAGAGTGCCAGCTCAAAATGGCATTCCAGTGGAACAAGAGCTTCAACACATGAATTGTATGGGGAGAAAAGTGGGCCAATATTTGATGCCTTTCAGGGAGGTCGTGAAATCACCTAGTAAAAAGAGTGAATAGAAAGAAGGATAAAGACTTGGGGGCCAAAACAGGGTACATCAAAATACATATGTGAATATCGCCTTTAAAAGAACAATGCTATTCTCTTTGCCACCTCAGAATATCCTATTAAAAGTATACAAAGACAAGGCATGTATTTGAGAAATGCCAAAGAGCTCTGTATCCTAGATAAGGGAAGTTGGCACAGCCCACTATGTTGATAATCTATATCTAAAAACGAAGAACAGCATTCTGAATTTCACTGTTTCTCTTCTAACTCCTTTGAAAGTAAGATATCTCTGATTCCTGGGATTTTTTTTTTATTGTAAAGCATAATTTTGATGAAGTCTCATGGCCCATGTACTTGTGCACTTGGTTGTCAGCTGGAAAATTGTAAATACTTAATTTTTAGCAAAGAAGCCAGCTATATAGCCATCATCTTTATCTTTCAGCTAAAAAGTGATTTAGAAGTGCTGGCTTCTGAATATGAGGCTGTTCTTGGTAGTAATCAATATAGCGCCTTTCCATGTATGCTACATTATGAAAGGGAAAGAAACTGTTCAAAAGGGAAGAATAGCTGGGATGGAGGAAGGGAGCAAAGAAGGAATGAAGCTAAGATAATTTTACTACCAATTTCTCTTAGTGAATAGAAAGGAACAGTTTGTGTTTATATTGTGATCTGTCTTGCACGCCTATATCAGGTAATCTGAGCAACTACTTTGAAGATAACAATAGACAATGTCAGAAGAGTTGTTAATTTCCTATCATCTTGTTTTGAAATTTTGTACAGTTTTTATTGCTTTTTAGTCTCTTTAAAATATAAAAATAAAAATATTGACAAATAAAAATAGCAGTATAACTGAATATGCATTAAAAATCTTGACAAGAGCACTGGGGAGGCTGACAACAGGAGGATCACTAGGAGTCCAAGCTGCAGAGTGAAACCCTGTACCAAATACATTAAAAAATATCTTGACAGGAAAGCATATGTTACATTTTGACTTATTGAAATTTCTCTTTTTTAGGAGAACACAACAAAGTACACAAAATAATGCCATTTCTTAAGCTAGATTCCTCAATTCTATGTAATGTAATGTATAATTAAAATTATTCAAATAAAGATGTATTAGGTAGATTTGCTCATGTATACTGTGAAATTGAAAACTGAATAAATGATAAAGGATGTGTACAAGCTCAACAACTAAAAGATTCTTGAGCTAGGGAGAATGTTGCTCATTTATGTTAACAGGTTAGAGTTGTTAGAACTCCCTTTATTTTTATCCTTATTGCTAAATACTGCCATCTTCCTGCTTCATTAGTTTGAAGACACCTTTTCTTGGAATTGCGGTTGGGATTGAGATCAGTTCTACTCACTTGTAAAGCTTCTGTGTAAGAATGGCAGTTGTGGCTATGGGTAAGGCTGAGGAATTTCACATTTGGGAAGGTGTCAATCGTATAATGTATTTTGATCATCTTTATGATCGTATCATCCACCCTTACCTCCCTCCCATTTCTTTCTTCCTCTTGTCTAATAATCTCCCTTCTACTTTCTTGCCATCTCTTTTACATTCTCCATAATTTTCTGCAAATGACGATTTTTCATTTTTATGGCTGTATCATGTATACAAGGTGTGATTGAAAAATATAGTAAATGTCTAAATTCTAAAAATTTATTACATTAAGACACATTGCCCTTAATTCCCCTCAAAGGACTCTCCTTCACTTAAAACATTCTTACCTCATTAATCTTGCCGCTTTCCAAAGTGATTCTGCAAGTTCTCTTTCATGAGTGTCTTTAGTTAGACAGCCTGTTGCTACCTCAATTTCCTAAGCTGATTCAAAATGTTTACCTTTTATGGTCATTTTTTACTTTGGGGAAAAATCCAGAAGTCACATGGTGTCTGATCTATTGAATAAAATGGGTGAAGGGACACAGCAGTATTTTTATAAGTCTGCTTTCTCATAAAAATAGTCCTGGGCAGCAGCAATATATATAT